>NC_080098.1:35557178-35868271 GCF_950005125.1 Chionomys nivalis
AGACAACAGAAAATGAGATTGTCTTTCTGGGTCTGAGTTACCTCACTCATAGTAATTGTTTCTAGCCCTACCCATTTACCTGTAACTTTAAAAAATTGATTTATTTTATTGGATAAAATGTTAGTTTGTGTTTTGTTTTTTTTTTTTTTTAAAGGGGAGGGTGGATCTAGGCATTGTGGCCCACATCTGTAATCACAGAAATTGGGAGGCTGAGGTAGGAGGGTCAAGAACTTTGGTGTTACATAATTAGACTTTTTCTCAATAAAAGGTGAGATAAATAATTAAAATGCATCAAAGGGATTATATAATCTAAAACATGAATGTGTATTAAATAACAACTCTGTAACTTGGGCAAGGAAGTGCATACTGGTGACCCCAGGAGGCTTCCTCATGCCCTCCAGCTTCAGGCCACCTCAGAAGATGAAACACAGGAAAACAGTCGGAGCAACTCCAACTCCCCACGCTGTTCAGTAATATGTCGGAATGTTTCTTAGCAAAGGTATCTTCTTTATGTCTTTCTAGGTACTTATATGGCTTTGAAGAGTACTGCAGGTCAGCTAATATTGATTTTCAGATGGCATTGCCAGAGAAAGTTCTTAATAAGCCATGTAAGGATTGTGAAAATAAAGAAATAAAAGTTAAGGAAGAAAGTGAGACAGAGGTCAAAGAAGTCGACGTGGAAGACAATAAGAACATGATACCAAAAGAGGAGACACCTGCGGAGGATGAGAGTGAAAGAAAAGAGAACATCAAACCCTCTCTGGTAACCTGACCCTCTTCGGTTTTCATTTGTTGTCTTGAAATGTTTTCTACAGCCTTTGTAAAGTTCCCTAAATTAATTTACTAGTATATTACGCAGTATTATAGTTCATTGCATCTTTTGTTAGTTTTTGATATGCTGGGGCTTAAACCCAGAGTCCCAAACTCTCCTACTGAGCTATATATCCCCAGCTCTCAAATGTTACTTTAGAATAGCTTTTATAGTAACTATTCAAACTGAGTTCTAGCTATTGTCATGTAGTGTGTTCTTTATAATGTAGGAATCGCTCTCTCTCTCTGCCTCTCTCCCTTTTCGTTTCTTTGGATTTTTGACAAAGAGTTTTTCTGTGTAGCTTTGAAGCCTATCCTGCAACTCTGTAGACCAGGCTGGCCTCAAACTCACAAAGATCCGCATGCCTCTGCCTCCCAAGTGCTGGGATTAAAGGTGTGCACCACCATCGCCTGGCTGAAATATAGGAGTTTCTTACAGAGCATGTTTGTTTGATCAGTAGTAATAGCTGTGTCATATTGGTTGGCACCCCTCATTACTGACAGCTAGGTCAGGGATTTAGGCTTATGTTTTTACTGTTGTTGGTTTAGTTCTTTTGATCTTTCTCTAGGGAAGTAAAAAGAGTTTATTAGAATCTATACCTGCACAGTCTGATCAAGAAAAAGAAGCCAGTATTAAAAAGCTAGAAGAAAAGGAAAACTCAGAAGATAAAGACAGTGACACAGCTAGGGCAGAGGAGTCCCTCAGCACAGAGGTAGATGCTGAAGAAGAGCAAGCACGATCTGGGTAAGATACTTGATTTGGCTGTGATGCATTTTGGCTGGATACAGTTTTATTATTTGCTCTTGTAAATGCTTGAAACTAAATTGATGAAGTATAGAAGAGTTATTTGCATTTGTCAAGAAAAACTAGTTCCTTCAGAGACCCTATTAATATAAATTGTTGAAAAGATCATAGTTTTTTGATCTATTCTTGCTCTCATCATGGAAATTTATCAATAATTCTTTTGAGGGAACAATGCTTTTCACTGCACTAAAGTCTGCTGCTAACTGGGTAATAAGTCATGAACATGATCCACTGACTGTGGGGTTCGAGGGTGTATGTGTATCTTAAGCAGGGAGTGTTTGGGCCATTTCGCCTGTGTGTAGTGAGTAATACTTACTTGATTTGGCTATTTGAGAATGTTGACTTAATGTTCTGCTGGTGAGTTCTTGGTTTTGTAGGTAATCTTTGATTTTTATCTCTGAGACTTTAAAAAATCATAAGCATCTATAGTGCTAGGAGCTCTTTTAAATAAATATAGCCAAGTTTTTCATTTTAGTATTTTAAAAACTTATAGGGAAGGAAACAATTAAATGTGATCAGGTAATTAAAGTAAGGCGTGATTTTTATATTTTGTTACATATCTGTATATATGTGCATATTTGAAGTATGCCATACTGTTATTGGATATTATTGCAGTTAAGAAACTTAGTGAAGATTGGGAGTTTTTACTGAAACATGTTGATTAGTTTAGCTTTCTGAAATATAGAAAAAAAGCAATACAAATGTATAGTTATACTCTAAGGTGGAGCAGGACAGTACAAGGTTCAGATGAATAGAGTAGAACATGTGGTGTATGGCTTCATATTGTTTGTGTAGAGAATATTAGCAGTGTTCCTACCAGAAATTTCCAACTCAGGAAAAAATTCATATGTAACTGTCAGCTAAAAATCCGAGAGCAACAGTGTTTCTGGAGTATTTTCTATTGTTCACAGATACTTGCTACTCATTCTTCTTTGTTGTCACTAAGAGTCCAACTTTAGTCAATAAATTCTGTTTTAAAGTTTTGTCTCTTTAACTTTTCAGTTGTATGAGTTCTTTATGTACTGTGAATATTCATGAATACAGTTTCAGCCCTGTTCATGTGAAGCTTACTGCATAGCCTAGGCATATAGAAAGCTAGCCTCTCTAGGTTTATATAAGTGCACTCTATATTTGTTCGGTGACACATTTCTAAGCATGTTTTCCTTTTATTAAGTAAGGCATGACTATTCATACCACAAACTGAAGCTTTCCTTTTATGAACACCCACATTTAATATTATTTAAACATATGAAGAAAATGACTATGAAAAAGTGCAGTTGTGTTGCTTAACCACACGTTTGTTTTGTGAAACTGTTGTTAGGCAATTTTATTGTTGTGTGTAACATGAAATGTGTCTTTACACAAATTAAACTGGCTAAGACATTACTAAGCAGCATAATCTTAGGGGCCACTCACTGTATGTGCAGGGTCAACATGACTACTGTGTGTTTTCTTATCTGCCCTGCTATACCACTAGAGTTCATCTGCCCTTCCATTCTCCTGCCCTGCTGCCTCCTTTCCAGCACTGCTGCACTAACGTGCCTGCCAAATCATTAATGGCTGGTTTCCACACAGAGTGCAGGTACTTTCGACATAGAGATGATTAGTTTCTGGCAGAGTGTCGTAGGACAGAGCAAGATTTTATTGTAGTACTCATAATGGCATACTACTTAAAATTTATGAATTGTTAGTTTAGTTTCTGAAATTTTCTATTTAATATTTTTTAACTAATAGTGATTATGGGTAACTAAAACTGGGGAAAGCAAAACTACAGATAAAGGCAGACACTATAATTGCTTTCTTAGTTTTATCATTAAGTGCTGATGGAATATTTATTTACAATTATAAAAAATTAAACACATTGGGATATGAGGTCTTTTTTGTTTTGTTTGTTTTTGGTATTTAAGTATTCCCTGCTTGGCTACTATCAAGAATTTTCTCTGTCCCAACTCCAAAGTCTGGGTTAGGAGACTAAAAAGGTTAATACTTAGAAACTGCTTGGCTTGGTGCTTGCTCTTCAGTGCATATTTGTCATACTGTGGCTTCTTTTTCTTCTTACATTGTGAGTAGTAATAACAGACTAGGGAAATGTTGCATTTCTCTGTTGATTCAGGTGAGAAGTTTGACATAGTTTGTTTCCCAAGCATTGTTGTAACTCCAGGACTGCCAGGATTGCTTACTGGGTAAAAGTGTCTGTCCTGGAAGTCTTGACTGCCTGAATTGGAGTCCCAGAACTCACAGTGTAAGAAGAGAAACAACTCACTAAACTTGTCCTCTGATTCCATACTTGCCCTGTGGTCCAGTACACTTGTACTCACACAAAACATACATTAACAATACTTTTTTAAAAAGATAAATGCATATGTATGTGTGCTTCTATGTAATACATTTATCAGCTTAGTTTTCAATGAGTATAATTGATATTTTCAGGAAATGCTTTTCTGAGCATTCTATGCACCAAGTTCATCATTCACTCTTTGAATTTTCCAGCGATACCTTTGAAAATAAAAACAGAGCAGTTTTCTTTTGCTGATTGCCAGTATTTATGTTGTTTGCTTTTTTTGACCTTCAGTCTGTAGTTTAATAAAATTTCATTTAGTTTGTGTCTGAGATTGTGCAATTTTTTAAATTTTCGATTGGTCTATTTTACAATTTCCAGTGTTCTGTTTCTTCAGTCATTTACAGGACTGTCTGATAATATTGCTTGTACCCAGTGGGCTCAGTGTATTATTAGTTGGGTATTTACACTAATTTGTTTTGGAGCTTTATTTCCTTTGTACTATGCTCCTCATCACTCCCTTTCTCTTAGATGTCCAGGATGTATTCGTAAGACATGAAGAAGTAGTTGTCTTTAGGAGAGCTCTCCTAGCAGTTTCATTGTATCATTTAAATAGCACATTCATTTAAAGTTATTCTTAATAATTAAATGCCATCTCTGATTTGGTAGTTATCTTGGCTAGTTAAAATATTTCATATTAGAACTGGTAATGTTTGTTTTGTTTTTCATTTCAGATTAGAACTGTTGTCATTTAGGTCTAGGTTTCTAAATACTGACCAACTTGACTATACCTAAGTCTTTATTTTTGTCTGTTTCTTTGTTTTGAATTTCTGAGGGTCTTGGTATGTTGCCTTTGATTTAGAGATCCTCCTGACTCAGGGCTTACAGGCTTGAGTCACCGCTTCCAACAAAATTGATGGATCTAGTACCTTTGTTAACTCACTCTTCATTCCATGCATCCGTTAGATTTTCTCATTGCCTGTGTAATTATACAGCTGAGACAAGTAGCACGAATTCTAATTTTTCTTAATAATAAAAACCCAGAGTTATATATAGGGGTTAATGCTGAAGATCAGAGAAGCAGAACAATCAGCCACTAGCTCTTACCTCTATCTCAGACCAGGCAGTCCTGTCTCTAAGAATACTCAGATTGAATGCTGTCTCTACGAAACCTCACACTGCATCTGAACTTCTGTTTCCTCCTGCCTTATATTCCTATCTCCACCCAGCCATATCATTCCTGTCTCCACTTCCCTAGTTCTGGGATTAAAGGCATGTGATCACAAGCCGTGGGATAACCTTTGTGTGAGCTCTGTTTTCTCCTTTAGATAGATTCTGTCTCCCTAGTGCTGTAATTAAAAGTGCGTGCCACCATTGCATGGCCTCTATGGCTAACTAGTGGCTTAATTCTGCACTCTGATCTTCAGGCAAGCTTTATTTGTTAGATTACAAACAAAATATCACTACAGAGACCCATTATCACTGAAAAGATTTTACAAAAGAATGTAAAACTGAAATTAGTACCGCAGGGACTTTTCTATATCTGTTTTCATTCATATGATCACCATTTTTAGCTATGAAGTGATGATAGATCCTTTGTGAGAGAGACTTGTTAATAGTGTACGCTTAATGCAGAGCAGACAAACTGCCTAAATATAACACTGAATTATATTGAAACTTATGTAAAACTAGTGATTGGGAAGATTTGGATATGGAGATTTTATTTAACCTTTTCAGTACAAACTAAAGAAAAACTTGAAGCTGGCATGGTGATGAATTCGAAAGGCTGTGACAGGAGGATCACAAGTTCAAGGCCAGGCTTGCCTTCATAATGAAACTGTCTCAAAATACTAGTTGAAAAGAAAAACAGGAATATGAATTCCCATTTTAGAAATTATGTGATAGAAATGATGAAAATAGCTTAGTACTCTTAAGTTTGGGATAGTTTGTGTTTTAGTTTGCAGTATTTGGAGTTGGCCTCTCAATTTTCCTACTTGAAAAAAAATTTCAGGTTAAAAGAATCCATGGCAGGAAAGTTTAGTAGATACCTGGTAAAAAGTTTAGTAGATACCTGGTAAAAAAGTAGACACCTGGTAAAAAGTTTAGTAGACACCTGGTAAAAAGTTTAGTAGATACCTGTTAAAAAGTCTAGTAGATACCTGTTAAAAAGCAAAATTTGTGATATTTGCATAGATGTGATATTTATGTGACTGTAGTAGGACATACCTGTGAAACTTAAAATTATATTTATTTCAACATTTATTTTTGTTTAAACATTTTTCAGTTGGGAATATTTGTTTTAGAATAAGTTTTAATCAGAAAATGGCAGTTAAGTGTTTGTGTGTGCGTGCTTGCGTGTTTATGTCAGCTGAGTGGTAAAACCCTTCTGTAATAAAACTTGATAGAATTGTTAGTTAGCCATACTAGTTTCCTGCCATTCAATACAACTTATGGTCTTTTGATCTTTTTGACTGGTGGAAATCAATCATTCAAACTTAATCTCTCTCTCTGTCTCTGTGTCTGTTGTTTGAGCAGGGTCATACTATGTAACCTGGACTGGCCTCTGAACTCACATTGATCCTCCTTCCTCATCCTCCCAAGGACTGGGATTTCAGTAAAGGAAATTTTCTTTGAATGAACATATTTTTGCTTCTTCATTTTCTTCTAAATAGATCTTTCTGACACTTATCCTCATACAGGTTTTAAGTTTTTAGTGCTAACTTGAAACTCAGAGCATTTTATACACATGGAACCTGCTGTTCTGGAACAATCACAGCCACGATTTTTATCGGTATATGTGGTTTGGAACTGAAACGCATATGAAGTAACTTTTATTAACTCTGCAATTTTTTAAACCTTTCAAGAGATGAAACCAATAAAGAAGAAGATGAAGATGATGAAGAAATAGAAGAGGAGGAGGAAGAAGAGGAGGAAGAAGATGAGGATGAAGATGATGATGACAACAATGAAGAAGAGGAGTTTGAATGCTATCCACCAGGCATGAAAGTCCAAGTGCGGTATGGACGAGGGAAAAATCAAAAAATGTATGAAGCTAGTATAAAAGATTCTGATGTCGAAGGTGGAGAGGTCCTTTACTTGGTGCATTACTGCGGATGGAATGTGAGGTAACTTGAGTTTCAGCTAGTGATTATTACACCCACTTCTAAAATACTTTTCTATTTAAAGACTTACATAACGAATTACAGACTTACTAGTATTCTAACTGAAATCACATTAACATTAAAAATATCAAGCTTTTAGCATGTAAATACCTCACTTAATGACATCCTACCACCCTGCTCTGTGTTTTCAGCACTTCACAGACATCTTTAGTGAGTGAAAGATAGATCTAGACAGTGAATTCTAATACATAGAGATTAATAGTGTGTACACTGGAATGAAATGACAGAAAAACCTCACATAGATAATGATTTTTACCTTTTGACTTCATCATATCACAACCAGGCTGCCTGCTCTCTCCATTTTAAATCCCCGCACTCTTCTCTGTGGTCTCCTAAGTCATCTCACTCTCCAGTAGGCAAAGATTTCAAGGTTGGAATTTTGTAAGAAGCATCACCAATTTTTAAAAGATCTTACTATCAGCAACTACATTACTACTTTTTCAGAAGTCTCAGGGACTTTACTTGTATCTGTGACATTATAGCTGAAAACCCCTACAAGTGTGCTAAGGGAGAGAGCACCTGCCCATTACTCCTGAGTCCAGGCAATGACAGACTGCTCAGAGGTTGTTGTCAATGACTTGAGATTTTAACTTGCATGATTCTGGGAGTTTATCTGAAGAGACTGTATTTCAGGTTTATCCAAAATTGAGAAGTCAGTCTTTAAGACAGACTACTTAGTTGTCTTTTAACAGAAACTTCATTAATTTTGGAATGTTTAATGTTACATTTGAAATTACTTGTATTAAATCTAGCTTGTAATAGTTGGAGCTTGAAAAATTAAGCTTAGTAGTTTCTACTGGTGGTTTTGTGAAGGGAGTTCTTGTGTATTCCAGAACAATACAGTTGTCAAGCTTTTCAGTTAGAGTTATTCTTGGAGAAGAGGTGTACCTCATAGGCAGAGTACCTATTGAGCCCTGAGTCCTTCAGTTCAGTCTCTACTATCACATGTATACAAATGCAATATCCAGAAAACATTTTGAATTCTCCATTTCTTAGTAGTACACCTTTTGTTCTGTTATAACAGTGGCAAGTTCTGGAAGTGTGACTTAATCTCATTGCCTTTCTAATTTGAGAAAGTATAATTTTGGTCTTTTCTAACAAAAGAAAGAAAACAGCAAATTAAGTCAGGAAGTTCAGACTCATTAAATTTCTTGTCAGTAAGACTAGTAAAGGTGTGGATTTTAAGAAGGCCTTCTTACTAGTGCTTTGAAGTATAGTTGTTCTGAAGCATAGACTTTATAGATGGTACATGCACCCTTGGATGCAGTCTGTCCTCAAAGCTGTTGGCTCTTCTGTCTTTATTGCATGGCAGTTTACTCATTGACAGTCTGATTGATAGCTAGAAACTTCAGATTCTTCCATGGGAATATTCTGTGCAGTGATTTAGTCTTGGGCAGTTTTCATTTTACTGAATCAAGGTGTTAAAGTGATCTTGCTCCTCCCGCAGGTGCATGCAAACTAAGGAGCCTGAAGGCTGAGCCAGCACAGCTTTAGGGCCACCACTGAGTAGAGAGGCTTGCCGTCTTCCAGCTGTCCTTTCTGTTCTTCATTCTTAGTTACTTTGCTGATTTCAATACAGAAGCAGTTTTTCCTCTTGACTTATATTGAAGTCAGTGCTTGAAGTTCATGACTGATGAATAAAATTTAAGGCATTATCCAGATTTCACAGCATTAGGGCTTGATTATCTTTACTAATTGACTTCTTAAGCACAAGCATAAGAGATAAGACACGAAGAAAATTATTTCACAATTCAAACATAACTTTTTATAAAACCGATAAAACTCAAGATTTTCTGTTTTTTAAGAAAAGATTGACTAAAGAAAAGCATAGTTCTCTTAGTGTTTGGGTTTCAAGAAGGCAAGAGCCAGTATTTCAGTTTCGAAATTGAGAGAAGGAAAGGAAGATTTTAAGTTGAGGTATTCAGATTTGTAATGACACAGGAAGGAAAGTGATAAAACCATCAAGTCATGCTTGTGCTATTAAGACGGTTGCTGTCTGTTTTGACCTCAAACAGTCTTGTGCTAAGAACTTTGCAAAGAAGAACCTAACCATCTCGATGAAGACCTCGGGGGTGGATCTACATACTTCTGCAGCATAGAGGACAGGATTGTACTTCAGCACAATAACAGTTAATCTCCTTTTAGAAAGCATGACAATGTCCCTGTTCTCTGCAGTAGTTACCAAAGAGTGTCTCATTGATAAACCAGCAAAAACTATTACTACTCTTGCTGTATCTTCATGTCTGAAACTAATCCAAAGGACTGCAACAAATCACCATCAGCTCTTCAGCTATTTCTTACTGCTTTAGGGGTCTCCAGCATACTGTCTGCATTACCATTTAGGAAATGTTAGAGATGAAGCTTTACATGTGGGAGTTGATGAAAACAGCTTTATCGGCAGTCACACTGATTGATGATTGAGGATGTTTTAGGACATTTTGTATGGAGCCATTTTTGTGTACTCGGAAATTACCTGTAAGGAGAATTTTTCTTAAAAGAAATAAGAATATCTTAGTTTTTAAAAGTTTTTTATTGTTGATTTCTGTAGTTTTCCTTTTTTTGAGATTGATAAATGTAAATTTTCATTTTCCAATTTACAGTTATAAAACATTTTAAACAGATTCTCTCTCTATCTTTGTCTCTCTCTATCTCTATCTAGGTTTTTTTTGAGACAGGGTTTCTTAGTAGCTATGGAGCCAGTCCGGGAACTTGCTGTGTAGACCAGGTTGGCCTCAAACTCACAGAGATCCATCTGCCTCTACTTCCCGAGTGCTGGGATTTAAAGGTGTGTGCCACCACCGCCCAGCCAAAGATTATATTTATACAAACATTACTATTTGAATCAGTTTTTTTTTTTTTTGCTTCCACATGGAAAGAATAAAATGTATTTTATTTAAATTTACTTCAGGTAAATTTGGAGTTCTTGAGCCCAAATCACAAATGACATAATACTGGTAGTAATTTTTTTTATTTCTGATTCAATGATCATTTATTAAGAACAGTCAGTGCTCTCAATCATTGAACCATCTCCCTAACTCCTACTTTAGCTGGTTTTAATAGTAGATTTTTATTTTTTTCTGCTGTGATTTTTAAATTTCTCCAAGTGATGTTAGTATTAGTCTGTTTTGTTATCATGTCCTTGTCATATAATAAATATAGGATTGATTTTAGAAAATAAGGTTATGCATTATGAAAATAACTCACTAGGAGCTATATATATAGTTTTAGTACTTAGTGTAGAGGCAGGAAAATTGTAAGCGTGGTGCCAGCCTGGAGTATATATAGTGCAACTTTTTTATTTCATAATTCCCCCCGCTGCCGCCAAATAAGATACCATAAATGTCATTGAATATGTTAGGTAGACTCTTCGGTGTTTCATAACTTGTATTAGAACTATCTAGGTTACTTGGTTTTTGTTTTCTAGATTTATTTTTGTTATTTGTGTGTCTGTGTGAGTGTGTGCTATTTGTGTCCATGGAATCTAGAAGAGGACATTGGATCTTCTTGAACTGGAGTTGCAGGGGGTTGTGAGTTGACTGACAGGTGTGCTGACAACTCGGGTCCTCTGGAGGAAGTACTAAGCACTCAACCACTGAACCATCTCTGCAGCAGCAGTGGCTTGTGCTATATAATATAGGAATGCTTTATTACAGCATACCAATACTGATTCACTAGAGGAATAGGAAAGAGATAGATACTTAATTCTAAAACTTTAATTTTAGGTTTTCTTTGTCCTTGGTTTCTGAGACAGGATCTGGCTATACATAGCTCTGGAATTTGCTTCCATCCTCTTGCCTCTTCCTCCCTACCTTTGGGATTACTGGTGTGCACCACCATGCCTTGCTAACTGTGAACTCTATCTAACCTAACAGTAATTGTGTTCTGTATTAGAAATTAGAGAAATCTGAAAATACCATTTTACTTAATATGTTATCTTAAATAAACATGTGTTATGTATTTAAATATTGCATTGTTAATAAGTATGTAGATTTCTCCTTGGAGTGAGGGGAAATAAAACTGCATGTAGGGGCAGATTATGGTGAGGCAGATGATCATAAAGGTATTTCCTGCCATTACTTGTACACTAACTTTAAAAAAATTTAAAAAGACTGTGGCAAATTTATCCTTTCTGATCACATTTAGTTGCTGTCTATCAAGCTTTATTTGGCAAACAAAATTTGAGTACCTACTATGTGCCAAACACTGTGGTAAGAACTAGACATTAAGAAAATGGTCTCTGAAAAGATTTCTAGTCCAGTTAAGGAAACTGTTCAGTGAGATTTATAATGTATAGTTTCTCATCTTCTCTGTCTTCAGTTCCCATTGTGTTCGTACTTTTCTTGGCCCGTTCTCACTGCTTTATCTGAATTGTAGCTCTTCTTTTACTTCCCTGTTGTAGATGAGAGCAGAACCCTAACAACCATGAGCACCCCTCCCCTTGTTTGACCCCCTCTTTGAACAGCTGATCTGTGTGAAGTAAAACCAGTGCGCCACTCTCCTGGGATGTGAAATTAGTAGTTGTGAGCCGTTATTCCTTCCTTTCTTTTTGTTGACTCTCTGACTTTCCTGTTCTCACTTTCAGTGGTAACTTTTATTTTTTTTAATCTCACTGAAAAATTGAAATGAGAAGAAAATTTCTACTGGCTTATACTGTAGCCACCCCCTGCCTGCATCTACAGGCATGCTATATGTTTGTCACGTTTAGTCACAAGTTAATGTCATGGTACTATACAGATGTATAATAAAAGACCTGGGACCTATTTCTTTTATCTGTTCAAATTACTCCCACTAAAGACTACCGCTTACTTCTGCTGTCTCAAAGAAAATCTTGTCTTTAGCCTGCTTGGTTCCACTGTGCATCACTCCACAAACTATTTCACAGTGTTGTCTGCATCCGTCCTCTGTGTTCTTATTTCTGAGTAAGCCCATTCTGACCAGGCCCCCCATCCTGTGCCTCCAGAACAGTGCTTACTTACCAGGACCACTAGTTATGCCATCCAGTCTTGCTTTATCAATGATGTCATATCCACCTGATACTCCTTCGATGATACTTTTTGCCCAGGTTCGGGTTGTCACAGCTGCACCCATTTTTAATTTCTTTCCCTTAATTTTCTCTTGTTTTATTTCTTACTTGTAAATGAAAGTTTTCTGTTTTAATTTGTTCCATTTTTTCTTTTGATAACTATTATAGTTTGTTACTTAGTATTCCTGTTTTTCTAATCATAATGTGATTTAGATAATGAATTTTTATGAACTCAGAAATATAATTTTTCTTCAGAACACTGAGCCTATTTCCTGGTTAACAAATGAGAGATGGATTAAATTTCGTTGGGAATCCTCATTTCTTTCGACTTTCCTCTTTATTTTGTCCTTTCAAAATTTTTGAACTGTTACTTTTCAGCTTAATTTTTCTATTCTTTTTCTTGACTAGTTTATCCTTGTTTACTATAATTTTGTGGTATATTCCATTGAGTGGAATTGGTGTTCTGATAAAACCATGCAAAATCATTGTGCTCATGCTTTGAGATTAGTACAGTAATATGATAAAAGGACAGCAAGTACTCTGGAAAACCGTCTGTTGTGCTCCTGTAGTGTAAAAGTTAAGCCCATAAAATGAACCTTAATTAATAATGGTTTGTAAGGAAGTATCTATCTGTAAGCTTGTTTTAGGAGAGATTGACTTTTGAATTAAGCATAGTTTAGGAGTACAAGTGAAAATCAGCACCAACCTCATGAAAAAGATTAACCTTCTTTGAATTTTCATCTCAGACTGTTGACAGACCCAAACCTTGGTCTGTCCTATTGAGTATTTATAGGTGTGCAGGTGTTTTAAAAGCATCCACTTGGACATATTCTATGTCTAATAATTTACAGATTAACAAAAACATTTGTTTTGTTTAAATATGTACAAGTACAATTTCCTAAACTTAATCAGTTATTAGGAAAATTCTTCTTTGGGGATGCTCATAAAACTTAGTATCTTCATCATCACAATGTATGGTGAGTGCCACAGCTTTTAGCTAGCCTTTTGCAGAGATCTAAGCTTCATTCATATTGTGTGATACTTTTTTGGCATTACCTGTTCCCTCTCCCTGCAGTCCTCTACTAATATTAAAACCCCTAGGAAACTCTATTGCTAGGATGACACACCGTTTCGTTGAGCTGTTTAAATGCAAGAGTGCTGTAATGTTCACATTTCTATCATTCTGTTGTTATGTTCTCTTGGGAGGTGGTGATAAGATCATATGTAGCCTAGGTTGGCCTCAAACTTCCTGTTGTAGCTGGGGATGACCTCTTGATCATCCTGCTCCATCTCCTAAATGCTGCACTTAGAGATGTATTCTACTATGCCTGGCTCTGCTATTTTATTCTTTATTGTGATGAATTCTCTGGATTTCATGTCACTGGATTTAACAGTTGGGGGGTATAAAATAATGTTGACAACAATTTTTAAATAATGATTGAGTACCATTTAGAATTTTGATATTTAACTTATTGGGTGATCATTTGTATTTTCTTTGTAATAACCTTTACATATATTTCAGATAGTTTTTAAGAATTATGTCAACTTGGTTCTGCTCTGAAAGTTTATTTTTGCTTTGCTTTATTTTGTTTTGTTTTGTTAAGACAGGGTCCCACTCTTGTAATTCTAGCTGGCCTGGAACTCACTTGTGTATACCAGGCTGCCCTTGTACTTACAGATATCTATCTTTGCCTTCTAAAGTGCTAGAATTAAAAGCATGCACCACCATGTCCAGCTGTTCTGAAAGTATTTTTAAAACATCTGTTTCTGTGTATAATTTGTTTTTTAAAATAAAGGTATGACTGAGTATATATCATGGTGTGCATACAATATTTCTTTGCAAGTTGTGCTTCAGAAGATCTGTGTTGGAGGTGGGCATAGTCACCATTTTGGTTAGTATATTTGGTAGACTAACATTGTGCTCTTTGTATTATTGCCAAATGATTGCTTAGATGATTTGCCAATACAGCCAAGCAAAAGACATAAGCTTTTTAGAACGTCTTATTTTCTCTGGTGAGAGCAAGTACACAGTGGTCTCTGAATGGTTTCCTTTAGTTTTGTGTTAGTACTTTGAACACATTTTTAAAAAGTCAAATCTGCCATGCCTGCTTCTTCCAGAAGGTTTGTATTGTTACTTTTACTGCTCTGCACTGTCTTCTAAGTTAAATTGTGAGCTCCTAGAAGACAGGAGCTGTGTTGTGACTTCCTGCTGAATATGCTGAGATGTGTTAAATAACTAAGTTTATCTATATATGTTTTGACCATTTTTATGTGGCCTACAAGATACCTCAGTCCTTTGTGTTAGGTAATTTCAGTAGATATCGTCTCAGATTTGGCATGTGTACTTTGCCTAGCAGTTTAGATGTATATCAGATGCTTACCTGGGTTTTCTATGTAAGATTAATTATTATATAATGTACTAATAATGTAATTTAAAAGCTGAGGCTAACCAGACTTTTTTCCCCCCATATTGACAGTACTAAGGCTCAATCTAGAGCCTTGCTCATGTCCAGCAAGTGCTTAACCACTGAGCTTAATTAAAATAATCAGACATAATTTGCTTAAATTTTGTATTTTTGTTTTTGTTTTTCCAGCTAGGTTTTCTCTGTGTAACCATCCTGGCTGTCCTGGAATCACTCTGTAGACCAGGCTGGCCTCTAACTCAGAGATCCACCAGTCTCTGCCTCTCGAGTGCTGGGATTAAAGGCATACGCTACCACTGCCCTGCTCAATATTTGTTTTTGAATGGAAAAAAACAAAACCCAGTAATAGTCCTCTTCCCTGTTGCCCTGCGAATGTGACCTCTTCTTGTTATGAAGAGGCCAGTTACTGTTCCTTGGTACTTTTAGTGAAAGTCTGGGTGCCTCAGCCTTCCAGTCTCTCCACTTTCTCTAGTAAGAGCCTCCAGAAGACAGCTATGTGTTGTGTGAGCCAGTGGGTCAGGTGGTGCTTCTCTCTTAGTTCTTCAGCCTCTTTATGCCGTGCTGACTGATGAAGAGGAGGGATATAATTAGCACTGAAGGGTTTACCTGAAGCTAACCTGTTGCTCAGAGTTGCTAGTACAGTCTTAATGTTCTGTCTGCTCAGTGGATATCCACATTGGAATGCATCCCCTAGTGTCTTGATTCCCTGCATATTTTGAGTCTCATTCCTAAAGTCCCTATGACATTTTTGCCTATACTTTGTTTTCGTTCATACTCTTCTTCTATTTTCTCCCTCATCTCCCTTTCCCGTCCTGTAGGTTCCTTCCCTTCCTCACTCACATTGCTCTCCTTTCATGTCACATGTATTCTGCTACCCTCTTCTCCTCATTAGGATATCTCTCAGCTGGAGAGATGACTCAGAGGTCAAGAGCACTGGCTATTCTTCCAAAGGTCCTGAGTTCTTTTCACAGGAACCACATGGCAGCTCACAAACCATCTCTAATGGGATTTGGTTTCCTTTTCTGACATGTAGGCATGCATGCAGACAGTACTCATACATTTAAAAATATACATAAATAAATTAAGAAAAGAAACCAATGGAAGGTATCTCTTCATGATTCCCATTCTAATTTCATGATCCTTACACTCTTACATACATCTAAACCTTAAAGTCTAGAATCTACATATTCGAGAAACCATGAAGTATTTTTTCTGAGCCTGGCTTATTTTACGAAGTGTAATGATTTCTGATTATCCATTTTCTGGCATATGTATGATTTTACTTTTATCTATAGCCTGATAAAATTTCGTTATGTTATGTATGTGCACATGCCACATTTTTATTGTCTATTCATGTGTTAATGAATAATTAAGTTGCTCCGATTTCCTAACTATTGTGAATGCTGGTTATTCTGTGTGATTCCTTTTTTTAAACATGAAAATTTTTTTTTTGGCTTTATTCTCTTTATGTGTCTATGTGTGGGCACATGTATGTGAATGCAAATATGCTCAAACTCTTGTCTATGCACTCTTCTGCTAAGCTATCGCCCAGCTTCCTGCTATTGACTCTTAAAACAGTAATTAACTGGGGGAACCTCGTGTACAGGGATCATCAGGATAGTCAAGCGAACAAGGTTGTTCATGTTTGCAGGATATTCTTTTAATTCTGGTTTCTTGTCAATGTTGATTTGGCTTGGTGTGTTTTGAAACAGTCTCTCTATGTAGCCAGGTTAGCTCGGAGCTTTCCATCCTTCCGTTTTGGCCTCCTGGGCGTGATTATAGGTGTGATTTAATGTCAGCTCCAACATTCCAGTATTTTTTGTTTTTGAGGTAGGGTTCCACTATGTAGCTTCATGCTGGCCTGAAACTCCATTTGTAGACTGGAGAGACCTCAGACTCAGAGATTTTCTTACTTTTGCTTTGGACTGTATGTTAGGATTAAAAGCGTACACCACAATACCCAGCAATTCTAGTGTTTTTTAAAGATGTACTTTGAGGGAATTGCTCTGTAGGTGAGCCTGGCCTTGAACTCAGAAATCTACCTAAGTCTGTCTCCCAAGTGATAGGATTAAAGGCATTTGTCATTGTCACGCAGCTGTTTTTCTGTCTCTTAATTGAAAATTTTCTTATTTTTGCCATTTTCTTTAAAAACATGGACCTTTAATTTTTTTTTTTTTTTTTTTTTTTTTTTTGGTGTTTTAAGATATGTGAATTTCCTATAATCCCAACACCCGAGTCAAAAGCATCAGGCATTCAAGGTCAGTCTTAGCTATGTAGCAAATTTTGACCAGCCCATGCTACATGAAACACTGTCTCAAAAGCAAAACAAGAGGCCAGCCTGGTCTATAGGGCAAAGTTCCTGAACAGCCAGTACTATATCAAAAACCCTGTCTCAAAAAATCAAAACAACAAAAAAACTAATACTTTAAATGGGTGTGATACTTGCCTTTAGTCCCAGCACTTTGGAGGCAAGTTTGAAACCAACCTGGTCTACAAACAAGTTCCAAGACAGTCATAGAAACAGAGAAACCCTGTCTCTAAAAGTAAATAAATAGGCTCTTATATAGAAGTGATTATTCACAGTATAAAAGGAGTTTGTTTGTATTTTGTTTTTGAAGTGCACACGCCATTTCACAAGGTGGCTTGAAATTGGTTCTGTTTATATGTTTTTTTTTCTTTCAAGACAGGGTTTCTCTGTATAGCAGCTCTGGCTGTCCTGGACGTCAGTTTGTAGACTAGGTTGGCCTCGAACTCACTGAGATCCGCCTGCCTCTGCCTCCCGAGTGCTGGGATTAAATATGTGTGCCAACATGCCTGGCCCGGTTCTGTTTTTAAATTTATTATTTGGAGTGTTACATCTATGTGGGATCCCACAGTATGCATGTAGAAATTAGAGAACAGTATCTTGGAGTCAGTTCTCTTTCCATGTTTATATAGGTTCTAGAGGTTGAGCTCAGCCAGGGCTGTCGGGCTTGAATGTCAAGTGATTTTACTTGCTGAGCCATTTTACTGATCCCTTTGAGACAGGTTCTTGCTCTGTTTCCAAGGCTGGATGGACTTGGTTGCCTGGGTTAAAGTGGTTATCCTCCTTATCCCCTCAGGAGGCTGAAGCTCTAGATCCAACCAATACCCTGTTCATGCCTATAAAATTTGAGTATCTCCAGGATATGTTAGGTTTGGGAAACCAACATTCTACCTTTTAGGTATTCTTTGTCCCTAAATGGATTTCTTAAGCATACTGCAGTTTTTTAATACTTCTGTGAAAGACAAAATGTGCTGAAAATACTACTATAGCAGGATAAATACCAAAGGAAAAGTAATACTTGGTTTACAACTTTCCCAAGTATTATCATTTATGGAGTGTGACTAGTAAGGGAGACATTGAGATGTTCCCAGAGTACATCCTATAACTGACCCCATTCTCTCTCTCTCTTTAATGGTCTCCATCAGGTTTAATCAATAGGAAGCACAGTGTGATCCTGTGTGGAGTTGAGTCAGTAATTTCACTGTGACTTGTGTAACACTTGCCTAAGGGTTACTTTAGATACTTCTAAGCTTTCTGTTTGTCATAATAAAAATACATCTAATCAAGTGATGACTTGTGTAATTTCTTTTTTTTTTTTTTTCTTTAAGAGGAGTGGATGCTTTTTGAGATAGCATCTCACTTTGAAACCCAGACTGGTTTGGAGCTCCTGACACTCCCCCTCCCTCTTAGTTTCCTAGGGCCTGAATTATTAAATTTTGTTAATTTAGTCCTTGATTTTCGACTTTGTTATTTTACTATAAATGCTTGTAATAATGAATTTCTATTGTAAACATTTTAAACCTCATTTTCAGGTTCCAGAGTATAATTTTATAAAAGAAAAAGAATGATTGAATAATTTTTTTTTTCTTCTCCGAGATAGGGTTTCTCTATGTAGCTCTGGCTGTCCTGGAACTCACTATGTAGACCAGGCTGGCTTTGAACTCTGTCTCCCTGATTGCTGGAATGATTAAAGACATGCACCACCATCACCCAGCTATGATTGAATACATTCCTGATGTTAATTTTTTTTAAACTTATTTTTTACAGAAAGAATTATTCTTTTTTTGGTATAAGTAGTTTAATTTAGTCAGTAATATTTCACACCTTGCAAAATTCTAGAGACTTTGGACATTGGGTTGAGAAGTCTTTTGACCCTTTAATGTCTGTAAATGTTTTTTAGAACACAGCAAAGTTGGTAGAATGTTTTTCTAGCATTTTTATCAGCAGCACTTGCCTACTCTAGGTTATTTTGCATTCTCTAAACTGTAGTAAAAGTTTTTCTTTCAGTGTTGCTTAACTACAACATGGTTTCTTGGCATGCCTAGAGAAAAAAAAAGCCTACCTGCTGCTTAGAAGCAAAAGAAAAAAAAGATTGTAATTTCTGAATATAGTCATACATTTGGTTTCAATAGATCAGGGAGTGAACCTGGAGGATTTATGAGAGTTTGGTTCAGTAAGTAGCTATATTGACCTTGGGACAGCCAATTTGACTCTTTTATTCTTGATTGTGTACTTATCAGATTGAATTAGGAAATCTCCAAGAGACTTTGAAGTTGTAAGATGTTAGGACTCGATATTTAAGTTTTCTATTTGAATGTAGCATAGCTCCTTCTCTAGCATGTAGCTTATATATTTATGCTCATTTCTTTTAATTTTAGATATGATGAATGGATTAAAGCAGATAAAATAGTAAGACCTGCTGATAAAAATGTACCAAAGATAAAACATCGGAAGAAAATAAAGGTAAGTCTTGATTTTGCTGCACACCATTAGTTGTTCAATACATTTTCCTTCAAAAACAACAACAAAAAAGACAATTAAATGTGCATGTGCTACTCCTGATGTTAATCCCTCTTGAAAAGCTCTGTTACCAAATACTAGGTTTTGCTCTAATTAATTTTGTTACTTTTTGGAAAGGTTTTTAAGAACAGTGCTAATTTATCTTTAAGATCTTGTCAGTCTCAGTGTTGTATAAACCTATATGACAAAAATCATTTATTCATTTTTTAAACCTTTCCTATTTCTTGTAATTCACAACTAGGAGCCATTAAGCATTGCAGGTAGGGGATGTGAGTTATTGGAAGTAGATGTGAGGTGAGGAAGAGGAGATGTCTGAAGGCAGAGGACAGTCTGTCTCTTCATCTGTATCTGATTGGGTGCTGGGTCAAAATGTTTTCAGCGTTCTCTTCACCACACACTACATAGGATCTGTGCTCTTGTGTGCAAAATTGTACTGCTGCACATGATAAAATTACTGCTACTAATTATGAGAAATATTTTAAAATATTAAACATTTTAAAAATTTTAAAACATTAACATCGTTTTAATTTTTTTTAAATCTTTTAAAAATGTTTTATCATACTTGTGTTGCAAGGAAAGTGGGTCCTTTGTTTGTCCCCGCCACCCGGCTAGCTTACACCCGAAATAACCACACAGAAATTGTATTAATTAAATCACTGCCTGACCATTATCTCTAGCCTCTTATTGGCTAACTCTCACATCTTGATTTACCCCATTTTTAATAATCTGTATATCACCACGAGGTCGTAGCCTACCAGGAAAGATTCAGCATGTCTGACCTGGCAGCTCCATGGCGGCTCTCTGACTCTGCTTTCTTCCTCCTAGAACTGAGTTTTGTCTCCCCACCTACCTAAGTTCTGCCCTGCAACCAGGCCCAAAGCAGTTTCTTTATTAACCAGTGAAAACAACACAAATACAGAAGGACCTCCTACACCATTTCCCCTTTTGTTTAAAAAGGAAAGGAAGGCTTTAACTTTAACATAGTAAAATTACATATAACAAAACAGTTATCAAGCAAGAATTACAATTACAATATTTTTATCTTATCTTTTATCAAAACAAGGGAAAACTATAACTATCTATTCTTCAACTCTATCAAAGACTCCAGAAGGATATAATATTACCGAAGTAAGCAACTTCCAAAACTCTAGAAATGACAGAGACATCTTGCTGCCTGTACAGTCACCCAAAGTTCTTCTGTATTGTTGGGGCATCCATCTTCAGCCTACAGGCTCATAGTAGTTAACATGCTTAGTCTTGGTTCTGAAACTTAGTCTTCTTACTCCACTGAAATGCTGTTAGGTTCCTATTTAGGGACCCTCCATGTGGTCTCAAATGTTGAATGTGTTTATCTTGTTGACAATCCTTTTATAACTAAACTTGAGTCTTAAGAATCTAGTACCTAAAACTCAGGGTTTCTCAAAACCCTTTACACCCTCTTTGTTTGTCCTTAATTGGAAATTATGTACACCCTGCTATATTTAACATTGTTTTTAGTAATTTGAAGAACATTTGTTAAAATGTTTGTTAAAAACCTAGTGTCTTTGTACAACACACGCTTTGGAATAGCATTGCTATGTAGATGAGTGGAAGTTGCAGTGTTTGGTCATACACATGAAATGTTCTCTCGGTGTTTGTCTCTGTTCACTTCTTGTACTGACCTAAAAATGTTAAAATTCTTGGTCAAAATGAAAGAGGCTTGTGAACTGTTAAGTTTACAGAGTTCAAAAGGTTTATTATGAATTACTCTTCGGTATTGCACATACCACCTCCCTCTCCCAGGTTTTCTGTGAGGGCCATTGCTGCAGCGAATTTGACAGCCACTTAAAAATGTATTTGAACTTGGACTGAGATAAATTGTTTCAGTGTGCAAGGTAGATTGTAGTTTCTGAGATCAAGTCATGAAGTGCTGAAAAGATGGAAGTAACATTACAGAATGTGGTAGTCCATCTGCCCTTCTTAGGATGTTTTGAAAGTTAGACCCTCACTGGACCATCACTACTGAAGCATGTACCAGAGTCACCCTGAGAACCCATTGAAACAGGCAGTCTGGTTTCATCCTTACCATTTTGATTCATCTTGTTTCTAGGGGTCTGCTTTTCTAGCAAATTCTCAGAAATAGCTGGCCAAGGACCTCACTTGGAGAACAGCTGCTATCTGAAATTAACTGTTACATGTAAGGGAGTATTTCTCCTATGCACTGTCCTTTGGAGACTTGTGAAATAATCACTCACATTTATAGTCTGTCTTTGTAATAGGACTTAAAATTGTTGTTGCGAAGTCACACTTTGGAGAGTCTAAATTGCAGACAAACAGAAAACATAACTTATAGGAAATACCTTCTTCTTGACTCATCTGTTTGTTAGGAGTGTGAGAAAGTATCAGCCTTTGAGTAAGGTAGGAAGGCTGTCTCTGCTCTCACTTCACAGCAAGTCAATGTGTGTGATTCCTCCTGTACATTTCAGAGTACAGAACATGACCCTTCCCAATCTGTACTTTACAGTGAGAATGTTCAATTTAATATAAGACTGTTGAAATTGTGATTTGAATCTGATTTAATTTTTAAGAATTTATAGCAGCAGTTATTAGCAATACTTATTTGCTAGTCTTAATCACCTCTCCGGTTTGATCTGTACTTAAGTTGTAAATACAGAACAATTTTTTTCATCTCAGTGTTTCCATGAACAGCCTAAAAAAGAATCAAACTTGGTATTTTAAAGTATTTTTTTCTGGTATTCTTTGTTGGTTAAATATTTAATAACATTCTTTGATGTTTCTTTAAAATATGATTAATATTCTTGTAAGTTGTTCATAATAAATTATAGCTAACATCTAATGCTTTATTTCTTAATCTAGAATAAACTAGACAAAGAAAAAGACAAAGATGAAAAATACTCTCCTAAGAATTGTAAACTTCGACGCTTGTCAAAACCGCCATTCCAGTCAAACCCATCTCCTGAGATGGTTTCAAAACTAGATCTTGCTGATACCAAAAACTCTGATACAGCTCATATTAAATCTATAGAAATTACTTCCATTCTTAATGGACTACAAGGTAAACAAAACTGTTGCATGCAAGTATTTGATTTTAATTTCTATAAATGTTTAAATTTTTCTGAGTATAGTAGTACATTACTATAATTCCGGTACTCTAAAAGCTGAGACAGGAGGATTGAGTGTTGAGGCTAACCTGAGCAATATATCAAGAGTCTGTCTCAAAAAATCCACCTATCCCCTCTCCCACCACCCCAAAAAAATTTCCAAAAGTTAAATTCTATAAAAGTAGCTCTGTGACTTTAGGTTAGTTTTTTTTTTTTGAAACCAGAATTTGTGTGTGTTAGTTGAGCACCTTCAGTGTAGGTTTCTCTAGTTCTTGTCAAACACTATCCTTCATGTTGCTGTCTATTAAAATGATAAAGCAATTCTGAAAGTTATTTGTGAAGAGCTCATTTGCATATTTGTTTGATCTTTCTATGATGCTGTTATGGTTAGCACACCTGGTTATGTGAAGTAAGTAATAAGCAGAGAACTGGACTGGAGAGTTGTCTCTAGTTAAGAGCATGCGTTGCCCTTGCATAGGACCTCAGTTTAACTTCCAGCACCCACATGGTGCCTTATAACCATCTAACTCCAGAATGAAGGGTATCTGACACCCTCTTGAAATCCATGGGCATCAGGCATACATTTGGTATACACACATACATGCAGGCTAAACATTTATCCACACAAAATAAAAATAAATAAATTCTATTTAAAAAGCATTGAAGAATTGGAGATTATTAAATCTGGAATGAAAATGGATTGGAGCAGGAATCTGATCTACAAAATAAATTAATTCCTTTCCCTGAAATTTTAAACTGCTCATAACTTGAGAATTTGGTTTTATTTATTTTGACTATATTAGAAATTAGATTTTTCTCCCTTATTTCAGAAGACTATATACGGATTCATTATATAAATATGCTGCTATATAATATTCTAAAGTTTGTTTTAAAAGTTTTCTAATGTGTCTGACATGTAGACTACTATATGAAAAAATTATGTAGCTTAAAGAACAAGAATTGGACACTTCAGTCATGAGCAGGTAACAGTTGGATATAATGTTAAAGAAGATATTGTTTACTTTAAAAAATAATATTGAACATTTAATGTAGGCCTCAGTTTGTGAGAAAACTTAGATTGAGGCTGTCTTTAATGCTGTTTGGGCCAAGTGTGGTGTATACCTTTAATCCCAGTACTCAGGAGGCAAAGGCAGTCAGATCTCTTGAGTTCAAAGCCAGCCTGGTCTACATAGTGAGTTCCTGACTAGCCAGTGCTACATAGAAAGACTCTGAGCATGCTCTTTAGGTCATACTCTGATTTCAGACCCTGCTTCACTGAGAGGAAGATTCATGATAATAATACGTTCTTTGGAGAGGTAGGTCATTCTAGAATGATTGACTGGCTGTATGAACTCTTCTCTAGTAAAGGTTTTGGGTTTTTTCTTTTAAAATGAGGCTGCCCTTGTCCTGAATTCTCATTAAAATATATATATATATATATTTTTTAAGATTTATTTTATGTGTATGTTTGTTTTGCCTGCATGTATGTATTTATACCAAGTGCTTGGTGCCCACAGAAGTCAGAACATGGGTTGGATTTCTTGGACTTGGAGTTATAGATGGGTATAAGCCACCATGTGGATGCTGGGGACTTAAGTCCTTTGCAAAAGCAGCAAACAATCTCAGTTGCTGAGCTGTCTCTGCAGCCCTCCATATTCTCATTTTGATAACAGTGTTTTCTAGTACTTTAAGAACAAGTACAGGAAAGGGGCAAATTTCTCTAAAATTTTCTGTAGATTTATTCACTTGGAAAAGTTTTTATTCTTGTTACAGTTGTGTGTTTTAGTCTATTTTCCACCAGTTTAACAGTGCTACAGCCTGAATAACTCAAAAGGAAAAGACAAGAACTTTTATTTCTTTCCATTGAGGGCATGGAGCAGCTCTCTGTGGTGAAGGCATCACAGCAGTGGTAGCTCATGCAGTAGTTAATTCACTCCTGTGAAAAGGACATCTGTCTATTTATGATTTAGTCACTTCTTAAAGTTTCTACTTGCCAGTACTGTCATAGTGTCTAATTGCAGCTTTAGTTTTGAAGAAGACATTTAAATCACAGCACCTAGGACAGACGATTTTCTTTCCATTTTTGTTTGTTTGAGGCAGACATAAACAATCAATAGTCTTACTAGGCTTATTACCCCTCACCTGTCTTATTTTTTAGCTTCTGAGAGTTCTGGTGAAGAAAGTGAGCAGGAGGATGAGAGGGGTGCTCAAGACGTAGACGGCAGTGGCAAAGATGAATCAAAGGTGGACCATTTGACCCACACCAGAAATGAGCTGATTTCAAAAGAGGAACAGAGTAGTCCGTCTTTGCTAGAAGAAAACAAAGTCCATACAGATTTGCCAATAGCCAAAACAAAATCTCCAGAAAGATTAAGAAAAGATGTCGAAGGAATATCAGAAGATACTGATTTTGAAGAAGAAGATGAAATCACAAAAAAGAGAAAGGATGTTAAGAAAGACACAACAGATAAATCTTTAAAGCCACAAATAAAACGAGGAAAAAGACGGTATTGCAATACAGAAGAATGTTTGCAAACTGGATCCCCTGGTAAGAAGGAAGACAGAAGCAAGAGCAAAGAGCCACTTTGCACAGAAAATAGTAGTAACAGCTCCTCAGATGAAGATGAAGAGGAAAAGTCCAAAGCAAAGATGACACCAACCAAGAAATATAATGGCTTGGAGGAAAAGAGAAAATCTCTACGGACAACTAGTTTCTATTCTGGATTTTCAGAAGTAGCAGAAAAAAGGATAAAACTTCTAAATAACTCTGATGAGAGACTTCAGAACAGCAGGGCTAAAGATAGAAAAGACGTCTGGTCAAGTATTCAGGGGCAGTGGCCCAAGAAAACATTAAAGGAGCTTTTTTCTGATTCTGACACTGAGGCTGCAGCTTCTCCTCCCCATCCTCCCCCAGATGAGGGGACAGTAGAGGAGTCACTGCAGACTGTGGCGGAGGAGGAGAGTTGTTCACCCACTGTAGAGCTAGAGAAACCACTCCCAACCAGCGTTGACAATAAGTCAGTTGAAGAAAAACCCCTAGAGGTTAGTGACAGAAAAACAGAATTTCCGAGCAGTGGCAGTAATTCAGTGCTTAATACCCCACCTACCACACCGGAGTCGCCTTCATCGGTCACTGTGACAGAAGCTAGTCAGCAACAGACTTGTGTCACAGCGTCAGAGCCCCTGGCTCCAAACCAGGAGGAGGTTCGAAGCATCAAGAGTGAAACGGACAGCACAATCGAAGTGGACAGTGTTGTGGGGGAGCTCCAAGACCTGCAGTCGGAGGGAAATAGCTCACCAGCAGGCTTCGATGCGAGCGCGAGCTCCAGCAGTAGCAATCAGCCAGAACCAGAGCACCCAGAAAAAGGTGAGGCCCAAAAGGACTTGCTGACCACTTGTAGGGTTTTCCCCTTAATGCCTTGGCAGTTGCCCTGTGTCTTTAATGTGAGGTAGTTAAACTGGTGTGCTTGTATGACTACAGTGAAATCCTCAGTAGGAAGGTAAATTTAAATACTGATAATGGGATGCATTTGAGAGCCTTTAATATCCTTTTCCTGAACCGCCCATGACTTTTCAAGTAGGTTTTAAACCACATGCTACAGCTTGCATGTCGGCCCAGAGCTGAAGTTAATGAAATTCATTCTGCATGTTGATTGATATGAGTCACCTAACTGTATTTCTGTAACACTGTGTTTGCAGTTATAACGTGCCATCTTTCACAAACATTTTGATTTGTTGACAGACCCCTCCACCCTTAAACAAATACTGTAAATAGGGGTTTGGAGCAACCAGCTGTCCAGGCACTGCTTCCCTCAGACAACCGTGTCAAACTGATTTGCAAGCCTGACTTACTTGTGTGAGTTTGTAAAGGAATTTGGTGCTTTATTAGATGTATAGCTTCCAAATTGAAGGGCCAGTGTGTATGTGAATAATATTCTACAGTAATTCTCTTGATTTTCCGCGAATTGTTCAAAGTGGAAAAATCAAATTAGTACTTTATAAAAGTATTAGTGCCTCCTAATGGTACCTAATACTTGTACTCTGCCATCGTTTTTCTCATAAACTGCTTTGATTAGGTGCCTTAAATCAGTACACTCAAAACCAACACTTGGTTTTGAAATGCACATACCCAAGTGTAAAGATAGAGCACTGGAGGGTGTGTGTTTTCAGTATCCGAGGGTAGTGCAATAGTAATAATTCAAGGGTCTTAATTGACCATAAAGAGATACAGTAGCCTGTGCATGCTGTAATCCCAGCACTTGGGAGACTGAGGAAGGAGTCTCTAGTGTTCAAGGCAAGCCTGGGCTACAGAGTGAGTTCCTGGCCAGGGGTGCTGCTGAGGGAGAACCTTTCTCAACTAAATGAAAGATATTCAGTAAATCATTAGTAAAAAATAGAAGTTGTAGTTATTGGGGATTTACAGGTATAGCTGCTACTAGGATTACATCTATGTTATGCCAGTAAGTTATATTACCTATTTATGAACAAAGACATCTTCAAAGGGAAAGAAGGTCAGTTAGGCCTTCAACAGTATTGTATTATAATTCTAGTTCTTGAGAGATTTCCTCTTTGTGGTCTTTATTTCTTAAGAAAAGTAAAAACCAACCAGAAAGAGTTTGATATCTTCTCTACTGAGTCTCAGTCAGTGCTGCTCTTTTGAATATTATACTTGATTAGATTGGAAGTATGGAACTTGGAGCCAGGCAGTGGTGGCACACACCTTTAATTTCAGCGCTTAAGAGGCAGAGGCATGTGGATCTCAGAATTTGAGGTCAGGATGGTCTATAGAACAATTTCCAGGACAACTGGTGCTACACGGAGAAACCCTATCTTGAATCCTCCCCCTCCCTTGCCAAAAAAGAAAAAGGAAAAAAAAGAATTTGGACTGGCAAGAAGGTTCCGTGGGTAAAGGCATTTGTCACCAAGCCCGATGACTTGGATTGATCCCTAGAACCACTATGTTGAAAGAGTGAATCAACTCACAAAGGTGCTCCCCACCCCCATCCCCACTTTTCTTTTTAAAGTGCTGTGGCTGGACAGATAGCTTAGTAGTTCAGAGTGCATACTGCTTTTATAGAGGACCAGAGTTCAGTTTCCAGCACCCACATCAGGTTGTTTGCAACCTCCTGTAACTCCAGTTCCAGTGAACTTGACTCCCATCTTTTGGCTTTCCTGGGCACCTACACTCACAAACTTATAACCCACACATAGAACTAAAAATAAAATACATTTTATTTTAAAAAAGTATGAAACTCAAGGACATCTGGGATAAAACCGGACTTGCTGAACATAATGGACAATGAGGACTACTGAGAACTCAAGTACAATGGCAATGGGTTTTTGATCCTACTGCACGTACTGGCTTTGTGGGAGCCTAGGTAGTTTGGATGCTCACCTTACTAGACCTGGATGGAGGTGGGTGGTCCTTGGACTTCCCACAGGGCAGGGAACCCGGATTACTCTTAGAGATGATGAGGGAGGGGAACTTGTTGGGGGAGGGGGAGGGGGAGGGAAATGGGTGGTGGTGAGAAGGCAGAAATCTTTAATAAATAAATAAAAAAAAGTGCTTTATCAATCAAAGCACTATTCAGTCTTTTTTTTTGGAATTTATATCTCAATAAACTCTTAGATACCTATCATAAAACCTCATTTTAATTAATATATTTAGTAGCATGTGTGAAATTTCATTCAGTGAATAGCCTATTTACAGAAGTAAACCATATTTTGTAAACTGTAGATTAATTTCACCATTGGTGCCAGAAACGGCAAGAAGCACTTTTGCCTGGCATAGTTTTATTATAAGAACAATTTATATGATGTGTTATAGTGCTAGAAATTGGAAGCAAATGGCTATACCTCTTTAGTCTCTGGGTTTTAAAACAAAAACGTGAATTTAAGAAATTGTATATAATTCAAAAGACACAGAAGCATAACAAGGGCTGAAGACCTCACAAGTAGTGTACTGAAATTGTGCAGTTTGGAGTAGTGATGACTCTGTGAACCTGCAGCATTAGGGAAGTTCTTGTTGAAGATAAAGCACTTGAGCGAGTTCAAGAGAGGATTATTTGGGTTTATAATATTTGACAGGGCATTTCACACCAAAAACATGAGGTGTTTCTTAAAGACCATATTGCTGAATTTACAAGTTTTATGCATATTAGCTTGCCAATGCCCTAGAAGTAAATTCACATAAAACAAACATGAAATGCCAAAATATGTCTAGCTAATGTATTACAAAACACCATGTTTCAGGTCTGTAATTACAGCACTGGGAAGGTGGAGGCAAAAACCCGGAGTTCAAAGTAATTTTCAATGATACAGGAAGTTGGAGACCAGTCTAGACTATGTGACTTTCCTGTCACATCATTCAAAATTACATTACTTCGTTAGCATTTCCACTTGTAACAGAACCTTACTACTTTAGTTTTACTGAATCTTAACGAATTTCGCATACTCTTATGTTTGAGTTACTAGATCCATAAACTGCAATTCTGTGCTGACAGCATTTTCAATCTTGGTTTTCCTAAGAATGTACCTTGCCTTTCTGAAAGAAGCCCTTCATTTTTAAGGATGACAGTTAATTAAAATTTGGAAATATTTCTTATGATAATTTATATAAATCTTATAAAAATTTATAGTTCGGAGGTTGCTTTCTAAAATATGTAAGTAGTCTGCTATGGAATGTCTGATTCTGCTCTGTGTTAGTGGACTTGGGGGTGCAGGTCAGGTGTAGAGCAGTGGCCTAGCATCTGAAGCCCTAGGTTTAGTCCCACTCCTACCAAAATAAAAGTGAGATTCTATTTTGTATTACTTAATTTATTTCTCATCTCAGCCTGTACAGGTCAGAAAAGAGTGAAAGATGCTCAGAGAGGAGGAAGTTCATCAAAAAAGCAGAAGAGAAGCCATAAAGCTACCGTGGTGAACAACAAAAAGAAGGGGAAAGGCAGTAAGTAATTTGCTTTGAAGCTTCAAGATACAAAAATAATACTTGACCTTCCCCTGGTTAAAAGGTTATTTGGTTATGGGATAATTCTACATTTTGATTTTTTTTCTCATAATCTTAAAAAAAGTCACGGAGGCTGAACAGGTGGTATATGCCTATAATGCCAGTGTTTGGGAGGTAAAGGCAGAGGAATCAGGAGTTCAAGGTCATTCTGTGCTACATAGCCAGTTCAAACTCTGGACTACGTGTGACCCTACCTCAAACAACTAAAGTTTCACAGAAATTTTCTGATCGTGGGTAAAGTCTAGGATTGAGCAAATTGCTATTAATGGTGTTGGTTGCTGGTGAGTGATCATGTAGACATCATGGCTCAGTTACCTTCATGATCAGTGTCTACATGTACTCTGTGCACTTTTGCTACAAGGAAGTGGATTGTTTTATAATTCTTCAGAACAGCAGGCAAAGATAAGTGTCACAGGCACAATTTCAGTCTATGAAATTACACAACGGTCCCCGAACTATACTACTTGAAAGCAGTCCAAGCAATCCTTTTGCTGTGAGTGCTCTGTCTAAGACTAGCAGGGACTGTTCATTGGTCTGCAGAGAATATAATGCTTTGCTTCTTCCGAAGGCTGTGCATTTGATCTTTATTTATTATTATTTTTGTAGACAAAATAAGAAGTGGAAAATATGTAAAGAATTTTTTTTCAGGTGCCCCACACTGACCCCTGCTGCTCTTCCGAGACTCCTGCCACCTCCACTGCCTGACCTTTGCTAGCAGCGGCCTTGGCTGCACTGCAGTGCAGAAAAGGGTTACGCGGTCAGCTCCCCGAGCTTCTGCTGAGCCCATATGACTTCCAGGCGGTGAATATGGCATCCTTTGGGGCCCCGGGTAGCTGTGCTCAGCAAGGCCGTGTCAGGCAGGCTGAGACAGGCCACAGCACACAAAGGGCCAAGCCTTGGGTGGCTTAGCTAGGAGTTACTATAGTTCCAGAGCGGCAGTGGGGACTGGGGAAAGATCTGTTAAGATGCATGTATAGGAGTGGCAGAGGTTTACCCTCAGGGAATACTTTTGACACCTTTAGAGCCCCACTTGAGCTGCTAAAGAATCTGTCAATGTTTGTCAAATTGGTTTTAGAATAGCTAAAATATGTTTTTCTTACACTATAATGTATTTGTTTTCAAGATGTTACCATTTTAATATTTCCAGAAGGGCCCATCTTCTAAGAGTCAGTAAATTAATTCATTTAGAGCAGTTGATGGTAACTTTGATCATCTGACTTCAGTCCTGGTAAATTTACCATTAACCATTCTCTGAGCATGTTTTAGTGCAATCATTGTAACAGAAATCTAACGAGGTACTTTGTGTCTAGATAGATGACATGCACAGCTAAACAAACCATTTTCCTGTCATATAACAAGTGGTCAGGGATAAGTTCATCCATTCTAGGACTGAAGCTTAATTAGCAAGTTCTTGATGAACTCCAGAATATTTGGACCACAGAGAGAGTTGTGGTGAATGTTAGGCAACAAGCTGTTATGTATGAGGGAGATGAAGGAATTTGTTACCCGTGTCAGTGTAGTTTCCCAAGGAATCTTCAGTGATAGTGGGGATTATGCACTACTGTGGCAGCAGCATTGGTACATTTGTTGTGCACAAATAAAAGTCCTAAAGTGAAGACGTTCCTGCAAGAGATGCCATATTCCAACAGAGAAAAAAGCTCATTAGCTAGGGAAGAGACTGTGACCGAGTAAAGCATCTGTGGTATGGATATGTGAGGATCTAGACGCTCGCTTACTGTATTTCCTAGTGAAACAAGCAGAATGGAAGATCAGTGTAATGAGTTCATACCTATTGGCCTTTGTTTCCTTTGGCTGAGATATATTTGCAATTGCATGTGATTTTTCTAGGTTTTAATTTTCCAGTGCTGGGGGCTGAATGCAGGGACTTGCGCTTGCTAGTCAAGCATTATACAACTGAACTAAATCTTCCACACTGATTTTCTAGGTTTTCTAGGTAGATTGTTTACTATAGTAGAAAATTCAAGTGGTAATTTTAGAGTTATCCTCTTGAGTTGATGATAGATTGACCAACTTTTGTTTATTGATTGTTTCTTTCTTTTTCAGCAAACAGCAGTGACAGTGAAGACCTTTCAGCTGGTGAAAGTGTGACTAAGACTCAGGCAGCCAAGTCAGTCCCCACTGGAATGAAGTCCCACACTAGCAAATCTCCTGCAAGAATACAGTCTCCAGGAAAGTGTGGCAAGAATGGAGATAAAGACCCTGATCTCAAGGAGCCTAGTAACCGGCTTCCCAAGGTGTACAAGTGGAGTTTTCAGATGTGTAAGTGACATATATGGTCTAGGCTGTAGGTGTTTTGTCCTAGTTCCTCCTGATGCCAGTGCTAAAAAAAAAGAAGATACACTGAGCCTGAGAGACCTGACAGTGGCATAGTGTAGACCTTACTAAAAGCTAAAAGAAAATGTTAAGACTCTGACCAGCACTTAGTACATATGAGGTTGAGAATCTGCTTAGAAACAGTGTGGGGGTGCTGGAGAAGCTTTCCTGGTGAAGAGTTTGTACTGCTTTTCCAGGGGACAGCACCCACAGGTGGCTCACAACTGCCTGTAACTTGGGGCAGAGGTGGTGGTAGAGCACGGCTTCTGACACCTTTGGACCCTTTGGGCACCTGCACACATAGACCACACACATACACAATTAAAATAATGGTTAAAAATAATAAAAATATTTTTCTTATTTTTTAAAGAAAGAAATAGTATAGGAGCTGGGCATAGGGATATATACTGCAATCCCAGAGCACAGAAGCCTGAGACTGGAGGATTAAGAGTTTGAGAACATCTTGGATAACAAAATTGAGACCCTGTCTCCTTCCCTCCAAAATACAATTTTAACCTTTTTATGTCTTTGCATAATATCTATAAATATGAATTTGCTTTTGAGACAAGATCTTGCTATATAGCCTGTCTAGCCTGGCACTAGAGTGTAGATCAGATTGCTTTCAGACTTATGCAGTCCCCTTGCCTTAGTCACCTGAAGTCTGTAGTGTCAAGGTTGTACCACTGTACTGGGGGTTTTGTTGGCTGTTGTTTGAGATAGTCTGATTATGTAGCCTTGAGTGGTCTGTAACTGGTTATGTAGACCAGGCTGAATTTATAGAGATCCTCCTGCCTGTCTCCCAAGTGTTGGGATTAAAGGTGTGTTTTACCATGTCCTACACCAGATATAGTAAGCCTACATTGGCTAATTTTTAACTGATATACTATGGTGTTATGGTGTATGAGTAGAAAACTTAGCACAGCAAATAGTAGAGGGTACAGTGGCAAATGTATAGTTCTAGTATTTAGGAGGCAGAGACAGCAAGAGTGGGAGTATAGGTCAGCTTGGGCTACATAGCAAGACCCTGTCTGCCCCAAAGAAGAATTTTAACATAATGTGTAGATCATAAGGTCTCTTGGTTTGTACATGCTTGTTCAACAGATCCTGTGTTGTGCATTTCATTTGTGCCAGGTTATTGTAGTCAGAAGGCAGAAAGTAGAGTAATTTAGGAATCAGGTATTTTGATGTTTTTATTTTTTGTGCTTTATTTGGTATCACAGGTATGTACCATCACACCAAAAAACTATTTTCTTGTTGTTTCTGTCTTTGACCTTATTCTATAACCATATTGTTTTTTTGTTTTTTAATTAACCTTTACTTCCAAAGTACATATTAATGAATACTTTAAATTGACAGCGGATCTGGAAAATATGACAAGTGCCGAACGTATCTCAATTCTTCAAGAAAAATTGCAAGAAATCAGAAAGCATTATCTGTCATTAAAATCCGAAGTAGCTTCCATTGATAGGAGGAGAAAACGTTTAAAGAAGAAAGAGAGAGAAAGTAAGTACTTTTTCCTTAAATATAAGTCAGTTTATTATACTGCTGTTGTGGAAGGACTATGTATTTCTTTAGAAAAATTCTTCATTCTGTCAGCCTCATCTGATACAACATAGAGTGTCCACTTGCATGGCGCTCACAGTACACCCTCAGTCTGAAGAGAGGGCTGTTGGACCTTCACTGAATGGTAGATGGCTAGCTAGTGTCTTAACAGTAAGAAAGAGAGGCCAGGTCAGCTTGGGCTACATAGCAAGACTCTTCCCAAAAAAAGTAGTTTAGTGTAATGCATAGGTATAAGGTCTTTTGATTCGTACATGTTCCTTCACCAAAGCCCGTGTTGTACATTTCATTTGTGCCAGGTATTATTGTAGTAAACTTTTTATTTTTTTTAAATTTATTTATTTATTTATTAAAGATTTCTGCCTCCTCCCCGCCACCGCCTCCCATTTCCCTCCCCCTCTCCCAATAAAGTCCCCCTCCCTCATCAGCCCGAAGAGCAGTCAGGGTTCCCTGCCCTTTGGGAAGTCCAAGGACCACCCACCTCCATCCAGGTCTAGTAAGGTGAGCATCCAAACTGCCTAGGCTCCCACAAAGCCAGTACGTGCAGTAGGATCAAAACCCATTGCCATTGTTCTTGACTTCTCAGCAGTCCTCATTGTCCGCTATGTTCAGCGAGTCCGGTTTTATCCCATGCCTTTTTAGACCCAGTCCAGCTGGCCTTGGTGAGTTCCCGAAAGATCATCCCCATTGTCTCAGTATGTGGGTGCACCCCTCGCAGTTCTGAGTTCCTTGCTCGTGTTCTCTCTCCTTCTGCTCCTGATTTGGATCTTGGGATTTCAGTCCAGTGCTCCAGTGTGGGTCTCTGTCTCTGTCTCCTTTCATCACCTGATGAAGGTTAATATCCAGGAGGATGACTATATGTTTTTCTTTGGGTTCACCTTCTTATTTAACTTCTCTAGGATCACGAATTATAGGCTCAATGTTCTTTACTTACGACTAGAAACCAATTATGAGTGAGTACATCCCATGTTCCTCTTTTTGGGTCTGGCTTACCTCACTCAGGATAGTGTTTTCTATTTCCACCCATTTGCATGCAAAATTCAAGAAGTCATTGTTTTTTACTGCTGAGTAGTACTCTAATATGTATATATTCCATACTTTCTTCATCCATTCTTCCATTGAAGGGCATCTAGGTTGTTTCCAGGTTCTGGCTATTACAAACAATGCTGCTATGAACATAGTTGAGCATATACTTTTGTTGTATGATAGGGCATCTCTTGGGTATATTCCCAAGAGTGGTATTGCTGGGTCCAGGGGTAAGATGATCCCGAATTTCCTGAGAAACCGCCACATTGCTTTCCAAAGTGGTTGCACAAGTTTGCATTCCCACCAGCGATGGCTATCATTGGTGTTTTTGATTTTAGCCATTCTGACAGGTGTAAGATGGTATCTTAAAGTTGTCTTGATTTGCATTTCCCTGATCGCTAAGGAAGTTGAGCATGACCTTAAGTGTCTTTTGGCCATTTGAACTTCTGTTGAGAATTCTCTGTTCAGCTCAGTGCCCCATTTTATAATTGGGTTGATTAGTTTTTTACAGTCTAGTTTCTTGAGTTCTTTATATATTTTGGAGATCAGACCTTTGTTAGTTGCGAGGGTGGTAAATATCTTCTCCCAGTCAGTGGGTTGCCTTTTTGTTTTAGTGATAGTGTCCTTTGCTTTACAGAAGCTTCTCAGTCTCAGGAGGTCCCATTTATTCAATGTTGCCCTTAATGTCTGTGCTGCTGGGGTTATACGTAGGAAGTACTCTACAACACATGGGCACAGGAGACCACTTCCTATGTAGTAAACTTTTTAAAGAATACTTTGATATTCATACATCTTGCGGGCATAGTATGGTGTTTCAGTACATTCATCATACTCATGGAGTGATTACTTCAGGATATTTAGGTTGTCTGTCTTTACTTTGTTATAAAGACATTTGAAGTTTATCTTGTAGGTATTCTAAATCATATAGTACAGTATTGAAGTTTATCCTGTAGGTATTCTGAATATATAATACAGTATTGAAGTTTATCCTATAGATATTCTGAATCATATAGTACAGTATTGAAGTTTATCCTGTAGGTATCTGAATATATGGTACAGTATTGAAGTTTATCCTGTAGGTATCTGAATATATGGTACAGTATTGTTGACTGTCACCACTTTTCTGCGTGAGTACACTAGAATGTACTGTTCCCATCTGGTCTTGATGTTATGTCATTAACTAAACTAATCTCCATGCTTCTCTCCTCTACTTTCCTAGCCATTGTAAACACTGTCCTCCTTTCTACATAATGTGGTAGATTTGCTGATAACTTTTGAGGGGCCTCAATGTTGTTTTCTACAGTGGCAGTAGTTGACTTGACATTCCCTCCCAACAGTATAACAACTTTTCCCCCTCTTACTATTCGGGTTACTTTAGAATACAAATAGGACGTTTCTATTGAGACCTAAATGACAAGAAATGTGAGATATCAGACTCATTCTTGTTGCCATAACAAAATACCATGACAGAGTAGATAACAATAGAAAATTATTTTCCCACAGTACTGGAAGTTTAAAAAGTTAGCACCTTGTTTTTTCTCTTGAGGCCTGCCATGTTTGTGTGTAGATTGTCTTTGCTACATTCTTTCCTGTGTAAATGTCTATAGTGGATGTAGAGCTGTCTCTGAGTCTTCTTTTTTATAAGGATATCCATTGGATTATATTAGTGACCTATAGTTATGGCCTTTAATTATTTTCTATTGGCCATTTTGGCTACACCGTGGAGTTTGGGTGGCACATGATTTAGTTATACCAGAAATGGTTGGCAAATGTCCCTGAAATAGAACAGGATTGCTTAAATGTGACACTGTTGACATTTTGAGCCCGATCGTTTTTCCTGTAGATAGCTGTCCTCTACGCCATAGCAGCGTATCTACCATCCCACACGCCAGGGGTACAGCACAGTTAATGCTTCTAGACACTACCAGATACCCACAGGATGGAGTGGTAGACTAGCTCCAGATTAGGAACCACTGCTCTGAGGCGAGAGTGTACTCGGTTCCTTTCCATCTCTGAATGAAAACCATTGTGGTGTGAAAGAAATAGAGATTCTAGTCATATAAACACAGAGCAAGTCATGTGGGGCTGAGAAAGCTAGAGTGATGGGGTTGCAGTTTTATTCTGAGCAGAATAGAGAGCTATTTGAGATGTTAAACAGGGAAATGGCATGTTGGGTGGAAAGTAGACTCTAGGAGCAGCAGTGGAAGCAGGAGGTAAGAGAAGCCTGTCCTGCTAGTTGAGATAGTTAGCTTAGATTGACTTGAATCTGGATGCAATCAAGATATAAAGCAGTAAGTGTTGAATCAGCAACGTTGCTGATGTAAATTGTTAAAATGAAGGTGTATTTGTTTAACAAAATAGTACATTGTTAGAAACAATAAAAGCTTGGAAATGAAAGAAGTTATCGTTCGTAAATGAGTATAATACTATTTGAAAAGAAAAAGAAATAGAGTCGTATATGCTGATATGGGTGGAACATGGCCTTACACTATGTTGTTGGCACATATTGCACTTGAGAAGACAGCATTTGCAAATTCAAGGTCAGATTGCTGTACATCGTGAAGTTCAAGTTAGCCAGGACTATATAGGGAGACCCTGTCTCCTAATCTAAACCAAAGCAAAGGCAAGAGATAGGATACTATATGATACTGCACTATTTTGCACTTTACTTCCACTTGTGTGTGTTTGTGTGTGTAGGCTTCAGATACCTTATTTTTAAGACAATGTCTCTCATTGGCCTATGCCTTCTTCATAGGCTGGCCATCAAGCTCTGCTCTTTGCATAGGTTCTAGAGATGGGACTGACATTCTTATAACCACTTCAGTGATCGAGCTACCTCCCCAGCTTCTACTTGTATTTTAATAAGTGCTATTAAATCTGGGAAGGTTACATTCCCAGTTTAAGATTCTAGACATGAAATTCTTTTAGAACATGGGTTGTAGATGTTTGTCTCTGCAGAGATGGTGGCTGTTTGAAGATCACATTAGAAACTCTTCATCTCTGGTGGTTCAGGTTGGGAATCTTCCAGAGGCTCTAGGATGCAGAAATAGATGTGTATGGTTATGTATGTTCCATTGCAATTCTCTGTATAAAAGATTAGACCTATGGCAGTCATTTTCCATCTGGGGAATATGGACAACTAGGGACAGTAGAGGGAGCGCTTGGGCAAATGATAGAGCTCTAGTTGTACGATTTGCTTCTCCAACTTAGGCCCATGTATGGAACAAAAATTTGTTTTTACATTTTATGTGTGTGTGTACACATACATGTGTGCAGGTGTGTCATAATGTGCATCTAGAGGCCAGAGATCAACTTTTGGAAGTCCATTCTTGCCTTTCCATCGTATGGATCCCAGCAATCAAATTCACATTGGCCCAGATTTGGTGGCAGGTGCCTTCATCCGTGGAGCCATTTCAATGGATGAATTCTTTTTCAGACTTTTCCTGTTTCATTTAAAACTGTTAGGGTATTTGGTGAACAGTTATTCTTGCATATTCTGTAATGTGGGTACACAGCTCCTTTCTTCCCTCTCTCCTTGCTTCTTTTTCCTTTGCCAGGGCTGGGGAAACCAGTGGGCTTGTAACCCAGGCAAATACTTTGTCACTGAGCTGCACCACTGCACGCTGTGCTCTGTGCAGGATGTCTCTGTTGAGCACTAGCTAGCTACTTAAACGTGCCGGTGATCCCTTTCTTTATACTGTGGTGCTGCGAGCCTGAATGGCTCCTCTGAGGTGAATTTGGAGAGTATAGCAGAAATTTAGGCTAAGATGAGCATTTGCTTCTTCCCACTGTAGTCTGCCTTGTAGCCTCACATGTGCGCTTCCTTTTCCTCAGGTGCTGCCACGTCTTCCTCCTCCTCTTCCCCCTCGTCCAGCTCCATAACAGCTGCTGTCATGTTGACACTAGCTGAGCCGTCCATGTCCAGCGCGTCACAGAATGGAATGTCAGTTGAGTGCAGGTGACAGCAGGACTTGCTAGAGCACTTTGCACTTAATGGCTGTTGAGGGCCACATCTTTTTTTATACTGCACAGTGGCACACACACACACACACAAAATCAGACAAGCACTATTTTATATTTAAAAATTGTTTCTTGACAAGCTGACTTGGCACTTAAGTGCACTTTTTTATGAAGAAAAAGTACAACGAACTGCTTTTCCTCAAGCAATAATCGTTTCCACCTTGTCTGGGAATTGCGTGTCTGGTAACTTGAAGGCCTTCCACTGTGGCAGAGGAGGCTCTTCACTGCCTGTAGAGACAACACAGTAAGCAGAGAAAGGGTGGGCCAGAACATGTGAGATGACTTAACTGTATATCTATTCCCTTGTATTTTGTTAAAGCTGGAACATTTGATATTTTTCCATTCATTTATTAAAAAAATATGAACCTATTTTCATTTGTACAAGCTAATTGTTTTTTAAAGCAAGTCACCTCAGGGTGACTTTAATTGTATAAGTCAAGCACATGCAACAAATTCAAAACCTGCAGTTAACAGGATATTATTAGACATCAGTCCTGGTAACCAAATATTAAAGATTCTCTTTAAAAATGACTGAACATGTTTACAGGTTTGAATTAGGCTAAAAGGTCTGCAGTGGCTTTTCACGCCCTTCAAATTGAAATGGGACTACTGTACTTTGCCATTTTTCTATAAATCAGTATTTTTTTTTAATTTTGATATAATACATTGTGTGAAAAAAGAAAATGGCTAATAAACTGTATTAAATCTTAAACAATGTATAAAGATTGTACTTAGCCAGTTCAAAGTGTATATTTATTCATAATGAATTATAACAGTTATATTTTTGTGTTTTCTTGTAAATGTTTCTTTTCCCTTAAATACAGATGATTCATTTGTATTGCTTATTTTATTATGAGCTTACAACAAAAAGACTTCAGGAACAAACTGTTAGAATGGCTCAAGGTTGTTTATATGACCTGTTTCACAAAGATGGTTCTTATTTTAATTATAAATAGCTAATTGGGTAGTAAGCCTATACAATTAAATGCCTTGTATAAACTGCAAAATGAACGCCAAGTTGTTTTCACTTGTATTGACTTTATGTTGTATGATTCCAATCTGTTTGGCACTTGTATTTAATTCCCCACCTTTGTAAGACATTTGTATATTGCGGATGTGTTCATTGAAGCTATTTAAAACCTGGCACTGTTAATACACAGTACTTTACTGTACAGACTGTTTTACTGTTTTAATTGTGGTTCCGTGTGCTTTTTTTTGAATGAGGCTGGCATGTTTTATTTGTTTTCTGGCAATACATGTGAGAATCTTGAAGCGTTTTGTTGTAGATGCTAACGTGTCAGAATCCTTAATCTTTACATTCAACCTTTCTAAGAAAAGCATTTTCAGTCTTGTAATGTGTGCTTACAGTAACTAATTTTGTTGAAAAATGGTTTCAAGTTATTCAAATTTGTACAGACTGTAAAGATTTGTTGACAGCAAAATGTTGAAGAAAAAAAACTTATAGAATAAAACTATAAAGTATATATTAGGTTCTGCAAACATGAATTATGTAATATATTGTACAAATGTAAGCAAAGACTCTGAAATAAAATGCCATAGTTTGTGAATCCTTGATTTTGTTTGTAGAAGATTAAGTAATTTTAGTTTACTTTGCATATGATGACTGCTGAGAATGTGTACATGCAGCCTGTGTCATCACAAGGACTCACATTGATATCCAAAGGGGATTGTTCTGCTTTAAAACTTAAGTCCCTTAACAGAACTAGAGGTACCAAGTGTGCTTAGTATGTACTAGGCCTTGGTTTCGGTTCCCAGTATTGTACCAAACCAAACCCTAAATCAAAAAAAGGAAACAGCTAATGAGAGAGTGATAATTTTAGGTGGTTATTCTCTCTATATATACTATTTTGCTAGAATCTGAATACAGATATTTTTGTTTTGATTTGGGGGCATGTCTAAAGAAGGAACAATAAACACAACTTTAAAACTGTATTTTGGGGCCAGCAAGGTGCTCATCAGGTAAGCACTGATGACCAATGAATTTATGAATCCCTGGAACTATATAGCAGAAGTTAAGACTGCCCTTTGCAAGTTATCGTGTGCACTCACACACATAAAACGTATAAATGTAAAAAAATGTTTCCTCAGGACATCGTGACCCGCGTTTGTAATCCCAACACTCAAGAGGCCGAGGCCGTTGGATCTTGGGCTACAAATTGATACCCATCTCAATAAACATAAATCCTTTTTCTTGAGAATAGAATTGCTACATTGCCCAAGCTGGCTTCAAACTGACAAATTCTCAGTTCTGCCTAAGACTCAAAGTGTTGGAATTATAGATCTGTTCCTCCACATACTCCTAAAAAAGGTTTATTTTACTCAGAATTACTGCCTGCAAAATGTCTTTTAACTGGGTGAAACCTTTGTGCTCTGAGTGGCCCCTGTACCTATTACTGGAATCCAATAGGTATTGTTAAAGTAGTCATTGTGCCAATCCCCATCCCAAGGTACCATAATTCACCTGGGGTAGTATTGTATATTATATGAAAAAAATTAATGAAGTGATTTCATCTAACTTCCCCCCGTTTTGAGACAGGGTCTCTCTGTGGATATAGCCCAACTTCAACTAGGATTCACCTGCCTTTGCCTCCTAAATGTTGGCATAGCAGGCATATATAACACACCTGGTCCTAAATATGCAGCTTCAGGAGCCACGTCCTTGCTCCCAGATGTTCATCATTGCATATAAAGAGAAGAAAGAAAATGGAAGAGACAGGTTCATAGTAGTCTGTAGAGGGCCTTGAAAGCCATCTCATAAATCTGCGCTCTGTCAGCCACTGCAACTAACCATTGAGATGGTTGGATGTGGTGTCCTTGAGAAGAAAGGGGTGGTGGCCCAAAGGGCTGCTATTATAGTCTTGAGTCCAAGAGTGTTCAAAACTTCATAGCTCACCTTACTCATCTTACACAGGTGTAAAAACAAGGACCCTTAAAGGGGAGTCTCATCTGAGTGCTGCATGGCTCTTGTCCTTCCTCTTCAGTATTCCTTTCCCAGCTACATGAAATACTGGTGGCCAACAGCAGAGCTGGGTTTCTGACCAGGAATGGCCCTTGCTTTGAAGACCCTTTCTCCTCCCTGCAAGAGTTAGGACAGTAAACTTGGACCTGGTCAGTCTTTCTGTTAGACCCAACTGACCCTGTATCTAATACTCTGAAGCTTCATCACATCTAAACCATGGACTTGAAAGTGAGAATCGGCGAGAATAGGCTAGAAGGAGTGTACATATGTCAGTTTGAGTTTGCCTACAACTTACCCACAAGGAGATGGCTAAGTGCTTCTGGCTCCACCAGCTATTGAGACTTCCTGCACTCCCAAGCCCAGGTTTCCCTGACAAGCTCAGGCAAAAAGGGTGTACTGGAGTCCTAAACGATCAGTTCCCCAGCTCTTTAACTGAGCAGCCACAGACTGCTTGAAGAAGGGGTTCTGAGTGGAAAGGCAATGCCCTATTCTCAAGCTGGCTGGAACTGGGGCCAGAGGGACTTTGAGACCTTGAGCAGGAATCCAGGAGTGAGGACACAGCACCGACGCTGTTCTGGAAATTCAGGTCTAAGCATTGCATTGGCAGGGATAAAGGACAAGAGAAAAGAGGGCCTGAAGTAGGGCTGAGCGATGCAGGGTCAGAGTGGACCAGTGAGTGCCATATGTATCTGAGCATGTGCCTGTGTTTGCAGAGGGAGCCCTGGGGAATGCCTGGGTGGACTGCAATGGGATAGCTTGCCCAACAGCCTCTAGGGCAATCAGCACCCTCCTAGAGATGGAATGGGCCAGCTGGCTACCCTCATCAACCTTATGGTGCCACAGGCTTCACCTGTCTTTGTGACTACCTCAGGTGGATTGCTGGGCTGCAACCTGAGTATTCCTTTAAGAATAGGTTTATCAGGTAACTCATCTGACAGCACTAGCTGTTCTGTGTCGCCCTCCCTTGAGCTGGGTAAACCCTTCACGATTAGCCACAGTCTCATCTCTACTGATTGAATGATAGCCTTTTGTGGTCCATGTAGCTTCAAATTAGTTATGTAGCTGAGGATAACTAAACACCTGATCCTCCAGCCTCTTAAGTGCTGAAATTAAAGGCTTGCACCACTATACCTGGCTTTACTTTTCATTTTCGGACAGGGTCTTAACCTTACTAAGTTGCTCAGACTGGCTTTTAGCACATACCAGAAGCTGTCCTGCCTCAGCCTTCCTCTGGATAGCTAGGATCATAGGCTTGTGTGACCAGGCTTATTAAACATGGCTTCATGGCTAATTTTAAGAATCCTGTGCTTTTTCTGTATAACTACTGATGGCAAAGAGGTGCCAGTTTAGAAAGATACCATAATAGTGCTTAGGGTCTGAAGTATTTCAAGCAGGACACGAAAGTGACTCCCAAACATTGTCAAGATGAGGAGGGACAGCCCTTCTGAATATCTTGCTTCACAGAAGTGTCTGTGGGGGTATGCTAGGTCTGTAGGCCAAAAATAGATGCCCCAACGTTGCAGAGGAACTTTGGGTGACTGTCCAGGAAGCCAGCTGTTTCTGTTATTTCTCATATATTTTTTTTTTTTTGGAAGTCACTTGCACTTCCTACTTACTCAATATTTTCTTCTTAGGTCTCTGAGGGAGTTGAAGACTAGATAGTTACAGTTTTCCTTGTTGATGCGGAAAGCAAGTTATGATAGAAAGTAAATTAGGTACAAGACTTTGAACTCAACAAGATAGTATAGAAATATGGAGTATTTTCTTTTTTTGAGGTTAGATATTTAGTGGGTTATGGAAGGGAAGGGGGTAAGGGGAGAAAGGAGAAGTGCAGAGAGAGAGAGAGAGAGAGAGAGAGTGGGGAAGGGGAGAAGTGGGGAGAATGGAGCAAGGCAGAAGCTGCCTCCTCAGGGGAGAGACCGAAAAGAAAAATGGAGTATTTTCTTTGAATTTGTTAAATGCAAATGGACTAGACATTGTTGATGTATTTATTGCCTGTATATATTGTGTATAGTCACTGTACTTATTGTATATAGTTTTCGTATATTACTTATAGCCTTTTTTATTTTAGACAAAGGGGGAAATGTGATATTTTGTTTGTATTTTAATAAAGCTTGCCTAGAGTTTGGGACTTTGCTATGTATGCTTGGCTGGCCTGGCTCAATGCTCTTGACTCCACAATCCTGAACATTGGAATTACAGGCATATTCCACACCCACTTTAAATATTTAAGTATTAAGCATGATTTCACACTTTTGAAAGAAAATATCTAAAAAAAAGAAAACCTGATAAAGAAGAAAGTAAATCTCAGATTAAAGGCCAGTTTTGCAAGAATCTGCAAGAAAAATGAAAGTGAAGAAACCAATGTCAACAAGAGGTTGGCAAACAAGTTCGTGAAGTTCTCTTTTTAGCTATGTTGTAAATATTGGGTGTTTTAAAGAAATAAACAATATCTTATTTTTTCCCCTTGCCTATTTCTAAAATTTAAAAAAAACTAGGTTAAAGGCTCATAGTATGCAGAATTAAAAATACAAGAAACACAGTTATCCAAATTGAACAGTTCCTGCTAGACCACCCTTGTTAGGTCTTTGCCTCCATCCCTAGCTCATCATTATTGCTGGACCAGCCTTGCTGGTCCTTTACCCCCTGTAATTTGGTAGTAACCTTTTGTTTATGTCATCTGAGTTTGAGCATGTCTGTTGAACATGGTTTCATTTTCCTAGGAACCAATTTTTTTCTCAGTGTTTTTATAGTGTATTTGAGTTAGTATCCCAATAGTTACACACCATCACTACTTTGCTTTTGTGGTAGCTGGGTAGGCATGGAGTCGGGCAGAGGTTTTATATATCATGGGTGGGATTTGAACTCATTAGCTATACTAATCTAAGCTATACTTCAGCTTTTGAGCCTCCTACCTCCATTTCCCAAGTGCTAGATTATAACCATGTGGCACAAATCTTTGATCTTATTTTTTCCCATGCTTTCAAACTTACTTTTCCGGTTTTCCCCTCTACTCTCAGGAAGCCTTTAATATTGTTTTACTTTTATTTATCATCTGCATATATTGGTGCTTCCATGCCATGGTGCCATGTGGAAGTCAGAGTACAACTCAAATGAGTCTGTTCTCTGTCTTTTCCACCATGGTCATGAAGATACTTTGGATCAACCAGTTTGGTGGCAAATGCCTTTCCCTGCTGAGCCATCTTACCAGCCCCCTTCTCCTCTGGCATATTCTGTGGGCTACTTGTTCCTAAAACCTTGGTACCTACTACCTTGAAACTGTTAGAGTCTGTGAGTGATCTTTCTGTTCTTCTCTTGTCTATTTTCTCTGAATTAAGGTGAACACCTGTTCTTCAGATTGCTCTTAAGATGTTGCTTTTTCTCAGAGTTCTGTTGATCATTTTTCTCACAACCTTTCTTTGTGGGCACTGCCATGTGTATCTGCCTTGGTCTCTAGACCTATTTATTTTTTAACTGGCAGCATCTTCACCTGTATATTCCTTGTTTACCTCAAGATAATGTTTTATGAGGCTGGGATGTAGCTTGGTCAATAAAGTGCCTGTCTAATACAAACAAGGCCATGTGTTCAATCCCTAGCTGTGGCATTTTGAAGTGTAATAGGCTCCCATAAGATAGTGAGTGGCACTTTAATTTAGAAGGTGGCCTTGTTGAAGCAGGATGTTGCCTAGTTGGAGGAAGTGTGCCACTGTGAGGGTAGGCTTTGAGGTCTCCTATGCTCAAGCTACACCTTGTCAGTTCACTTCCTGTTGCCTGTGTATTAAGATGTAGGCAGCATTATGTCCTGCTATGATAATGGACTAAACTATTTGTAGTAGCACATACCTGGAGTCTCAGTACTTGGTGGGTACAGGCACTAGGGTCAGGAATTCAGTTATTCTAGACTACATAGTGACTTTAAGGCTAGCCTGGGCTATATGAGACCCTTTTTCAAACACAAAACAAATAGGAATATTTTGATTATTTTAGATGCTGAAGTCACTTTTTAAAGAGTATGTACAAACAATTTGTATGATTTCACTGTGTAGTGTCCTCTCCTGAAAATTGCATAATCTTACTGTGCCTTGCATGTAAATCAAACTTACTGGTCTCTTGGTACTTGTGATAAGGAAAAGCTCCTCTGGAGAGGAGTGACTCCCAGTGTCCACTGCTGGATTTTGTGCTTATTAGGTGACTGCCTAAGTTCGCACAATAAGACGACATCTGTCACTAATGTCAGCCCAGGTGTTTGGAGGGCAGGTGGGAGACTGTACCTGCTGTCAGTAGGGGGGTGAATTGGTTGCTCCTCACTGGGTAGCTTCTTTCACGTCATAGCAGTCCCAGTCCATGTGCTCTGTGCAAGAGCCGAGTATGACTGCTGCAGGCAGTGCTTAGGCATGTGGTAGCCACAGCACGGGACTTTTCAGTCTCCACAGGAACAGTTATGCTCATGCTCTCTGAGGAGGAAATTTGCAGAAAAGTGTATGTTTTTATTTGTTTCGTTTTGAGACAAAGTCTCACTGTATAGCCTTGGCTAATATGGAATTCACTATCTAGACCACCGCTCACAAGAGATCCACCTGACTCTGCCTCCTGAGGGTTGGGATTTAAGGCTTGCACCATCACACCCAGCAGGATGTTCTTGAAAATCGTTTTTAGTGTAATTAGCATGTACAGGTAGTGCTTACCTTGTTTCTAATTGCTCTTTCTTACATGAGTCTCTGAAGAAGGGCTTCTCAGCACTGAGTGTGTAGATGATTGGTGGAATGCATACCCAGAATAGGCATAGAATCTCTCCATCTCCATGCCATTTGTGGGCTAGATGATTGTGTTGTTGCAGCAGCCTTGTGTTTCCTGTAGTTTCCCTGGAATTGCCTGCTCACTGCCTGCAGTCTCTCACCAACAAACAATGCTAAATATTGCCAGATGTCCCATGGAACAAACTGCTGGGGGCTGGAGAGATGGATGAGCAGTTAAGAGTACTTGCTGTCCTTCCACAGGACCCAGGTTCAGTTCAGAGCACATACTTGGTGGCTCACGGCCATCTGTAACTCCCATTCTAGGGGGTCTTCTGTCCTCTTCTGGCCTCTGTGGGCACTGTAGGTGGTACCCAGACATCTATGCAGGCAAAATATTTGTGTATTTGGTGATTTTTCTGTAGGATGAACTTGAGGTTGTGAGACTACTTTGCATTTATAATTTTGGCACCGTCCTGCAGAGCTGGTCACCTGTTTATAGTCTCACACTTTATAAAGAGTAGAAGTTTCATTTTTAAAAATATGTTTCTCAGCTTTTTCGGTCAAGGGTAGCCTGGCAGGTGAAAGGGCTCTCAGTGATTTGAGTTGAATGAGCTTCTACACACAGTTTTTGCTGTTGGATTGTTGTTTTTAATTGCTTGATAGAACTGAAGTCAGACATTTGTGATAAGAGTTAAAAATGTTTGTTTCTGTTTGTCACTTAACATAGGAGCAATCCCACCATGGGCAAAGTATGATTTTTGTTATAGCCAAAAAGGTTTTAGTGTTTTTCTGCATTAAATTGTAAATCATGGTCAGTAAGTCTGCACATTTGGAATGTACAAGTTTAGGACTCTTTTTCTTTTCATATTCTGGGATTAAGTTCGGGTCTTTGCACATGCTAGGTGAGTATTCTGCCTGTGAACTACACCCAGCCCTGGGCTTTTTGTTTTAAGACAGGGCCTCATTATGTAGCCCTAGGTGGCCTGTAATTCAAAGGGATGAGTCTCCTTGTGCCTTGAAAGTGTTGAGATTAAAGGCATGTGCTACCATGGCAACCAGTCCTTAGATTTTTTTTTATTTTTTTTTTTTGGGTTTTTCGAGACAGGGTTTCTCTGTGGTTTTGGAGCCTGTCCTGGAACTAGCTCTTGTAGACCAGGCTGATCTCGAACTCACAGAGATCCGCCTGCCTCTGCCTCCCGAGTGCTGGGATTAAAGGCGTGCGCCACCACCGCCCGGCCAGTCCTTAGATTTTTGAGATAGAGTCTTGGTATGTAGCCTTGTAGACCTGGGACTCCCAATTCTGCCTTTGTCTCCTGAATGATGGATGTATACGTGAGCATCATCACATCTGGCCCCCTTTAGAACTGTGGCATTGGGTCCTGGTGAAAGCATTGCCACAGTCTGCATCCTGAATGCCTCCTTACCATAGATCTGTGCTCTTGCTGAGTGTTATTCCACCCAGGTCCAAGGCAGCCAGCTGCTCACTGGCTTTTTGTGTCTACTTCATGGATGCTTTGCTTTCTTGGTGCTGTGATGAAATGTAGGGCTCGGTTTCTGCTAAGCACACACAATACCTATGAGCCCACCTCAGCCAACTGTATCTTCTTTTCGAGACCCGTGCTATGTGCATCAGTGTTCCAGTCTTTTTCAATACTACTTTGTTATGTGGAATTGGCAAAGTTTGGCAATTCACTAGTGCTTCAACATTAGGTGATTTCGTTTTTTGACTTTCATGCATAAAGGACTAAAAACATCTGTGTGCAGTTTCCTTCTCCTGAGAAAGTCCCCGAGGTAGAATGGCGGCATCCTACGGTAGTTGTATTTTAGATTCTAAGAAATAGCACCTCCCTCATCATTTTTGTATGGTTTTATATTCCATCAGTAGTAGACAAGAACACTGTTGCTTCACACCTTCACCAATTTTAGGTGCCAGTCACTCAGTATTAACCTTTGTAAAGGCTTCTTGTCATGCCTTTGTGTTTTGCTCACAATTTAAGATGGCAAACATCTTTTTATGTGCTTACTATTTACATGTTTGGCCAAGTGTTGTAAAAACATTTATTTTGGACTTTTTCTCTGTTCATGAGTTGGAGAGAGGAGGGGAGGGACAGAGAGTATACATATTTTGCAAATATTTTGTATGCAAAAGCTTTGGTGTCTCTTAAAGGATCAAATGAGTGAGATTTTTCACATTTTATTCAAGATCTAGTGTGGAATACTGCCATTGTTAGTGGGTCTGTGGTGTAGTGGGAGCGAGGGCAGTGGGCTCTGATCCTGCTCCAGTCTCAGAGCCAGGCAGGCCCAAAGATCTGTCAAAGGCTGTGGTCAGCTCCTTCTTGCTGTGGCAACCAGACTCTGTCACTTTAAACGTTTATTTATTTGCAGTGCATTGTGTAGTTATGTGTGTGCCCAGTGTGCTTGTGGGAGTTAGTTCTCTACCACCATGTGGGGACCAGTGGATCAAACCTAAGTTGTCAGTCTTGGTGGCAGGGATCTTTACTTACCTAACCTGCCCTTAGGTTAGGCACTGTCTTTTGACTTAGATGGGTCTTAATGTTCTATCCTATCCTGTACCTGAATGCGTAAAAGGGGTGAGGACGTGAGTCGAATAATCCCAAGCGAACTCCAGAAGTATTATTCTTCATTGTAAGGGGAAAACTCACGGAACAGGAACGAACGAGAAGTCCAACCTCAAGGTGTGTAACGCAGGAAAAAGGGGGGGGGGCAACGATTTCCTCCTGGGTACCCAAAAGGTCACGCCCCAACCTGGTCCAGCCTCTTAAAGGTCATTGGCTGAAGAAGGTTCCCTCCCCATCACTTCCCCCTTTTGTCTAAATAAGAGAGTTCCAAACCCAATACAAAACTATACACACTAGGAACCGACACAGGAAGTAACCCCACTCACGGTGAGCTTAGAAGAGAGAAGAGCTACTGAATTTGACACAAAGACAAAAAGACAAGGATTCAGGAAAAATGAATCCAAGATAAAAAGTTTTACATCTAAATAACATGACTAAGAATTTAAGAGCTGATTTTTCAGGTAAACCACCATTACAAATCTGTTTAAATTTTAATTGTTCTTATACGAAGAGGGGGAAGTGTAATTTCTATAGAACTTTCATGAAAAGTTTTCAAAACACTTTTTGAAAATACATTGTTTTTTTTAATATTTATTTATTATGTATACAATATTCTGTCTGGATGTATGCCTGTAGGCCAGAAGAGGGCACCAGACCCCATTACAGATGATTGTGAGCCACCATGTAGTTGCTGGGAATTGAACTCAGGACCTTTGAAAGAGCGGGCAATGCTCTTAACCTCTGCGCCATCTCTCCAGCCCCTTGAATACTCCTGAAAACTAAAAGGGGATGCTGTAGGCTCCATAGCTGAGCAAGCAGGAATGGGTTGGTGTTTCGTGCTGTGAGCACTGCTTCAGGGAGCTGTGTGGGGATCCTGGAGGAGCTTGGAAGCTGTGGCATGGATGCAGTGACCTATGAGAATGCGCATGTGAACTTCACTAGGGAAGAATGGGCTTTGCATGATTCTTTGATATTCTGGTCTTCCCATTTGCAGCCTATAGCAGTGAGGTTCCTGTAGGTTTCTACCATCACATCTTTGTAGAGACTCTTCTGGGAAGAATCATGCAAAGCCCAGCAACTACATGGTGGCTATAATCATCATGAAGACATATAATCATCTAGAAGACATGGAAGGTACCAAAGATGTAATTCTGCAGAGAAACACTATGAATGAGAGCAATGTGGTAAAGCCTTTGTAAGTCACTATGGAGATTGCTATAATCATCAAATTCATGAATCAAGCCATACTGCAGAGAAATTCTATGAAGGTCCTTCTCCGTTGCTGTGAGAAAACAAAATGTCTAAAGCAATGTTTGGCTTATGGTTTCTAAGAGAAAAGAGTTCCTCATGACAGGGAACCTGAGAGTTTACATCACCAACCTGAAAGCTTGAATCACAGCGTGGGAACTAGATGTGGAGCAAAGTTTTAAACCCTCAAACACCCATCCCAGAGATGGATTTCCTCTATCAGTGCGGCATTTCCTAAACCTTCCCAAAAACCACCACCACTGGACACCAGTGTGCAAATGCCTGGAAGCACGGAGGACGTTTCTCATCCAAACCACCACATCAATTAACAAGGCAAAGCCTTCACATGTCACTGTCACCATCAGAGGCAGGAGTGAAATATTGGAGAGAAACCCTATGAATGAAAACAATGTGTAAGAAGCCTTTTACCAACATGGCTGCGTCCTGCTACATCCACTGATTCATGATGAAGCAAAATTCTGTAGGTAAGCCTTTAGATACTATACTGTCTGGGTTATAGAAGTGAATTGTTCCCTTAGAAACATATTCCCTGTAACAGTTATGAGCATGAATCATGTTTCTTTAAAGATTTGTTTTATTTTTTAACTATGTTATGTCAATATGTCTACATGTGGGTATATGCATGTTTTTTGTTAGTGTTCAAGATGTCCAGAGGCACAAGATTATCTTCTACCAGGAATCAGAGGACGTTGTCAGTTACTTGCCCTGGATCCTGGGAAGGAACTTTTCTTAACCAAAGAACAATCTCTCTAGTCCTATAAACAGTCCTTTAATGCGTTGTATGTCATCTTAATGTCAGGAAATAAGAAACAAAGTCATGCAAAAGAAAGAAGTACCCAATTCAGAAAAAACAACTTGTTAAAGACAAGTTGACATTAAATATCACTATTGTCTCTAAATGCAAGCATACTTCTTCCTTTCTCTTTTTCCTCAAAGGCTTGAAGGGAGTAAGTAATATACCATGTTCACTCAAGTCTTATAGTAGAAATCACTACACTGTGGACTGTACTTTGAAATTTATAGATTAGCAATAAAAGTCTTCAGAATGTGTGGCAAATGCCTATTGAATTTATTTGGACGTTCTTACATTCTTTCACAGTCAGAACCTGGAAACAACCTAGATACCTCTTAGCTGCAGAAATAGATAAAGAAAATGTGGTACATTTACACAATGTAGTATTTTTCATTACTGTAAAAAAAATGACATCATGAAACTTGCAGGCAAATGGATGGAACTAGAAAAAACCATCCTCAGTGAGGTAACCCAGACTCGGAAAGGTAAACATGGTATCTACTTGCTCATAAGTGGATAGTAGACATAAAGCAAAGGACAACCAGGCTACAATCCACAACTCCAGAGAAGCTAGGGAACAAGGACCCTAAGAGTGGCACGTGGATTGCTCTGGAAAGGGGAATTAGATGAGATCTCCTGGGTAAACCTGGGGCAAGGGCAGCAGTAAAGGGGAGAGGAAGGGGAATAAGAACACGAGGGAACTGGGATGGTTGAGGTGGGGAGGGACAGAGTGAGAGAGCAAGGAAGGATATCTTGATAGAGAGAGCCACGATGGGGTTAGGGAGAAACCTGGTGCTAGAGAAAATCCCAAGATTCCCACAAGGATGACCCCAGCTAAGACTCCTAGCAATAATGGAGAGGGTGCCTGACCTGGCCTGTAATCAGATTGGTAAATACTCCAATTATCATCATAGAGCCTTCATCCAGTAACTGATGGAACCTGATGCAGAGATCCACAACAAAGCCCCAAGCTGAGCTCTGGGAATCCAGTCAAAGAGAGGGAGGAAGGAATATATGAGCAAGGGAGGTCAAGGTCATGATGGAGAAACCTACAGAGACAGCTGAACCAAGCTCAGGGAAACTCATGAACTCTAGACTGACAGCCGTGGAGCCTCCATGGGACTGAACTAGGCCCTCAATATGTAGGAGACAGTGGTGAAGCTTGGACTATCTGAGGGGCTCCTGGTAGTAGGACCAGGATCTATCCCTGGTGCATGAGCTAGCTTGTTGGTACCCATTTTCCTATGGTGGGATGCCTTGCTCAGCCTTAATGCAGCAGGGAGGGACTTGGTCCTGCTTCAACTTAATGTGACAGGACTTTATTGACTCCCCATGGGAGCCCTTACCCGCTGGGAAGAGTGGATGGGAGGTGGGCAGGGTGGGGGGAGGTGAAGGAGGACAGGAGGGAGAACTGTGATTGGAATGTAAAATGAAACCTAAGAAAATAAATAGAAAGAAAAAAAACTAAAAGGGATAAGAAACCTTCATGTATTTGAAAAATTCTGTCACGTGGTCCATTTCATGGTTGTTTGTATGAAGAATGACTGTAGGAAAAAGCAGAAAATATCTTGAAAGGTCAGTTACAACACGCAATTGTTACTGGGGGTTTTTGGATATTTTTGCTTTTTGCTTATTTTGTTTTTTTCCCCTTCAGATTGTTTTGTTATGTCCAAAGGAAACTCCAGTTCCCCAAACTCCAAAAGGCTGTCCAGTGAGCTCAACCTGAACTCAAAGAGGTTTTCTGCAGTCAGGTAAAAGCCACCATTCCTTGGGAACTTGTGAAACTGGTTCCCATCTACCATAGGAGTCATTTCCCATATGGATATCAAAGCTCATGCTAGCCTCTAGGTTCCCTCAGCATCACGAGTACCTGTTACACATTTCAAAGTCCATGCTAGCTCCCAGGCCTTCTCACTTCTCCTACCATCCCTCTCATGGGCTTCCCTCCGCACAGCTACTCAATGCTCTTTATAACCCCCCTACTCTCTCTCTCTCTCTCTCTCTCTCTCTCTCTCTCTCTCTGTCTCTCTCTCTCTCTCCTGCTTTTTTCACTATAGTTTCTTTATTCTCCATCCCCTGCTATTTTTCCCTCTCTTGCAGATATCCTTGGCCATGTCCAGTCTACTTTTTTTTTTTTTTTCTCTTTCGGCTCTGGACTCTTCCAGATGCCTCTGGCTGTTTTCTCTCTCATGTCTACAATAAAAACCTTCTCTTTAGGCGTACCAAGGATCAGTCGTGTCCTCATTTATACGGTTTAACAAGCAGCAGTGAGGATTTATCAGTTGGAGTATTCCCTTAGTCTGTTTAACGAGACCCTGACCTGTTTTGAACATCACCTTCAGGTAAGTTATAAAAATTTAATACGAATGAATAATGCATATTTCTAAATTTTTGCAGCATTGATTTTTTGCTATTCATTTAGACTCATAAAAGAATTAGTGAGCCTTTATTTCTACTCATATTTTTTCACTTGCAAATATTGGATCTTCTGCTTAGGACTAGATATGGTGGTGCACACCTTTAATATCAGTACTTCAGAGGCAGAGGCACGCATATCTCTGCGAATTAGAGGCCAGCCTGGTCCACATAGTGAGTTCCAGGACAGTCAGGGCTATAGAGAGGCCCTGTTTCACAAAACCCCAAACCCAAACCCAAATCTAAATGCAAAGAACCCAAACCCATACCAAAACTAAAAGAAAGCTTCTGCTAGAATCCACAGCCTACAGATATCCTCCCCGCCCCACCCTGCCCTGAAACTCCAGCTCCATGGAATCCAGTACAGTGTCCTCTCCGAGGCAACTGCAGTCACATTCATATCCCGTGTTCCCTATACACACAATTAAAAGATAAAAATAAATCTTTAAAGAGAATAGAGCTCAGAGGTTAAGAGCACTGGTTCCTTTTCATAGGATGGAGGCTTAGTTCCAAGCACTCAGACCATCTGTAACTCCACTTCCAGGAAATCTGACATCATTTTCTGGAGTCCTTGAGAACCAGTCATGCAGATGTTGCACAGATGTGCATGCAGGCAAAGCATGCATAGGTGTGTGTGTGTGTGTGTGTATGTGTGTGAAGGAAATGAGATGGAGAGTTATTGAGGAATCACCCCACACTGACTTCTACCCTCCACACGTGCACACATCTACAGCATTGTACACAAACAAATCAATATTTTTGAACCTGTAAATCTCGTGAGATATTCTTTCCTGGATCGATACAATGCTACAATTAATCTAAATAATCTGAAATCTTAAATCAGGATGTTATAGTGAATTGTAAATATTTTTGTAATACTGTCAATTCTAAGCATAGTAGAAAACCCTTCAAGCAGTTTTTTTTTTTTTTTTTTTTTTTATGTGATAACTGATCACTCAGGCTTCTCCACGGAGAAACTCAGTTGAAGGTAGGCAAAAGCAGAGGTGACAGTCTTAGATATGGGATGACAGTGGCTTGAACCATGGTATTGCCTAGTGTTAGAGAAAAACATATGAATTCAGGATATATTTTGGAAGTCCTTCTGGGAGAGCTTACTGAAAGATTGATACATTTATGGGGAGTGGTTTTGGCTTCCCTACTTATTCCCCTTCTCCTTTCAGATACTTAAAACCAGATAGATTCCATTAGGGATGCGGCAGTAGAGACAGGCCACATCCCTGTGAGAGAAGGGAGAAAAGCTATGGCATTTAAACTGGGGTAGAGGTCAGAGACATGGAGGCCTGGCAGCTGTGAGTCAGGAAGGATGCCTTTAGAGAAATGTTGGGGAAACCCAACGTGTTAAGGAATGCATACCCACAAAAGAGGGAGAAAGAAGAGAAGTTAATGCTCTTTGAAGTCATTCAGGAGAGTGGGCATATTTATGAAGCTACACAGCTGGGCAGGGAAACTACAGATTATTTTCTTGATAGCCATTCTGGCTGTGAGGAGCAGAATTTCAGTGTGGATTTCCCTGATGGCTAAGAACACTGACCATTGTTTTTCATGTATTTATTGGCCGTTTGTGCTTATTTTGAGATCCACAAATTCCTCTGTGCATATGTTGTTAGTTCTTTTGGTGTTCAATAGGTTCAGTTCTGTGTGTACTTCTTGCATTCTCATCTACAAAGATGCTGGGCGAACAGCTCGCAGTCTCTTCCATTCTTAGGGTACTACTTCATTCTGGTGACTCTCACCCTTGCTGGGCAGAGCTTTTCAGTCCAGTGCAACTGCATCTGTGAAACCTTGCTATTATTTCCTGAGCTCTTAGACACTTGCTCAGAAAGTCATTGCCTCTTCTTATGTCTTTGTGTTTCTGCATGTTTTACTCTGTAGTTTCAAAGCTGCAGCTCCTACATTAAGGTCTAGGATCCAATTTCAGTTAATTTTTGTCAGGGTGAAGGCTAGGAATCTAGGTAGTCTTTGTGCTTGGATATCCAGTTATCCTTTTGTTAAATGGCTGTCTTTTCTCCATGGTGTAGTTTTGGCAGCTTCATTGAGATTATGGCTGCAGCTATGTGAATTTATTTCTTGATTCATTCTAACACTTTAACATACCATATTGTCTTCTGGCCAGGGGTGGAGGAATTTGGTGGTAAATGGTTTACATGCAGAGATACTCTGGCCAATATGTATGCATGCCCTACATCTACCTTTGTTATTTTAGAGAAGCAAATACAGTCTTCTCCCACCAAAAAATTCTCTGAACTATACAAAACTATAACAATGTATAAAAAAATCTGTATACTGCATAATGAAATGCAGAAGATGGGCTTGAGGCTAAGGCTGAACCTGGAAGACGCCTGTGAACTGGAGTGGAAGGTGCAGTAAGGACCTTGCTTCTGACATGGCTTATATTTCGCAGAGTTCTTGAATGTGATTTTTTGGGGGTGCCCTGGAATATGCAAATGGCATCTTCAACACGGAAGAACTACAATCATTATGAAGTAATAAAGGTCTTATGGTGTCTGCGTCAGAGTAAAAAGGACCTCCATCAGGCACCTCTTTGGTGGGTTAACAGTTGGGTACATTTTGTTTTTTAAAGTTGAAAATAGGTGCCCTCCATGCACAAAACTCAAGTCCAAATGGATCAAAGACCTCAACATAAAGCCAGCCACACTCAACCTCATAGAAGGGAAAGTGGGAAGTACACTTAAACACATTGGCCCAGAAGACCACTTCCTAAACATAACCCCAGCAGCACAGACACTGGGAGAAACAATTAATAAATGGGACCTCCTGAAACTTAAAAGCTTCTATAAGCAAAGGACACGGTCAACAAGACAAAATGGCAGCCTACAGAATGGGAAAAGATCTTCACTAACTCCACATCAGACATAGGGTTGATCTCCAAAATATATAAAGAACTCAAGAAATTGGTCATCAAAAGAACAGAAAATCCAATAAAAAATGGGTACAGATCTAAACAGAGAACTCTCAACAGAAGAATCTAAACTGGCTGAAAGACACTTAAGAAAATGCTCCATATCCTTAGCCATCAGAGAAATGCAAATCAAAACAACTCTGAGATTCCATCTTATACCTGTAAGAATGGCCAAGATCAAAAACACTGATGACGACTTATGCTGGAGAGTATGTGAGGTAAAGGGAACACTCCTGCATTGCTGGCGGGAGTACAAACTGGTACAGCCCCTTTGGTGATTTCTCAGAAAATTAGTAAACAACCTAACTCAAGACTCAGTAATACCACTTTTGGGTGTATACCCAAAGGATGCTCAATTGTACCATAAGGACATATGCTCAACTATGTTCATAACAGCTTTGTTTGTCATAGCCAGAACCTGGAAATAACCTAAATGTCCCTCAACTGAAGAATGGGTAAGGAAAATATGGTACATTTACACAATGGAGTACTACACAGCAGAAAAATAATGACATCTTGAAATTTGCAGGCAAATGAATGGATCTAGAAAACATCATATTGAGTGAGGTAACCCAGAAAGACAATTATCATATGTACTCACTCATAAGTGGCTTTTAAAAATAAAGCAAAGAAAACCAGCCTACAAATCACAATCCCAGAGAATCTAGACAACAATGAGGCCCCTAAGAGAGACTTACATAGATCTAATCTACATGGGAAATAGAAAAAGACAAGATCTCCTGAGTAAATTGGAAGCATGGGGACCTTGGGGGAGGATTGAATGGGGGAGGGGAGAGGCAGGGAGGGGAGCAGAGAAAGATGTATGGCTCAATAAAATAAAAAGTAGAAAGAAAATAGGTGTCCTTTACAGGAGTGTAGGTGTTCTTTATATTCTATTTCAGTTTCTTGTGTCATTATTGCTAGTATGGTAAGTTTTAGGTTTGAATACCATGTTTTTCAGGAAACATTCTTCACTTAATTATTGTGTTATTTTCTTGACATGTGTTACAACCTGAAGACATTTATTTATAGTCTATAGTCTATCTCCTCAGTGAACTGTAAGACACATGGATAATGACCTACTTGTTTTAGTTCGTTGTTTAGTAGGTAGAACAATGGACAGTATATACTGTGTGACTGACTGTGATGTGTGTGTGGTGTGTGTTTGTGTGTGTAAGCTCATACTTTCTTTTAAAATGTGGTCTCATTATGCAGCCCACGCTGGCCTTGAACTAGCCAGTGATCATCTACTTTGTACTGGGATTACAGGTGTGTACTTCTATGCCTGGGATGGCATATTGTGCTGCTTTTGTAAATCATGTGTGGACTGAGTAAATAATGGGAGAGTGTTTTTCTCCATTATATAGCTTGGCTTAGCGCTGTCTTTTCATAGAGGACCACTAGATGGCAGTCCTGTCTTCCAAGAAAATAAGATGCTTGCTAATAAGGCATTTATTTGGAGAAACAAATTATTGGCTCAACTCCAAGAACTTGAAGTCAATCTTATTGCTTGAGACTTGCGTGTGAACTATCAAACAAGCTTAAAGAGAACTGTAGTAGACCAGTAGTATCCAGGATGGTGAAAATCATTTAACATGGTTGCACATTAGGGCTTTGGGTTTTTATATCTCTGCCCTATGATCGTATTTGGTTAAAAGTATGTTCTCAACATTAAATAATCTTTAAGCAACAAAGCAGAGTCTTAACTGTATTTTTATAACTACAAGTTCTCTGGAAGGTAAAAGTTGTTGGCATTTTGCTATATTTTGGTGTTACATTTAGAATATAACCATTTGCATGGTTATAAATCTAAACCGTGACTAATTGTGAGTCAGCTTCTTTCTCCAGCAGAAAAAAACTGTTCTTAATTGTCAGTAGATGTTTGAGGCTGTTTCAGAAGTCATTTGGGCCGCAACAAAATATTAAGAAATTTAAGGTAAGTTAAGTGTAATATCAAACAATTATATAAATTATTTTCTAGGTGAACATGGCTTGAAAGCTCTGGAGTCTCACCTTCAGCTGGGGTCATCTGCAGCAACACGAAGCCCATAGTTGCTGTGTCTGTCCTCTTTTCTGCCTGTGCCTTCTACTTAGGAGCTTTCATTACTCGGAGCAAAAGACACACAGACTCAGTCTTTGTAAGCTCTTTTGTATATTACTCATTATTACGCTAGCTGTCTGTAGTCAAAAATTTTAGGGAGATGGGAGAATAACTCAGAATCAGAGAACTTATCTATTATGCACAAGGTCCAGGATTCAATCTTCAGTACATAGAAGAAAACAGAGAGACACGTCTGTTTTAGAAATGGCATGACAGCGTCTCTACCTGCTGAACATCTTGCCAACCCTGTGTGGTTTTTATTTAATGACACTTGGTCATTAACGTAGTGTGAGCTGAGTAATTAAGGTCACTTCATTTCCCTTTGTTTCTCCCACCTAATAGATTTGTCTCTCTTGATTGGACTGCAGAGTTCATCAGAACAAGAACTGTTTCCTGTTTACCATTTTATCACCAGGATCTAGAGAGAGCCTTGCAAATATTTGTGGAATGAAAGAATGCTGTAATCCACTTAATGTTAACATCTTTTAGAATGAAAATGCTAATCAAGCTGCTATTCATGTGACGAATTCCTTATCGAAAATATAACAGATTAAATAAGCTATTCATGTGGCAAATTCTTTATTGAAAATATAATAGATTAAATAATGTTTGGAAATACTGTTCTCAGGAGACAGGAGGGTGGATCTTTCAGTTCAAGGACAGTCTGGTTTACATAATGAGTTCCAAGCTACCCAGGGTTACACGGTTCCACCCTGTTTAAAAAATAAAACAACAAAAACACAACAAAAATCAAAACAATACAGAAAGAGAGAAAATCACAACCCTTCACCACACATACACACACCATTCTCTCCCCCCCACACTCACACATGCATTCTCTCTCTCACACACATTCTCTCATGCACACACACTCTCATCCCCTACACTCACATATGCACACACTGAAACATTCTCTCTTTCGCTTCCGCCCCCTGCCACATTCTTACTCTTTTCTCTCTCTCTGTTACACACACATATTCTCTCTCACACACTCACACACGCATTCTCTCCTTTTCTCACACACAACATTCTCTCTCTGTCTCCCTCACACATACACATGCATGCACACACACACACACATTAGTGTGAGGAAACAGTTCTTGTGCTGATGCTCATGGACATTTCCTCTTCCTCTCCCCCCTTTTTTTCCTTCCTTCCTTTTCTTTTCCTTCTCCTCTTCTTTTTCCTTTCTTTTCCCCCCTTCTTTCCCTTAAAATAAATAACAAGATTGTTTCCCTCTCAGATGGAGCCCAGGCTCTGCAAAGACTGAGCAAGCCCTGTTCTGCTGAACTGTATTCGGTGCTGGGGCACTGCAGGTGTGCAGATAGACAGGTCTAGGTTGTGACATGGTGGCTATGGAACACAGCAAGCATGAGAACAGGCCAAACAGGTGTGCCCAGACAGCCATGTTGTGCTCTGGCACATGGCAAGTGTGCAAACAAGCTTGCCCAGGCTGTTACATGGTGGCACTGGTACACACAGATGCAGACATGTAAACAGATTTGTGTTCTGTGATATTTTGATTGTATTCTGACAATAAACTTTGTTTGAGTCAGAGGGTGAACTAGCCACTAACTGGCCAAAATTAATCATAGAGGTTTCAGAGGACAGGACAGATAGGAGACAGGAAGTAGTGGGCAAAGAGAGGATCTCAACTGTTTTTGGATGGAGGAATGGAAGAGATAGGAGGTCACTGGTGGCTGCTCAACTGTTTCTCTGATCTTTTAGGTTCTCGCCCCCTATATCTGACTCCTGATTTTTTTCTTGATAAAGACTAATTAGATAAATTCATCACCTGACTTGGGGCAGGAAAGTACAAGATAGCCACTCATCCCTGGCTTTGTAGCCACGGAAACCACCATATCAGCTGAATTTTTCTCCCTTGTCCCAAGCCCTCTGAGCAAGCCTGAGATTTTTCTGGTGCAGCTTCTCTACAAGAGCGGCACCTTCAGTAACTGTGCTTTCACGTCCTGTCCCTCACACGTGCTTTTCCCACATGTTCCCTGTGTCTGCTTTACAGACAACTTTTGATCCTTTCCCCTGTGGGTTGTGGGCCTCTCCTGGACGGCCCCCTCCTCAAGCTGATGACACTAGGTTAATTACTTCAGCACCAGCTCGGGCTTCTGTTGTAACTGCCCCACACTCTCAGCTCACAGCTGCACACAAGCAGCAGCCCTCAGCCAGGCTGTGCACTGCCTGTGTTCTCTTCCCAGCCTTGCTGCACAGTGACAAGCGACCTCACACTTCATTGTCATCGTCAGACCTGGTGAAACAACGGGGAATGTTTGATTTCTTTTTTTTTTGTTTTTCTTTAAGGGATTTGCTGATGTCTTCCAATTTTTTGTTTGTCTTTTCCTCCATTTCTTTGAGGGGATTTCTCATTTCCTCTGTAAGAGTTTCAAACATTCTCCTGAAGTTATTTTTTAGTTCATTTTCTTCGGCTTCATCTATATTTGGTTTTTCAGTTCTTGCTGTTGTAGGGTCTTTAGGTTTTACTGGTGTTGTGTTGCTCTTTGTGATGTTGCATGTGTTCTTACCTTTTCTATTCATTTTTTCCTCTAATAGATGTAGTTGGGTCTGTCTGTGATTCTGTTGATTAATCTTTTAGGTGTCTTTGAATCCAAGGCTCAGATGGTTGATCCTCATGGTACAGTCAATGCCATGGTTCTAGTTACCCCTTTGGTCACTCTGTGTTCCCAGAGGTTGCTTAGTGCTCCCAGGCTTTGCTCCACTCCCTTGGAGTTTTCTGTCTTAGGCCCGCTCTAACCTAGGTTGTCAGCTCAGACCTGTTTCTGTAAATGTTTCTGGTCTGGCTCCATTGTAGAGGTCCTTGGCTTGGGGTTAGTCCTGTAAAGGACCCTGGCTCTGGTCTAGTCCCTTGGAGTTCCCAGGTTTGGGTGTGCCTGGACCTGCAGAGGACCTGGCTTAGGCTTACTCCCTCAGAGGTCCTAGTCTCAAGCTTGAACTCTCAGAGGTTTCTGGTTCCTGGCTATTCCCTTTGATGTCCCAGACCAACACCCAGACCCTCAGAGGTCTTTGCTCAAGCCTACTCTCTCTGAGGTCCCAGACTCATGCCTGGCCCTGCAGAGATCTCTGGTTCCTGCCTACACCTCCAGAGGTTCCAGATTCATGCCCAGGCCCATGGGGACCCTGGCTCAGGCCTAGTTCCTTTAAGGTCCTAGACTGACGCCCAGACCCACCAGGGGTGCTGGCTTAGGTCTACTCCCTTGAAGGTCCCAGATTCACTTCTCAGTGGGCTCTGGCTCATTCACTTAGCAGTTGCTCCCCTGTACCTGTTCCTGTGGAGTTTGCTGTCTCAGGTCTGCTCTGGCCCAGGTCACCTGCTCAGTCCTGGTCCACTAATGTCCTGGACTGGATCCGTTCCCACTCCCATGGAGCTTGTTTTCTCAGCCCCCCTCTGAATTAGGTCTTGTCTTTCTTTTTTAAAAACTTTATTTAACCTTATTTTATGTGTATTGGCTTGATGGTGTCAGATTCCTTGGAACTGGTGTTACAGATAGCTGTGAGCTGCCATGTGGGTGCTGGGAATTGAACCCCGGTCCTCTGGAAGAGCAGCCAGTGCTCTTAACCTCTGAGCCACCTCTCCAGCCCATGTCCTTTTTAAAAAACAGAACATAATTAGTGAATGATGCACTGTGTTGAAAATATGACCATAGAAGTTATGAAGTGCAATATTAATTTCAGGTTAATAACAAGATCAAGACATATAACATAGGCCACTCTTTTCTGAATATTATGAGCTAAGTTAGTTCTTTTGTACCTGAAGAGAAAAATTAGCTTTGGTTGGGAAAACTCTGAAGTCTGGCATGTGTGTGAAAATGTATTATCACCAAGTCTCACTGACACATACTCAGTCTTACCTGTTTCCATTCTCTCATTTCTACTCATGCCTTTTCAAATGAAAATGCTTCTTTTCCTCAAAATAAATAAAATCTGCTTACATAGGAAGAGCCACATGGTTGGTATTTTTCAGGCTTTGAAAGATACTATGATTATATTGGTCATTTGTGACTTTTGCTCAGTGGTAACCCTCCAAGGACCCTGTCTGAAGTTTTCATAAAAACTTCTTAGCTGGTAGGATTTCCTACAAACTAGTGCCTTCCTGTTCTGCATAAGGGACAGTTATGAAATGAAACTCATATGGTTTGTATAGGGCCTTAAAAGGCATGTGCAAGGAAATTCTTTTAAAATCTGCTCCTTTATTCATGGATTTGTAAGCGTAGTAATGAGGTTTGTTTGCCCTGGAAGCTGCTATCGCTCTGTGTTGTTTCATTGCTTACACTATTCATCAAGAGCACAGGCTTGATAGATATTTTCGTGTGTTACCACAGACTTCTCTTTGCAATAAGAAACACACTCAGTGCCATACCAAAGTGAGTTTATTGACATTCCTTGAAGATGTATGATGGAAGAGAAAGCGAGGCCTGAGTATCACGTGACATTTCTTTTGAAGGTGTAAGCAAAATCAGCCCAGTAGTATGGACGTCTTCTGTTAGTGACTAGAACAAAGACTTGTAAACAAAATTGTTATGGACATTTCCTCAGATAATGGAAGCTGCAGGAAGTAGACTAATGGAACGATATTTACTCTACATACTACCTCTAGGCACCTTGTATCTACTAGAACAAAGGGACTACATGTCATTAACAGGAAAATAATACTTTCTCTTTTGGACCTTGTGATAGCTGGAATAGTCACCCTGCACATGTATGATACAGTATTGCAGTAGTTTCAATAACAAACACCAAAAGACATAATAGTAATTATAATCGTAATAATAACAACAACAAGAAGAATAATAAAGCACCACATTTTGTTATGTAAAGTTCTAACTACTTTCATTTGAAAGTGTTTCATCTTGACTGGGAATACGTTTGTGGCAACTTAGAAATTTTCAGAACCCAAATTTGAGACATGTGGCTTGACACATGGACTGACAATGAGATTGCATACTGTTAAAAGTTTCATGGAAAACTCAGCTCGCTGGCTTGCCGTACAAACATTCTTACTGCTGAGTGACGCAGCTTCATTATTAACAGGAAAAATATTGAACTCTTTCATGATTCAAGCTTGCCAAAATATCATTTCACACTTCATTTTATTCATTAACTTTTCCAAAATATTTGTGCTATAATTGTGATGGTAGTAAAAACTTATCACAATGTTTTCCAGCTCATGTACACAGGATGTCACAGAGAATCCAGTAGTTCTAGAATAGTTCTGACTGTGAAGACTCAATTTCTATCGGGGAGAGTTCCCATCTTCATGTTACTGAATATTGGCTCCCGATAAAGAATGTCATACTCATAAAACTAGATATAAAAATCTTGTTTTAGGGATGTTATGACTTGTAAGTGATTATTTTGCAATTGCCTTTATGAAGAAAAAAAGTTAAAGAACTATGTAGGGTCACAAAAGATCTGTGTTACCCAAAGAATTATGTCATTTGAGGTGATTTATGTCTCAACTTATTTCTACAGTTATTTCCTTATGTGTAAGTGTATATACATATAAATATATGGTTATATGTATAGTTATGTTTATATGTATATATTGAAATTATGTGTAATTTTAAAATTAATCTCATATGATTTAAAAAATGTCTTTCCATGACTAATTTCTGAGATCCTCTTTCCTTTGATTTCTTTCTTCCCTGCAAAGCTGAAGTCATATGTTGGGCTCTATGAAGCAAGCCGTGTATTCTCTCAGTAACTTTGGTGTTGGTATTGATGCCATTTTTCATTTTTCTATTTTACTATTGTTTTTCATAAGCCCCCTCCAACCCTATCTGAGGATCTATTGACAGCTAATGGCATTTGAGAGTCTGTTTCCTTTCTTTTTTCTTCTTTCTCTTTCTTTCTTCCTTCCTTCCTTCCTTCCTTCCTTCCTTCCTTCCTTCCTTCTTTCTTTTTCAAAATGGAGTCTCACTATATAGCACTGATTGTCCTAGAACTCACTCTGTAGACTGGGCTGACCTCCAGCTCACAGAGATTTACCTGCCTTTGCTTTGCATGTGCTGGGATTAAAGGTGCATGCCACTTACAACCCAGTTATGAGTCAGTTTTCTTTCTTTTTTTTTTTTTTTACACATAAGATATATTTACATCCTCCAGGGGATGGCCTTACACTAATTAGTTTATGGACAGCATAAACTGAACTCAATAGATTGTAAAGGAAAAGATGGCATGAAATTGAGAAGGAACTGAAGGCTGAGGAGTGGATCTAGGAGGAGTTAGGAAGAAGAGTGTTGGATGATTATGATTTAAATACATTGTAAACATTCTCAAATAATTAATAAAAAGATACTACTGCTGAGGCTGGAGAGATGGCTCAGAGGTTAAGAGCACTGGTTGTTCTTCCAAAGGTCCTGAGTTCAATTCCCAGCAACCACATGGTGGCTCACAACCATCTATGATGAGATATGGTACCCTCTTCTCACATGTGAGTGTACAGGAAAGCAGAACACTGAATACATAATAAATACATAAATCTTTAAAAAATACTATTGCTGTTATGCTTGCTTGTTGGGATTCATGTAGAGCCTGGCATTAGGATAGAGGTATAACTAAAAGTTAGCAAAAACAAAACAAAACAAACAAAACCCCAAAACATTTATCTGAGTTTCTTATTCACATGTAATTTCTAAGATAATTTGTTTCTTTTGTACGTTGGTAGACTAAACAGTAAACTGTTTAATAGATTGTCTCATTTTTGTAAACTGTAAAGCTCTCCAGGAGCCGCTTCCTACACTTGAACCTACAACTTCCTCCTTTTCAACGTATGGCAAGTGCTAAAAACGCTGAATGCTTGAATAAATGAGTTTTATGTATGTATAATATGCTGTTCAATGAGTTAAAGATTTAGTGAAAGTGATTTTTGTAGTCCTTTTGTTCTGAGTTCATTAATAAAGAACAACTCCATTGGAATTCATTGTTTTTCCATAGTGGAAATATGGACCAAATTTGACCTATTCCTAAGCTGTGTATCATACAACTTATATTCCATTTTTAGTAAAACTTTTATTTAGACAACAATAGGAAGCTAAGTTTCCATTATGTATACTTCCTGTTTGACAACAGACATACAGGAGCAAGGAGTGTTTGGCATTGTGATTAATTTTTACTAAGAAAATATATTTTAGAGAGCAGGAACATACCACACTGGTGTAATAAGCCACGAGGCATGGCTTCATCTGAAGTTAGCTTTACCTTCTCAGACTTTCCCCCTTGTTTTAATATGCTGATTATAACAACGGATATTTAAATAGTTGAGTCTCTTTAGCTTTTCTTTTTCCCAGTGAAGAAAAACACTTTCATTTATGTCATATTCCAGACAACAGGGATAACAGGCTTACAAAAATAGCAAATGACCATTATGGTTAGGTTTATCTCAAATGTAATCAAGATGTCAGGCTGTCTGTGGAGCCCAAAAGTGTTTTCCTAAAAACACATTTTCTTAGATATTTTGCTAAATGCTAAAAAAATGTTTTTTTTTTTAACATAATTCAGTATGTCTCCGAAAAATTGCTATGGATGAAGGAGAAGTTTATATTGCCCGTGGTCCCTAACAAGCACCGTCACTCTCCGCAGCTCCTTATGTGGTTTCTGTGAACATCAGATGTGACGGAATGGGAACACCATGAATAACAAAAGAAGAGAAAAAAGAGTGAGAAAAATATCAAAGTTACAAAGAAATAAAAGGTTTACTGGTCAAGTAAATAAACCTGGCTTCAACAAAAGCCATGAGATCTGTCTGTACTAGGTGTGTGAGAATAGATGAACAGAATTCACGTATTTAGATAAACGTCCTATGTCCTGTCCTTTTTCCTGTTTGCCCTGTCACTTTCTATGTAGCAACATTGGAGTTAAAGGTTCATCTTTCAATCTACAGCAATAACGATTGCTTCCTTGGACATGGCACACATGTTTGTGCTTCTTGTGTGGCGAGTGTTCCCCAGGGGTGCTCTCCCCACTCTCCCTTTCTCAAGTTGAGTTTATAGTCCTTATAGCCATTGGATTTACTGATAACATTTTCTCTTGCTGTTGTTAATTGCTGGAAGTTTCATATTTGCACCATATGTCTAGGCTAGTTCTGGATGATGGGACTGATGTCACCTGTGAATCATGAGTTGAATGAAGAAAAAAATTTCTTTGTGGCCTTGGCTGTCCATTGAATGGATAGAATGAATAGGATATGCTGAGATAGAGAGGGAAAAAAAAATCAGTCAGCTCCTAGGTCTGGAAATTATGAATTGGTCATTAGAAATTAGGAAAAGTGATTGGTTTGGCTTGGAAGACATGGGCATGTAAAAGCATGGAATGCTCACAGCTGAAATTATCCTTAAACGATAGAAATGGAAGTAAACATTTATTACCATTTCGTCAAGTGTGGCACGACTCACACTCGTGTTTCGTTGTTAGGAATGGAGGTGTGTGGAGGTGTGCACAGACCTTGAGACAGCTGTTTTGTAGTATTGCATACAGGCTAGCAGTTCATTGGAAACAGAGGAGACAAGCCTGAAGGTTAGATCTTAGAAGAAGGCAATTCTTCATGCACAGCTTTTGCCAATTCTAATTTGCTCTGAAATAAAAACCATGGAATACCAAAGTCAACGGAGGGAAAGGAAGTCATCCCGGAAAGGGTGGTGTCACTGTTCAGGATGATGTCAGGCAAAGTTCCACTTCCTCACTCAAGTCCGAAGGTGCTGGTTTCTTCTACCGCTGTTAGCAGCTTTTCAAACAACATGGAGTATGAAGGGTATGGGGGGAGATCCAGCCGGTTGAAGCATGTATGTGCCCTGGATGTGGGGGTAAACACTGGTCAGAATATTTTAAAGACTGCTTCTGGATACATCAACGACTCTAAAGGGGACTCAAAAGTGAGCTAGACAATATTTAGGACAACCACAGAACACTGCAAATGGTGAGCCATGACCATTGAGACATGACACGTTCAGGAAACTGGAGAACCAGAAACAGTTATTAATTGCTATTTGTAAGAAAACTATACTACACTGTAACCACAGGAGCAAGCCAATGGCCAGCCCTTTGCTACTATCCTGATCTGAAGTTTAACTATGAACTTAGACGTGAAGGAGGCAGGGACATCGTTAGTGCTAAGCATCCTTGCCTCGCTCTGAGTTCTGGGCCTTGCTGAAGAGTTAACAATGCTCTGTAATTCTGAGATCCAATTCTCCACATCAGGTGTGCTCTGAAATAAGCTTAGCTCCTCCATACCAGTATGCAGGACACAGGTCAACAAGAGCTTAAGTGACCACTCCCAAGAACAGGTCAGTTGAAGAGTCAGTCCTTGCTCAAGCCTGGGGGGGGGTGGTCTTCCCACCATTGCAATCCTTGCAGCCTTGCTCAGACTGGGCTTTCTTCTGCAGGTCCAGGGTCTGCACACTCACCTGTGTCTGCCCTCGACTAGCAATGTTCTTCCCTATTACATGGATCACACAGGTGTAGGAAACGCCTATGTGGATATCCAGCAGAGAGCGGACGACACAAAACCACACAGAGTTTTCCCTAATAACTGTTTCCTGCCAGCGGTTCTTTGTTTCTTTGGAAACTTGATGCTGGTCCTTTGACAAAGCATGGAGAAGAATGTTTTGGTGTAGCTGGAAGTTAATTTTATGCTTTTTTTTCTCCCAGGTTGGGTGAGCAGTATGTTGAAATAGTGTTTATATATCAACCAGCACACACACACACAAAAGACACTAAGCTAAAACAAAATGAAACAAATCCACAACATAAAAGTAAACTCATCACTCGAATTTTATTCGAGACATTAAACGTTTGAATTACAAGATCCCCTGGGGAAGTGTTTACAACCCATACCTGCGTTCTGAATTAAATAAATTAGAGTGTCAGGAGAAGCCAGCTCAGCACTCAGAATAATTCAGATTCTTCAGAGGATAAAGAAAGGGATGAAGGAAGAGAGAAGGTGAGGTTTTCTGTTGAGGGAGAATCTGAGGAGAGCGTTGGTGTTTTGTCTACCCAACATCCAATCCTGTTTTTGGCAACAACTGCTTCCTGTGTTCACTCAGCCCCACCTTTTCCTGCCTGTCTCCCTCCGCTGTAGGCTTTAAGGACTTTACTGGGAGAAAATATGTAATAAATAGATATTAGAAGAGTTCTGTGTTCACCAAATGTCAGGAAGGCCCAGATTACTTCAAAAGAAGACAACTGAAATACTTTAGATACTATCACAATATTTGAAAATAAAAACCAACTCAGAAAACTGGGTGGGGCAAAGATTACAGTGCTTTTCTTGGTGTTTTGAAAGGCAGAAAGTAGTCTACCTACTGGACTATGGCTGACATAATCGGGTGGTACAGTAAGACCCCAAGTATGCTTTCGGTGCTAGGTGAACTAGCCTGGAGCAAGGTATGACCAGGCATCGAGGTTTTCTTCCTCTGGTCATTTTTATGGCTATTGTGAGTGTAAATGTAGAAAAGAATCCCATAAAGTAATTAGAATCATATTAATTCTATGGAGATAATTTGGGGGAATAAACCGATTTAGAAAGCAGCATGCACTCTGAATGCTCAGTGTCTTCACCGGCTGCTTCTGTTGGGTTCTTCAACCCCTTGGTTAGCTTCCCTAGATAAGGTCTAGTTAATGTCCACAATGAGTTCAGTTAGATTCAGTGTTCCTATATGCGCCTCATACTTCAGCAGTGGGTTTTTATGTTTTGTTTTTCTTTTAAGACTGGGTTTTGCTGTGTACCGCTGGCTCTCCTGGAACTTGCTTTGTAGACCAGACAGGTCTCAAACTTAGAGATTCACCTTCCTCTGCCTCTCAAGTGCTGGGATTAAAGGCCTGTGCCACCATGCCTGGCTTCCGATGTGGTTCCTGCAGCTTGGTGTTGGTGTTGGTTAGTGTAACATGAAGGGAACCAAGGTTTTGGCATCCCCAGTTCTAACTGCAGGCTAGTCAATTGTCAACTTTATGATCTTGGAAAGTCAGCTCATCTTTTTTGGATCTCAGTTTTCTCACTTGTGAAATGGGAATAAGAACACACACTATGTGCACTTCAAAAACAAAACACACATAAAGTCCTTTCATACTGTGAATCATTGTTTCAATATAAGAGCTTTTCTATCTATCTATCTATCTGTCTGTCTGTCTGTCTGTCTGTCTGCCTACCTACCTACCTACCTATTGATCTATTTTTGGAGAAAGGGTTTCTCTGCATAGTCCTGGTTGTCCTGGAACTTTCCCTGTAGTTCAGGCTAATCTTGAACTCAGAGATCTGCCTGCCTCTGCTTCCTGAGAAACATCTCTTTAAAAACTATGATTGTGATAATTATTTTAGGAGCTGTATTGAATTTGTGGTGACTTCAAACCTTATCTCTTTTCGCGTAATTTACTGGAAAATAAACCATTTTCTCATTATACTAAATGTTTTTAACACCACAGGATGGAGAACACTCAAATTTTACTCTTTTAAGTCAATTTAAAGGTGTAGAATTTCAGGGTGGTTGGGATTTGGCTTGTGCAAGTGAGTCCACTGATTATTCTTGTAATCCTCTATATAGCTGATTTCTCTGAATCTTCTCATTTTCCCAAGTTATCAATCAAAATGTTAACCAATTCAGTGCGAAAGAAAAAGTCTTGCTCACATCCTCTAGATAAAACCCAACAAGGGAGGTTTAGTGTGACTCCAGCTGTGTATTTGTGTCTTCTCTACATGAAAATCATCTTCACTGTCTGTCTACAGCCCCATTCAAATGGTATAGTCCTACTTCCTGCTGAAATGATGTTCAGTTTTGTCAACAACCTTTGGATTCCCACATGCAGAAACTTTGTATTTTGATCATGTTCCCTCCCCAAGCCTAACTTCCCAGATCCTCCCCATCTCTCTACCCAAGCAACTTTATATTATCTCTATCTCCTTTTTGAAAAAATGTACCAAAACAAAAAAATTACTAATAAGACAAAATTACCAAAACAAAATAAAATGACCCTCTTCCCCCTCCACAAAAAAACTATGGAATTTATCTTGTGTTAGCTAACTACTCTTGGGTATGTATGGGGCCTCTCCTAGAGTATGGTTGATACCCCTGTGACATTTCTTTGGAGAAGATTGATTTTCCATTTGCCATCTGGTATCACAGATCGCTTTGTGGTTAGAGTTGGGACCCCATGTCTACTTTCCCCTCTCGGTGATGGAACTATATCTGCTTTGAACCTGGGCAAGTCTTGTGTGTGCTACCACAATCTCTGTGAATTAATATGTGTATCAGTTCCATTGTGCTTGGAAGACACTGCTTTGTGGCGCTATCTATCCCTCTGGCTCTTACATGAAGAGCTTTTTCTTGTAGTAGGTATGGGAATTAACACACAGACCCAAAACTGGGCAACATGTAGAGAACACTCAGTTCTAAATGGGACCAAGCAGTCAGCCCTAAAATCATGTAGACACAAGCAACACTAAATGAACTCAGGAAGTTATATTTTTATATATGTATGTAGGAGTAATAAAGAAAAAGAAATCATGAATCTGAGAGGGAAAAGGGGGACAATGGGAGCTGGAGAAAAGAAGGGGGAGGGAAATGATGAGATTATATTTTAATTAAAAAAATCAAATTAAAATTCTAAAGGGAGATTATACATTCGTTTTTGCAGGGAAAAAATTTAAAACCTAGGAAGTATACAACTCAAAAGCTTCAGGCATTCCCTGAAACTGATGCATGTAAGCAGCAAGGACTGCTGAGAGATGCTCTCAGGTCAGCCAAGATGTCCTGAAGAGGCCGAGACTAACTGAGCTGCCTGGACCAAACACTTTCAAGTCTACCGAGCTACATGCAAGTTGTGCACTCCACATTTCTAGCCTTAGTGAGCCATTCTGCAGTGGGTTTTTGGTGATGCATCTGTCTGAGTCATTTCTGCTCCTGTAAGTAACCTCTCACTCATGTACCTCTATCTCCAATAAAAGTCATTGGCTCACAAAGTTGTGCTTTGGTGGTATCATTACTTTTTTTGGTCTGTTTTCAGTTCTCTATTTGGTGTGAGCAGACATTTGGTCAGTTCTTTTCAGGAATAGAATCACTCAATACTCATCAACATCATATGAACTGTCATATGAGGAAAGCACAGAAGTCTGGGAAAATTAGATGAAAGCTATACTTCATTAATCGTTCAATTATATAGATTTAGCAAAGGTAGTTTGGTGCTGCCGAGGTTTATATATAGCATGCTCCCCAAAGGCCTATGTGCCAAAGACTTCAAATCAACAGTGATGCTTTTGGGAAACAATAGAACTGTTAAGATGTGGAGCCTGCCCGGGCGGTGGTGGCACACGCCTTTATACCCAGAGGCAGGCGGATCTCTGTGAGTTTGAGACCAGCCTGGTCTACAAGAGCTAGTTCCAGGACAGGCTTCAAAGCTACAGAGAAACCCTGTCTCGAAAAACAAAAACAAAGAAACAAACAAACAAACAAAAAAACCCCAAAACAAACAAAACAAGATGTGGAGCCTAGTGGGAAGAAGTTAGGTCATTAGGGAAAATTTCCTCAGAACATGACTATTTTTCTCTCTTTTTTCTTTCATTCTCTCCGTCTTCTTCTACCCCAACTCTTTCTTCCAGGCATAAGGTAAAAAGGATTTTTCCCATTGTACTCTCCCATTATGATATATTTTACCCTCATTAATCCAAAGCAACAGGGCCAGTCATGGGCTAAAACCTCTAAACAGCCAAAATAACTTTTCCTCTTTTTAAATTAATTTATCCAAGAATTTACTATAGTAATGGAAATCTAACTAACATAGATTGCAATGTAGAGACAGATCTATATCAAATATGTATCTTTGCTAATTAGAAAATATGAAAAGAGGATAACGGAGGCCGGGCGCTGGAGCAGTAGCTGAGAGCTTTACATCCGGATCTGCGGGCAGCAGGCAGAGGCTGTGAGTGGGCTTAGTGCCGGCTTTTTAAACTACCAAGCCCACTCCAGTGACACACCTTGTCCAACAAAACCACACCTCCTAATCCCTTCCAAACCATTCCACATATAAACTTACAAGGGCTATTCTCATTCTAACCACCAAAGAATCCATGTTGTCTTATGTTTGTCAAAGCAATATTTATTCCTAGAGTGCCTGTCCAGAGGTATTTCTAGTGATCCTTATTTTCTTGACCAAAAATATGCTACCCAGAGTGGAAAAAAAGGACCAAGGAAGTCTTGGCACTGAAACTCATGGGGTAGGAAATTTAAACTGCCTTTTTAAAAAATTTATAACAGAATAGACATTTGATAGGATACTGTGTAGAAATCATTGTAGAGACCCAGGAATATACATGATTCCATCTCCACATATTTTAAGACTCATTGGAAAAAATACAACATATATAAAATATCTAACTATCCTATGAAGTGTCAAGTATGAGATATAGATACGTGCTATATGTTGGAGGGGCTATTTTGGGTTTCCAACATTTTTACAATAATGATCTTGTCTCCCCCTTCCTCTATGTTAGATATTCCTCTAAAGAGTATTTAAGTTGAGTTTTGCATGGATTGGCAGTCTACATTACCAGCACATGGACATTACAGCCAAAATCTGATCAACAATTAAAAGTTCACTAAGAATATAGTCTCTCAGCCCAAGTCTTAGAGGCACCTTACTTACATCTTTAATAACTCAAAAAACAATGACTGGCAAGCAAGAATTCTATCTTAAAAGATGACCACCCAAACTCAGATAGCAAAGCATGCAGACTGGTGGGAGCTCAGTACCTGGGAAGAGATGTAATTTTCCCCCACTTCTCGATGCAGAACCGTCGAAGTCCATTGCTTCCCCGCAAAGCTGCAAAGCCTTCATAGGGCACACTCGATGTTCCTGTCACAAACTGGAGTAATCTCAATCTCTGCTCATTATTGAACCGTTCCACCGCAGCCCAGAACCAGCGGATCACAAGGTGGCCGTCATGATAACCTGGTTAAAGAAAAAAAAAAAAAAGAGGTGGTGATGAGAAGAAAGGGAATGTGGAGGAAGGAGGAGGAAGCAGATGTGTTAACTGAACCATAGCTTGGGGTCTTTTGATTCTGACGATAATGGCATTTAGATAGGCAGGCCTAAACTAATGTATATAACTTGGTCAAGTTTTAAAACAAGCAGTTTTAGATAATAGCAATTTTACAAAAGAGCTGGGTAATTGAGAAGTTTCTTCTGAGGTATTTATCTAAACAATTGCAATACAACCTAAAATAGCCCAGCCTTATATGAGTATAAGTAAGGAACAAAAGGTTCAACAAAGACAGACCATCTATGTTTTCTTTGTTCTGATGTTTTAGCTCTCAGAAACAGTATAACATGGAGAGTCTGGGCTTTAAGATCAGAGACAGATAACATGGAAAGCTGGCTGAAGACGATAGGTTCCTGGCAGTCATGACTGCCCCCCAAGAAAAGCTTGTATCCATCACACAGTTGTTCTCTGAGTCAGCCTGGGCTGGGAGCTGCTTTAAGGCACCATTGAGGAGGCTAGGCTTGAGAGATCCAATCACGACAAGGGAAGAGGCATTTGAAGAGAAGGGATACAATGTGCGTAGGAACTGAGAAAGCTTCGTGAAGGAAGCAGAAATGCGTTTGTGTAGTAGAGCAAAGAGAAATAGATAATGAAAATGAGAAAACCATGAGACATCAGGAAGTTAGCTCACACAGATGGTTATCTGTAGAGTCTGGGGGTCAGGGGATGCTGGGACCTTAGGAGCCTTACTGGGTCAGCAGAATACTTAGGCCAGCAGTTTTCTTAACTGATCTGCATGGCAGTTTCAAGTGGGTTTTACAACTGAGTGATTGAAGGAGGCTGAGTTGATGTCTGAAACACGATTAATAAAAATGGAGAGAGAGAGAAATTGGGATTTAATCTGAAGGTCAGAAAAGTAAAACAGACAGCCACTGGCTCTTACCTTTACCTCAGTCTGAAATGGCAATCCTACCTCTAAGAATCTCAGAATGAGCCTGAGCCTGAGAGCTGTCTCCTCCCATTTTATAAACCTCTTTAATTCTGGTATTAAAGATGTGAGCCACTATTATCTAGTTTCTATGGCAAAGTGTGTGGCTACTGGGTTTAAAGATGTGTGTCACCCCGGACTGAGCTCCCAAGGTCCTAATGAGGAGCAGAAGGAGGGAGAACATGTACAACGAAGTCAGGACCACGAGGGGTGCACCCACCCACTGAGACAGTCGGACCGATCTATTGGGAGCTCACCAAGGCCAGCTGGACTGGGACTGAAAAAGCATGGGATAAAACAGGACTCTCTGAACATGGCGGACAATGAGAGCTGACAAGAGGCCAAGGACAATGGCACGGGGTGTTGATTCTACTTCAGGTTCTGGCTTTGTGGGAGCCTAGACAGTTTGGATGTTCAACTTCCTAGATCTGGATGGAGGGGGGAGGACCTTGGACTTTCCACAGGGCAGGGAACCCTGACCGCTCCTGGGACTGGAGAGAGAGGAGAAGAGGAGTAGGGGGAGGGGGAGAGGGGCGGGAGGAGGGGGAGGGTAATGGGAGGCGGAAAATTTTTTTTTTCAATAAAAAAACAAAAAACAAAAAACTTCTCTTGGGAAGTCATTCTTTTGTATCTTGTCTTAAACTGTACCTTCAAGATAAAAGTTAATTAAAAATCAGCTCAGAGGTAAAAAAAAAAAAAAAAAGATGTGTGTCACCACTGTCTGGTCTATAAGGCTGACCAGGGTGGCTGTTTTACTCTCCCAACCCCCAGGCAGGCTTTATTTATTAAAATACAAATGAAATGCCACTCCAGGTGTCCCCTTGTTTTTTTCCCCCCTCTGTTACATTGGTTGGGATTTCTCTCTAATATTTTTACCTAAAAAGAGGATTTTTGAGGCTAAATCTTAACAAAGTCTTCTGTGAGTAATAAGACTGTGTTTTGGGGGAAAGATAATGGTCTGGTCTGATACAAGTGATATTTGCAAGGGTATGGAGGTATTCATATTCTGCATTAAGGATTTCTTATGCCAATCCCATGTTGAAATAGTATTTTGGACATATTAAATTAAAAGACATAAATTGCAGTTGCTTGTTTGTACTTTTTCTAATATGGCTATTAAAATTTTTAGTTAGTGCCAGGTGTGGCGGCACATGCAAAACTTAGGCTGCAGAGGTAGGAGGATCTTTATGAGTTTGAGATCAGCTTGGTCTACATAGTGAGTTCCAAGTCTATCAAGGCTTTATAGTGAGACTATATCAAACAAATAAACAAACATATGTAAGAAAGAAAGGAATTCAAAGTAACACATGTGGTTCATATTCTTTTTCTACCATAGATGACTAATCTAAAGTGTCAGATGTTCTGGGGCAATACTCCCCATAGTCAACATGGAATATTCATACTGTAAGGATCACAGTTTGTGTTGTTAAGAAATGGTGAATGTAATATGAACAGAAATGAGAGGCTTAGAACTTGATTCATTTTGATGTAGACCAAAGGAAAGCTCACACATGACTCAGTAAATAATTTCTTAAATTATGAAGAGAGGAAAGAGAGATAGACAGAGAGAGAATAGTTAGAACTCTGTGGAAGCAAGCATGGACTGAGGCAAAGCAGGCTAAAATTCTCCAGGAAGCGAGAGATGTTTCTCTGACAGAGCACAGGCTACTCAAGAGCTCACACAGGAGGTGTGTTGTCTGTGTGCTTTTACACAGCCATGCTAGGGTTACTGTTGTCTGAAAGAAGTTCAGCTAGAAGCTGTGCAAATAACTATTTTGTACCGAAGTAAGGACAAGTCTTTGAAGGTTTAGAAAAGTGATAAACAGGGCTCAGGATACTCATTAGTGATACAGCATTTGCTGAGGAGGCACCAGGCCTTAAGTTTAATCCCCAGAGTGGCAAATGTGTGATCTATGCAATGGACCACTACTTAGTTATACAAAGGAACGAAATACTGGATCATGCCACAACATGGATGAATCTCAAAAAAGTACAATAAGTCAAAGAAGGCAGACACAGGGACCGTATTTTGTACAGCGGTACTTCTGTGATATTTCTAGAATTGTAAGTCCACAGAGACAGAGTAGAGATGCCAGGTGTCTGAACATGGAAATGAGGGGTGAGAACAACTGTTTGATGGGTACAACCTTTCTTTAGACGACGAAAGTATTTTAGACCCAGGTAGAAGTCACTCTTACACAAAATTTTGAACGCACTAAATATTATTGAATTGTTTACACTGTATCAATTTTATTTCAACAATTTTTCTTTAAAACATTTCTTATCAAAAGTGCTGCTGCTCACCTCCCCGGTACTCAGTGTTATTCCTCCAGTCGTTCAGGTCGATTTCGGCAGTACCAGCAATCACCAGCTCCAGCTCCCTTGCATCAAACACGGAGACGAGCCTCGAGTCGACCACCTGGAAGACAGTAGCATCAGCACTCAAGGAGGTTGTAGCCATGGTTACTGTTGTTGCTGTCAGGCTGGGAAAGTGACTCAATTACCACTTGCCCTTTGAAAGGCAGCCATTTCCAAATTCAAGATCATGGAGGTTTTCTTAACACTCATCTCTCCTATCTTACTCACGTGTTATAATCTTTACCCCCAGCTCTCTGGAGCCTTAAATGATGTAATTGCATTATAATCTCAAAATGAGATGACGAGGCCCAGAGGCAGGGTTAGTGCCCCTAGAGAACACACACACACACAATCATTGTCCTTCCCACTGACAGGAGGCAAGAAGCTGTCACCTGGAACCTGGGTCCTTAGCAACAGAATCTGCCAGCTTCTTGATCTTGGACTTGCCTGTCTCTAAGATTGTGGGAAACGGATTCCTGGCGCTTAGAAGATGCCCAGTCTATGCTCTTTACTACAGAAGCCCCAGAGGTAGTGACTAACTAGCATGTTAGAACACAGTCCTTCGTGGGCTGGAAACAGAGGGAAAATCCCAAGCTTCTTAGCATTTCAGATCCTTCCTGATTTCACTAACAATCCCAACTTGATTTTCTGAGGTCATATTTAACTTTTCAAGTTATACTGCACGTCTTTCTCATGAAATTGTCATGCATTTCTTGCAGCTCTCTTCCTTGTGTGTGTGTCCCCCGTTTCCTTGCCCTCCCTGCTAAGGACTGGGCAGGCCTGTTGGGCAGAGCTCTGTGCTTTCCATCTTCTGCCAGGTCCGCCAGGCTCAACAGAATGTCTCCAGTGCTGCCCACTTTGTACCAACAAGTGGTGGACACTGACTTAGAAAAGAAACTTCTAAACTGAATTTCTAAATTGAAGTATAGCGACACCGTTTTTGGGCATGGCAAATCTAGCTGCTGTCTGTCTTCTCAATTTCCTGCTCAGCCTGACGACATGTAGCAGAACAGACACTCAGCAGGAGAGGCTAGTACTCCCTAGTGCTTCTGGTTGCTCTGCTTCAGTGGACTGAGGGAAACGCCACATCTGCATAGCCCTCACCTGGTACAACAGGGCCAAACCAATGACAATTTACTGAGAATATTTAAATTCTGACAGGGCTTGCATTCACGAAGAAGTCTGGCTCTCCATCCATCCGGCCCAGCTACGGGTTCCACCCACTCTGTGCATGAGACCTTAAACCTTGCCTCTCTCGCTTCTTTCTCTCTGTTCTGAGCTATTGAGGTTTTGCTCCTCACTGAGCTCCAGAAGAGGCACAGGTTCCACAGCGGAGCACTGTGGCCCACTTTCCTAGGTCAGCTGGGGTCTTACCTCATAGAAGCCCCTCACCAAGGCCTCGGTCTGCTGCACCACACCGCGCTCCACCCGCCATTTCACCATCCTCTCAATGTACTCCTTTTTGTTCTTCTCAGTCACCTGCGTGTTGGCGCCTCCAGACTTCAGCTCTCTCTCTGTTACCTTGCAAGTAAACGGAAGGCTCGTTATGCCTATCAGTCAGCTTGTCTCCCGAGGAGACATTTTTGTTTAGGGCGGCAGCGCAAAAAGGCCCTTTTCCTTCCCTGGAAGTTACCAGGAAAGTTTTTGTTGTTGGAACCCCATTTTTAAATATCTTAGAAGAGCTATACTCTCAACACTATGGCCAGGTATTTGATGCCTCTGAATCTCAATTAGGGCAGCAGATTGCGGCTGTTACGCGGCAAGCTCTTCCTTAGACACTCAATGAGAAGAAGAAAAGCAGAAGCAGGTAAAAAGGTTTGTTTCTCCAAGCTGGCTGCAAACATGGCTAGGGGGCAGACCACTAAGGAGCAGAGCAGTCTCCACTCGGCATAAGACAAACTCATTAACCAGGAGCTAGGATCTGTCTGCTGCTTTTCATGTACTAGAGATATAAAAATATACTCCATATGTTTTTCTAAGCTAATACACACACATAAATATACACATAACACATACATATACAACATATACTCTGTTATTCATTGTTTTTTTATTTGGAAAATATATCTCAGAAATGTTTTATCAGTTTAGATATCATTAACCCATCCTTTGCTGTTAGCGGTGTCCTCTATTTGTGTTTTATGACTTAGTATGAAATTTGAATGGGTCTCCTACCCGTTTGGCCAACAGATTTAATATTATATTAGTAAATTCTTGCAGCAAATACATGGGAAATTTCTTGCTATGTAGTATTGAGACCTATGCATACTGGAGGACTAAGTGGATACGGTAAAAGAACTATTACATAGTTTTGAAGACACAGAAATACCTTGTATCTTATGGTATATTTGAAATATTTTCTGATCCATGGTTACATTTGATTTTCAAAACCCCTGCATAGGGTAGAGCCATATCATATTGTAGAACCATCAAAGTGATGAAAGGAAGGAAGAGCCCCTGGCAGTGCTGTTCAAAAAAGAAGTCCTGGGGCTGGGGAGGAGGCTCGGGAGGTGAGAGCACTTGCTGCTCTTGCAGCAGACATTGTTTGAACCAGTGAGATTCTTGTTATTTAATTTAAAAATAAAATCCCATTAACTGTATGATTCAACACTCCTATACTTAAAATTGCATATATGAGTACATGTGATACAAAAGGACCGGAAGTAGGGGCAAACTAGATCTCTGGTCACTAATGTCATTAGCAACATTACTCACAATAACCACCAGGATGACAGAAACAAATACTTATTTGAACTATCTAGAGTCAAAATCTCAAAATAGAAATTGTCTGGTATTTCCCAGGAGCTAGGGGGTGGGAGAAATTAAAGGGTATGCTTTAATTGGTAGAGTTTTAGTTTTGCAAGAAATTCTAGCGATTGGATGCCAAACGGTGAGAATACACTTAAGAGCGCTGCAGTGTGCACTTAAAACCTAAGATGGCTAAACTTTGTTTTTTAGCTTTAACCATAGCAAACAACAAAATGTCTTTTCCAAGTCCACATCACACAAACCTGTCCAAAAACTTCTTCATTAACAGTGAAGGTGAGATCGAGAATATCTGTGATGTTATTGTCCTTCATCCACTGCAAACTTTGGTGGAATTCCTCATCTAAATATTCTAGGTCGCTCAAATCACAGGGCCTGGGAGAGTCAAAGGCAGTAAGAAAATTAGTGAACAAAGGTCTTCCAGAGCTCATTCCAAACATGATTATGCTTATTTTCAATAAAGCACAATAGGTTTCATAATTACTTGATAATTCTGAATACACTGATGAAGCAGTAATTCAATAGTTTTAACTTATTTAATAGTTTCCTTTTGAAAAGCAACTACTAAAGTTTCAGTAATAAAAATGAAATAATTATTGACTCATAGGTAACTAGAAAACAAGTCAGTTCTACTCATCAATGGAATACAATGTTGCCATTTCTATATAAATGAACTAATGTCTATTACATGTTTAGTTAATAGAATAATTTCTTACACCTACATAAATTCTCCCAATGACATTTTATTATACCAAAAGGTATGGAAAATGTATAGACACTCAGAACAAGAAATGGATGGAAACTTATTAGAAATGGTTGGAGCCAAATTGGCAAAAAGGCCAGAGACATAAGAAAGGTCAGCGCTGTCATCCTGCTGAAAGCCTGGGCAGAATCATCCTACAGGACACTTACAGCTTCAGGAGTCCCTTGTAGAAGGGCCTTGTAAAGAAAGCATCCAGGAGATACTGATGGATCAGAGCCAGTCCCAGGATACGACCACTAAATCTGAACCTGCAACACAGATAAGGCAGGGAAGTGTAAGAGTCAGTAGGAATTTACATTACTAAGTATCTTAATTTGTACTATTTTTTAAATTTGTATTTTTATTAAAGCTTTATTTATGGGAATCGAGGTTGAACCAAGGATATCACATGTCTTAAAACATGTGCTGTACCACTAGGCATCCTTTCACCCAGTTCAATGAGTTTTGTATAGTATTCATCAATCTGCCCATTGATGATATAAGGAGACATCATCAATTCTTCTTCATATTCTTTACCATAAACAATGGTCGTGTGGTTTGGATGTCCTAAACAAAACCTTCTGTGTTCCAAGATCAGACTACTGTTACTTATTTAAGAAGAGGAAATGCTGAGGAAGGAAATTGAGGAATCAGAAATATAAAACCCAAGTTAGACCCAAAGAGAACCTAGACCCAGGAAAACAGAAACCCGTCTCTCTGAACAATGTGTTTGTTTAGATATTTTATAATGTCACTCCATGCTGGGAGGTGGAGGCTTGACTATCAATCACAGATGGCAGTTAGTATTCAAAGACAGTGGGAGACAGTTCCATGCAATCACAATGTGATGATAGGCAACCTGACCGACCATTGTTATTCAATATTGCCAGCTACACCATCAAAGAACAATGTGATTGCTAGGAAGAACCGGCAGTGTAGACCATGTCACCTACAGATAAAGGCCCTTTTGATTTCAATGTTTGTTGAAGCAACTTGTTTCCTAGAAATCTTTCTGGAGAACTGCTTGGCTGAGTTGCAAGGCTACCTGTAGCTTGCCCTCAATTTGGCTGCTCTATAGAGTTTTCTGTCTGCCTGGTCTACCGTCCTGTGGCTTACTTGCTATGAAGGCTTTGCTCTTTCTGCCCCTAACTCCAAAACTGGGGTATACCTGTTTTCTTTCTAATTAGGTTTTCACCTAACCATAGCGTTTCGATAGATATAGCCACCACTATGGCTTAGGAGTCTCTGTCCCTAGTGAAGTTTCAGTAATCCTCCTGCCCAGTTAGGTGACTCTTCCAAATGGGTTTGAATCCTTAGAATTTGTCAGGAGCTGATTTTGCAGCTGAATTTTGTGTTTGTATTCCTGAAGATAATGGAGTATTTGTAAACTCTGAAGACAGTGTGCCCGGTTTTGAGGCAACTTCTTTGCCAGGTGTTCATGCATCTGCCCTGGCCCTTCAGCAATGGTGCTTGTAATATCATATTGGTGACATGATCATACAGGTGAAGATGATTAAGAAGAATAAATCAGAAATAAAAACAATGTAAACACAAGTACCTATAAATGCCCTCCTAAATTGCAAGGGCCCTCTAATGATCCAGGGAAGAAAAATGGCAATGACAGCACATAATAAGAGTATGGAACACATAAACGCATTAATAGAGAATGTGTTTAAAGCTTAATGCTCAAAACTGAATACTCCAGCAAGTAAGTCCTTATTGAAAATTCTCTGTTAAGATCCATAGCCTGTTTGTAACTGGGTGTTTATTCTTCGTACACAGGACTGTTGTTTGTATACCGCATGCTTTCGGACACTCGACTAGGAAGGTTCCAGTTGGGTCTAACCTAAAACATTCTTCCTTGAGAACTAGCTTTGCTAGAAAGTGCTATGTGAGCTGCCAAAGAGGAAAAACAGGCGATCAATAGTTGCTGCTCAGTTGTGATGCCTATGAACCACAACAATGACCATAACCTCAAGATATTCCTAAACATGCAAAACGGCACTCAGATCTTGACAGTAATCAACAGCTCTCTAATTGGACTCAAGGCTTGTCCAATGGTACCGGAAACCTAACCAATCACCCATTGCCAATGAGGTTATGATCCAAGAGGAGAGCCTACTACCACTACTTTAATGGGTCAGCAACATTTCTAACAGCATCCAAACGCTCGCCCTTAAGTATCCTCATATGTTTCACTTTCATCAAAGGAGCTTCTCTTTTGTAACAGATGAAGACCAGTACAGAAAACCACAACTGGCCGAAAAAAGCAGATTCAGTGATCATGGGGTAGTCAGCCCTGGCAGATAAATCTACAACACAACCCCGGAACCCAATTCTTAGGGAACATTACAGAAGATGGGGTGGAAAGGTTTTGAAGAGCCAGAGGACCAGGAAGTCTGCCATGAGATTGTGTCTCCAGACAATGACAGGGAAGCTATGCTCATGATATGTCTACAAACAACATGGTTGCTTAAGCACAAAAGATATGTTAATGTGGAAGGGAAAATCATGTGGCGATCCAACTCCACATCAAGAACCACAGGCAACAAAGTACTGCAGAGAGGGGGAGTTTGTCTTCTCCAAAGATGAGCCACTAATTGTTTATCCAACACCAGTGGCCAGCCTTGGAATCTTTCTTTAAAAATTTAATTAATTTATTTAAATAATATTTTTCATTTATTTTACATACCAACTAGTTTCTCCTCTCTTCTCCCCTCCCCTCCCCTCCCCTCCTTTGCCATCTATACCCCTTTCCCATCCACTCCTCCTCCATCTCCATTCAGAAAGGGACAAATTCAGGTCATCAGGCTTGGTGACAGGTGAAATGACCCAATGAGTCATTTCACCAGCTTTAGTTTGCTATATTTTACATAAAATTATATCCATCCACCAAAGAGGATTAAATCAAAATAATAATAGTAAGGCCTTGGACACAAGTCAGTGATAAAGTACTTGTTTAATATATTCAAGGCCCCGAGTTCTATTCTGAGAACAAGAAGATAAAATCACATTTATCTCTATGTAAAGATATTTCCCGAGTATACTGTGTTTAGTTACTGTATCTTTATCCCATACAATCAAGATTTAAGGATATCAAAGTGACACTGGGATCTCAGTATTCAGGAAGAGCCTCAAGTAGAATTTCATACCTTTTGCAGAAAGTTCCTATCAAGTCAAAGATTGACACCACATTTATCACTTAGTTGTTTTCTGCTGCCCCTGGCAAGAACAGTTTGATGATGATCACTAAAGCTGGATTTTATTAGACGAAGTAAGAAAAAAACCAGAAGAAGAATAGAGAGTATAAAATATAAAGATAGATGAGAAATTCAACATTGTTAGGTGTGGGAGCAACCCTTCCCTTATTCTGTAACAGCGCAGAGGTGATCCCAGAGTAAAACATCCCCAAGTGACATTCACACTTATCACTGACACAGACAGAACTTTAAAACCACAGATGATAAACCTGATGAGGTGGCACATGCCTGCAATCCCAGCACTTGGGACACTGAGGAGGGAAATTATGGGTTCAAGGCCACAGTGGGCTGCTTTGTGAGACCCTGACTGTTATGGTTAGATTAATTGCTAATTTGACACAACCTAGAATCACTTGGAAATCAATGTGACTATCAATGAGAGACCTTCTAGATCAGGTTAACCTGTGGGGATTATCTTGATTGCCTTAATTAATGTGGAAGATATAGCCTAAAGTAGGCAGCACTGCTTTCTGGATTGGAATGTTGGACTTTATAAGAGTTTGGGAAAGTACCTGAGTATTTAAGCAGTTAATTCCTTTCTCCCTGCTCTTGACTGTGGCTGTAATGCAGCTAGCTGTCTAACTTCCTGCCACCTCGATTCTCCTGCAATAAAGGACTGTAACCTAGAAATACAAGCCAAACAAAGCTTTTATTCCCTAAGCCGTTTTTGTCACGATATTTTATCACAGTGACAGAAGTGGAACTAGGAAATCAATTCAAGAAAGGAAGAAACAATACTATAAGGCAAAGCTGGTCTCTTTCACAGACCATGTTTTCCAGAATGGAATCAGACAAAGCAAACAAGGACAAGGAACAAAAGTCAATGAAGGACATGAAGGCACAACAGAAAATAAGTAAAACCAAGCAGTTCCAATATACTCCTCGAGCCCACACAAGTGATGCTTCAATTCCAAGGGACAAATAATCCAGCATTTCTTACCAGTGTTTACCACGCACATCTAATGGTTTGTATTCATGTTTATTTATGTTTCTAGAATTAAGAAATAGAGGTGAATAGGTGTCCATTTCCTTCCTTTGCCCAAGCGGGTCCTGAGTCAAGGGACAACACCTGTTTTGACAAGCAAATGACAAACCCTGTAGCCTCTAGTTCTGTCTACTTATGAATCCTATACAGGCGATGGTGAATCATAGCCCACGGGAATCCATGATGAACTTCCATGGAGTGAGAAGCCAAGAGAGCAGCATCAGCCACACCCACTCTGCTGGAGCTTCACAGGCATCTGGAGGCAGGGAGTAGAGTCTCTTGGTTTCTTGGAGCTCCTGTCTTAGAAACATGACAGTGGCATGCAGGCAGGAGCCACTACATTTATTTGCTGCTGACATTTTGTGTAAGGTGAGGACCCACTTCATTCACGGGCTCCTCCAATCGACTCTCCTCTGCTAAAACGATGGGCACAGGGTTCCTCAGTACTGATGGACACAGGAAATGTAACACTCATGAGTTTTGGGTTAATCCATGTGTCTCAAGGCACAAGAACAGGTTAAGAAAAAGACAAGGAATCCAGCACAAGTGTTTTGTTAAGGTTACCCAAAGTTTAACATGGTCTTTCCTGCTCAAAGCTAATGAAAACTCCACCCACTGAATTCCAGGAAAGATGGAGAACTAGGAAATATCAGGGTGTGAATTAAAAAGGAAGAGTATCAGAAGAAGAAAAAGGTGGACTCAGAGAAAACAAGGAAGACCTTTAGAAACTCACAGAAGGAGAGCAGACAGCTGAAGAGGACAGAGGGGCAGAGAGAGATGCGCTGAAGGCAAGGGAGCCAAGAAAAGCCTCGTCACTATGGTGAGGCGACACTGACATCTTTACTCAAGACAAGCCTCAAGTCCACATGTGGCTTTCGACCCAGCGGCTTTTCTGGTGGACTAGATTAGCACCAGAGGGGAGTTCCCCAGAGGACTGTGGCTCATTTCCATCTTCATGTTTTTGTTAAACTAGTTTATTTTTATACTTTGAAATTCATAAACGTATACGGTGCATCTTAATCATAGGTGCCCCATACTTCTTCCTTCTAGGCCATCTCCTCTTCTAGCTCATAATCTCAAAAAAGGATAATAATTTTAAAAAGAAAAATAAGAGGACTCTAGTATAATTGCATCATTTTCCCCTTCCCTTTCTTCTCCCTCCAAACTCTCCCACATAATCCCCTCCCCGCTTTCTTTCAAATCCATGGCCTCTTTTTTATTAATTGTTGACAAGCACGCATGCACACATGCACGCACACACACACACACACAACCACTGAGTCCATATGCACATGGCTGTGGGGTTGTGCACTGGCTCATGCATCCTGCCAGGGGCAACACTTTATAGAAAAGTGACGCTTCTTCCCATTGATATCATCAACCACCAACAGCTACTCAGCTCGGGGTGAGGCCTTAGGAACACATCCCACCTCCATGCTGGAATTTCTGGTCAGTTTATTCTACGCAGGTCTTGGGCAGCTAATCAGAGTTGCTGTGAGTTTGTATGTGTAAGGGACAAGTTATGTCCAAAGGACAGTAGTTCACAGCACCTCTCCCCTAGAATGAGCCTAGTACTTAAAACCGAGCTACCCTGGGGTCTGAGAACCATGAACAGAAACGACCACAATTCAGAGAGGTATTTGATCTACCACATCCTCAGGATGAGAAGAATCTCTGGGAGACAATTGTGGAATAAGAGAAGGCCAGTTCAAAAACTAAAAGCAGCTGGAAGCACGGCCCAAGAACTGAAGTATACAGAGAAAGAAAGATCTGTCCCCAGTGTCTGAAGTTACAGAGAAAGAAAGATCTGTCCTCAGTGCCTGAGAACAGAGTTCATTAGCTGGGAATAACTCTGGAGTTTGATAGCCTGGAACCTGAGGTCAGCAATTAGATCAAACTCCAGAGCTATATATGTTCCATGAAGTTCACTGGTAGAATTAAACCAACTCTAGAATTTCAGCTGACTACTTGACATACACAGACACATCTCCCTGCCTCTCCCCTCCCCTTCATCATTGGTAACATGATGACTTCCAACATTCCTAACAGTCACTGGCTAGCACACTGGCCACCCAGGTAATACTTGGGAGACTGACAGAGACCATCCAGCATACAGACTACAGAGGACACGTCTTCAGTGGACTTTATTTACTATAAGGTACAAATTCAGTGCTAAAAGTATACTGGCTCAAGGTAAGAGCCTTTTAAAACCATGAATAGCTCTGAGAAGCATTCAGCAGCACATGTGTGATTTCATTGACATTCTTAATCTTTGAAATCTATGCCTTATAGGAGTATTTTAAGTAGACAATTAGGCTATCTTATACCAATTGACAGTTGTTATAACATCAATGCCTTTGGTAATTTATCTTATGTTCTCTATAGCTGTTATTTATTCTTATGATCCAACCATTCCTGGCTAACTGCTCCATATCAGTTACTGGAGAGAAATGCCGCTAACTTTTGACTAAGAAAGAGAGCAATTTTTAACCACAAGAGAGTCAAGATTAGGGAGCTTACCATTCGAGATAGTTTTCTACAAATGCCGACATGGGGCTGATCTGCACCGTGTAAGTGTCATTTGCAGAATACTCAAAGAGTCCATAGTAAGGGTTGAAGAGCTCCTGAGACAAAAGGAAGAAGAACTCTCGAGAAGGGCCACTGTAGTCCAGGCTGCAAAGGAAACACAGGTCCAGGAAGTTCACCTTTGTGGGAGTTTCTTATCCAGATCCTAGCAAGGTCTTTCAGGTATGGGGCCCGAGAAGCAGAGAGCGGTCTCTCCTCTTTATAGCGAACTCCAAGAGGAGGTGTCAATTTATAGTAGAAAATGAAGGTGTAGCAATTGTTTTGTTGTTGTTTTTGTTTGTTTGTTTCTTGAGACAAGGTTTCTCTATGTAGTCCTGGCTGTCCTGGAACTTGCTCTGTAGACCAGGCTGGCCTTGAACTCACAGAGATCCACTTGCCACTGCCTTCCACATGCTGGGATTAGAGGTGTGGGCTGCCACTGCCTGGCCATCGTTTGGGATATTTTTAAACAAACGTCTATGAATAAATTCTTGTGACAGTTGTCTTCAAACTTCCCCCTTTTGGTCATCAAATATCTATAGGACAAAACACACTGCTGGCTCATTACAAACAAGGCCTTACTGTGGAGCATAGGAAAAATTTCCTGCAAAAGTATATGTTTTCGTGTGTGCATGTGTGTGTGCGTGTGTGTCGTGTGTATGTTTGTATGTGTGTGTCGTGTGTATGTTTGTATGTGTATATACATACAACCTTATAAGTGCATCTTCACTTGCCTTTTAGGTAGCTACATTACACACTAAGGTGATCCATAAAGTCACAAAAAGCATATGAAAACTTTGGCATATAATTTGATATATCCATTTTAGAAGAGGTTCCCCCTCTCCTCAGGATTTTACTTCACCTACAAAGTAAATATCCAGCGTTTCAGGATTTTAATTTGTACTGTACTTTGGTCATGGGATCTCAGACTCTGGGACATGGCAATAACGCTTTTTTCTTTTCTTTTTTTTCTTTCTTTCCTTCCTTCCTTCCTTCCTTCCTTCCTTCCTTCCTTCCTTCCTTCCTTTCTTTCTTTCTTTCTTTCTTTCTTTCTTAGAACAAGGCTTGGCAACGCCTGGGAAGAGAAAAGCTTACTAATAAAATACACTCTGAGTCACTTTAGACGAATGTTTACAGCTACTCTATTCCTTCCTGAGAGAAATTACCCCTCACTCCTGGGATTTGATTTCCCCACACTGATCTATCTGTATGAAGCTCCCGGTGCCTCACCCCTCCTCTCCAACAAAGGTGATGTAGAGCTTGTTTCTCTGGAGCTCCTTCCGGGAGTATGCCATCACCTGGTTGAAGGTCCCCTCCAGCAAGTGGTCTCGGCGGATAATGAGCCTGAGAATAAAAGGTATTGGTGAACGGAAGCATTGAAGTGGGTGCTGAGCACTGTTGTATGTGAGCCGTAGGTGCTCATTAGTATGGCTTCACTCATTGGCTTCTCTAATAAGAGAGGAGTGAACAAGAGAGAGGTTCTATTAGTCTGGTACTGGGTTTGACACATTCAAATTACTGGTACACAAAGAATATATGGACATACGGATGCTTATCTTTGGACATTCTCAACTGTTTTTAAAAATGTTTTTCTGTCAATTGGTATCTTGTCTCTTAGGTTAGAAGGTGTCTTCAATTAGGATTTTAAGTTTGAGCTCAGCTTTTTAGCTAAAATAACAAACCTAGGGTTCAGGTAACACCTATTCTACTTGGACTTTCTTGCAAAGTTGCTAAGCATCCACAAATTTGAGAAATGAATTAAAATTTGCCTCGATTACATTATTATTGGTTTTCTAAGACAAGGTTTCTTTATATAATAGTCCTGGCTGTCCTGGAACATGCTCTGTAGAACAGGCCAGCCTTAAACTAACAAAGATCTATCTGCCTCTGTCCCCTGAGTGCTGGGATTAAAGGCATGCACTACCACTGCCTGGTTCAGTTATTCTTACATGAATGGAAATAGAGCATTTTATCTGAGTTTAAGGGTCTTTGTTTTCTGTAAAGGTCTATTGTTGATGTCATGTACCTGTTTGTCTTATATTTATAGTTCTTTTTATTTTTTCTCCCCTTTCCTGTCTTTTTCCTTTATCCCAAATACCTGAAGACTTTTTCTTTTTCTCTTCCAACTTTCTAATTTTGCTATTCCTCTCTTTCAGGCCATTAAGTGTTACCATATATATATATATATATATATATATATATATATATATATATATATAAAATATTCAGTGATGCAAAAAGTGAATAGATAAGAAAGGCTATTCCTTTAATTTAGGATCAAATACTAGATACTCACTTAATTTTACCTGGGCCCTGACCAAATCCTTTGGCTTCCAGTTTTCGGTAGAAATTGCGTAGCTTAGCTTCAAAATCCCTTCGGTATGGTGACGGGGCTCTTGCGCTGGCTCTCTGTAAACCTGTAGAGAGAAGCAGACAGTCCACGGTCGTCTTTCTCATCCAAGAACAAATATGCAGAGTGAGAGTAGGCAAGTGCCCCCTGGAGCAGGATCCTAGCCTTTGCGGGCATCTAAGTGCGAGTCATTTTCATTGCCACCACTCTCAGTTACTTCTATAGTAAACTGAAGTAAAATAGGAAAATAAAAAATGGATCTGATGGGAATGTTTTTATCTTCCTCTGAAATTATTTAAGTTGTGTTTCTATTAAAAGCACATCCATGGAAATTACCTTGACTTGCTTAGTATTTGGGTAATTTGAGAGTATTAACATAAAATGAACTAAATACAAGTTTTTTTTGTAAGCTGCCGTAAGAAGACTAGAGGCAGCATGAAGGAAGAGGCCCTCAGCATGTGTATTTTCCATGCCTCTACTTTGACACCGATGCTGGAAGAAAAGAAACATGCTGAGACACGAGGACTCAAGCATTTAGGGGTTCATATTAGATCAACATTTAATAAACTGTGTAACTGAATATGGAAGTTGTGGAGAAGTTTTCTGAACACACAACTACCAAAAGTTAATTCAAAACCAAATTGGATCCTTGGTGCATCCTATGCGTCCCAGAAAGTCGTTGTGGCCTTGGTCTGGACGCACCACACTGTACACTCTGCCCCACCCCCACCCACCCATGCTCACTCTCACATGAACAAGTGTGGGAAGATTCCTAGAATCATTATTTAGAAATAATAAGGTTTGATTTTAGTGCTTCACTTGGGCATGATGGAACACCCCTGTAATCTCAGTATCCTGGAGCTGGAACATAGTCATGAACTTGAGGCTAGCTTGGGCTAACTAATTCAGCTCTATCTCATTTCCTTTCTCAATCATCTAGAAACATGAACAAGTCCCATCATAGCTTGGGGAAATCATAAAAACAGCCAGCAGTTTGTAAACACCTAATTTAGAGTGTATTGTTGATTAGAAAACTGAACGGGATGAAGAGAGAACACACACAGAAACACAGAAGAGAACACACAGACAGACAGACAGACACACACACCTATCTTGAATTCCCTTCCAGTTGGTGAAAACACACAGGAGCACTTAGATGACACCAGGCCAGAATTTCAAGTTACCTGGGGAGTTCTGAGGTGAGGAGCAGGGTGAACAGCGGGGAGAGAAGCTATACCCAGGGTGGAAGGCAGACTGCAGGGGGACATAGGACATGATCTCTTCTTCAAAGAGACTACGAAGGTTAAAAAGAGGAAAGTTAGTTGTTTGAACCATGAGAAAGTGTGCACAGATTGTAGAAGAGCAGTTAGAATTCCCACTTGCAAATTCTCCGGTTCTTGAATCTTTATTAGCCTCATCATAAAGTCTCCATCAAGGACTTTACAGCCCCAGTGCTCTGTCTGTCTGTGCGTCCAGAGATAAGGATGCACAGCAAGGACTGTCAAGACTGTCAGCCAAGGACAGAAGCTCTGCTTCTAAGATCTAGAACAAGTGGAAAGTGTTTGGTTCTCATCCTTTTTAGGGTGCCAAACGCTTTTCCAACCTCCCCACCCATCTTCTATGGTAGCTTTCCAAGGTCTCAGGTCCAACCCCTTACCTCAGCAAAATGACCAGATCTGCATCACAGGACATTTTCTCCAGCCCATGGTTACCCTCTGTCCGAATATAATGGATTTTCTCCCTAGAACCGAATTTGAAAAGAAAATGAGAATTACGTAGCAACTGAAAAGCCAAGGAATACATAAATAATTTCAGATTTATTTTTTATCCCTTTTTGCAAAATGACTAACAACATTCCCCAGTGCATTCTGGTGTATTTCATAGTGCTCAAAGGTCATCTGAATTCACGGGAAGCTTTATAAGGGGTGGCTTTTCTGAGATTCACACAAGAGTCAGAAGTTGAGGAGGCCAAGTAAAGTCAGAGTCTGGTTGAGATAGACAAGAATGGAGTAAGGCCAGGGGAAGCTGTGAAAAGCCATCTCTTGGCTTAAGGCACATTGGGAGCAACAGGGGACAAGGGGAAGGCTTAAGGCACAGGGGGACAAGGGGAAGGCTGTCTCAAGAGAAATCTTGTGCCTGATAGAACGTGTATAATGCCATGCTGAGAACAGAGGGAACCAAGCCTTTAGAACTACAAGGGCATCCAGATTTAGTGAAAACATAGACCTCAATCTATCTTTCTTTAGTTTCAGCTTTCCCATTCTGATCTCCAGCTCTAATCTGGAAAATTATTTCAAGTAAGTCTACAGGTAGGAAGTTATTATTTTGCTCAAATCGACTTTCAATTTGCTTCTCTGATAATACTAGCACCACTACTTGTTCTATATATGTAGGCTCCGAATGAGTTAAAGTTTGCCTTTTGCAGTTAAATTTGACAAAAATTTAAGAATTGATTTTAATTTTAAATATTTAACTTTTGATTTAAAATTTTATTTTGATATAAAATAAGGCACATGTGTAATTAAAATAGAAATCAAAGAGACCTTATATACCCTTCATTTAGTTTACCCCAATAGGGAATACTGCCATTGTTTTCTTTCTGACAGTGACTCCATATATATATATATGCATTTTACTTAAGCTTTCAATTTCACGTCTTTTTTTTTTTTTGAGAATTTAATTTATGAGTACTGTTCTTATATCATTTCCACCACTCTCTCTCCCCCTCCAATGGCTCCTACGCATCTCCACTCCCTCTCAAATTGAAGACTTTTTTCTTTAACTAGTATTGTAGAATGGAGATTCTTTAAGGTAAGGGGTTTCTACTAAAATGCACAAAATGTTGCTGAACAGAGGACATGCCTTGGGATCCAACTGCCGCGCACCGCGGCCCTGGTCTGCGCTCCATGCGCTAGACCCCAGTTTGCGAGCTTCGGGAAAGGGGTCGAAGGTTGAGAATACACATGCAGAGACAGACCGACACGCAGACCTTTTAACACTGATACCAAAGCCCCAAGAATGCCCCCTTTATTGTGTTCAGGGGCAGATTATATAGAGATAGCCACGCCCCAACCAAACCCACCAGAAACCACTCTCCTGCCATCAGGAACTCCTGAAGGTCTCGTGCTCAGAGCAGCTGTAGGCACTCAGATCAGGGGAAACAAGTTGTTTACAAGAAATTCAGGATCTGGGGTCTCACTGCTCCCAACATCCAACCTCAATAGAGGTAAAGTATCAGTGCAGTAATTGCTATAAGCAAAACCTAGGGGTGTTCACAGTGGCTTCTCTAACTGGGACTTGGAAAATAAAACTGGCTGGTCTATAAACTTTTCAGGGAGTGAAAGAAGCCTATCTTCTTAACTATCTACTTAAAAATCACATTTAATAGATATAAGTAAGTCAGTGCATAAATATTCATATATAATTTAAATGGAAATTTTCTCATCTAGGCTGCAATGCTCTCCTGAGAGCCAAAGACCGTCTAACAACTGCCTTCTCAAACCAGGCATAGAAGCCCTCTTTTGAGTTGCTGGTCAGGATTGTCAAGAGATTCCCAAAACACAGGTAATTGCTACTGCCCTTGGTTGTCCTGCAGAGGCGGAAGGTAAGCCCAATTGCTAGAGACACCACATGTTCTTCTGAAATGTGAACCCCAGGGCCCTGAGACAGATCTGACCTGACCTGAAAGCTTCCTTCCTGAGCACTAGCTTTCATGGTACCAGAAATCACCACCAAAGCTTTCAAAGGAGGAAGGCAACTAACGGTTCTACCCAGTTATGATGCCTTTGAACTACAACAAGGACTAGCATGGCATGATTATCCTAAGGTCATGGATCACTCATACCTTGGTGGTAAGCAGATGTATAATTGGACTTGAGACCTGCTCAACAAGAGGGAAATTGTGCTGGGACAATCATTGTGGTAAAGAGGAAGCCCATAGAGTTGGAGAGTAGCTTTGGCAGCTATATATCTTACAGAAGATCAATACTAGAATATATAAAGTACTTAAACAGGCAAAAAAATCAAATGACCCATTTAAAAATGGGCCTGGGACATGTACAAAGAATTTTTCAAAAGAAAAACGATATAGGATAAAGGATAAAGGCTATGGGATAAAGAAAAAGGATAAGTATAAACAGAGCCTGCTTGTTCCTTTCCTGGCCACCCAGACCCAAACAATCACACAAAACTATATTAATTACAATACTGTTTGGCCAACAGCTTAGGCATATTCCTAGGTAGCTCTTACATCTTAAATTAACTCATTTCTATTTATTAATCTGTGTATTGCCACTAGGCTATGACTTATCAGTAAGGTTCTGGCATCTTTCTCCTTCAGAAGCTACATGGTGTTTTTCTGATTCTGCCATCTTTCTCCCTATATTCAGTTTAGTTTTCCTGTCTAAGTATATTCTGCCCTGCCGTAGGCCAAAGTAGCTTTTTTATTAAACAATGGTAATAAAACATATTCATAGCATACAGAGGGGAATCTTATATCATCTCTCCTTTTCTGCCTAAATAAAAAGGAAGGTTTTTAACTTTAACATAGTAAAATTACATATAACAAAACAGGTATCAAGCAAGAATTTTAGTTAAAATATTTCTTTGTGAGTCTAAAGTTTCATAATTTATCCTTTATCATAACTAAGGAAAACTATAGCTATAACTGTCTATCTTCAACTCCATCAAAGGCCCCAGAAAGATATAATATTGTTGTGGGAACTCCTTCAGCCAACAGCCTTTAAGATAACGGCCCACTTGGGGCATGATCTAATATATTATAAATGCAGATAAAAAGTGTGTGCAGACCTCTTGGCTCTGGATTTGGTTCCAGTTCTCATCACTCACAGAGAACTGCAGATCACTATTCTTTCTGTGAGTTTATCCCCAGATAAATAAACCTTTGTTATGCTCCATTCTGGGCTATTGTGGACCTCTTTTGTATGTCAACATAATATTATCTAAGTAAACAGGAAGTGCATTGTAAGCAACTTCCAAAACTCTAGAATTAACAGAGACATCTTGCTGCTTCAACAGTCACCCAAAGTTCTTCTGTAACATGGGCATCCACCTTCAGCCTACAGACCCATAGGACGATGATATAGGATAAAGGATAAAGATAAAGGATATAGGATATGAGATAAGATAAAGGATATAGGATAAAGGAAACACCTAACAGTAAATGATAGAGAGGCCATGGGGGAAAGGGCACTCTTATCCACTGTTTGTGATTTGTAGATTGGTCCAGCCACTCTGGAACTCATGTGGAGAATTCTCAGAAAGCTAAAAATAAATCTACCATATGACCCAGTTATACCATGCCTTCGCACATGCCTAAAGGGCTGGACATCTTACACCTCAGGTACTTGTTCAGTCATGTTCATTTTTGCCTATTCACAATAGCTAGAAAATGGAAACATCCCAATGTCATTCAGTTGATGAATGAATAATAAAAATGAAGCCATGAAAATTTCAGGTAAATGATTGGAACTGGAAAAGACCATACTGACTGAAGCAACCCGGTGCCTGAAAGACAAATGTCGCATGTTCTCTCTCATTCGAGGTTATGAGCACCAAATCTTTAGATGTGAGTACATATCCTGTAGTAACTGCAGAAACCAGGAAAGAAAAAGGGATTATTCCTGGGCTGGGATGAGCAACAGACGGGGGAAAATGGTACAAAAGATCTGATGGGAGAAATGGAAAAGAGGAAGCAGCTCTAATCAGGGAATGGGGAGGAAGATGAATTCAGAAAGATGGTAAAATAACAGTGAGATGCCTGAAAAAGTCATAAGGAATCATGCTATTAACTATCTACCTAAAATACCTATAATGCACAAGTCCTGATATATAAATATGTATTTACAATTTTTATTTCTACAACACACAACTTTTTAAAGTAAAAACTAATATTGGAAGTTAAGCCACGAATCTAAATATGCTTTCTGACAAGAGCTTCAAGTGATTCATTAACATTTTAACAGATTTGAAAAACACAGACCTAGAGCAGGATTTCCATGCTGTGGGATTTCCCCTATGTGTGCAACAGCAGGAGAAAACCAGCAAGCTGTAGGAAGATCATCTGATCTTGAATGAACTTGGCTCACACACAGAGTCTGTGTACTGTAAAATATGCCTGGCTCATTTTTTTTTTTTTTTACTATTAATGCTGACTGTGATCTAACTTACCTTTCTATCTTGTATTGTTTATGAAGAGGTTGTTGCCATATGCTTCACTCTTTGTTCTACTCAGTGAGACAGAAGATTTTTCCTAAAATAACCCCCAATTTGTGAGTCTAACAATGCCAACTGCAGAACGACAATGTGTGAATAAACAGCTTTAAATCCTTTGAAACCTAGATAATAGAGCTCCTGATAGAGAACACTGCAATTTTAATAAAAAACCCTGAAATGCATATTTAGTTGCTATGTACAAGTACAATGACATTTGTGGTTGATTATTAGAAAGGTTGGCTAATTACTACTGGAGCACCAATACTCTTGGCTTGATCTCATATCCAAAATTTTAAAATTCTTATGATTATTATTTGAGATTATAAAATAATGATATCATTTTCACCTTCCCTGTCTTGTCTCAAACCCTCCCATGTAGCCCTTGCTCTCTTTCAAGTTCTTGTCTTCTCTTTAAATCAATTGTCATCCCATGTATATATGACTGGAGCACAGTCATCTACTCAGGGTTCAGCAAGCCAGATTTTGGAGGATAACCTAAAGTTGCCACCTTACTAAACCAGTATAATCCCTAATTGCATTATAAATATTTGCCTTTATACCCACAGATAAGCATAGTCCTCATCTCTTATCAAAGCAACTTCTCTTTGCAGCAGGTAGAAACTATTACAAAAAATCATGACCAGTCAAAATGCAGAGTTTTGGAGCCCAGTTCCAACTGATACATCTACAACATAACTCCTGGCAACTAAGGCTCAGGGATCATTGCAGAAGCATGGATGGAAAGATTGTAGGAGCCAGAGGAACATGTAGTCTTGTCTCCTAGGAATGTTAGAAGCCACACTCATGAGGTCTCACCAACATAAGTGCCTAAATATGAACTGAACCAGGATGACACCAATGCCCCAACCCTAGACAAAGAGCTACAGGCAACTAAGGAATGCTGAGAGCAGGAGCGATAGTATTCCCTAGGGGAGGACACAGAAATTAGTTATATGATACTAAATTGTCAATTGTGAAGATAATACAAGTAACATCATACAGGCTGAACAGGTTGTGCTTATGTATTTATAAATATACATGTATATACATATGATGTATGTAACAGCAAATAATAAAAAAATAAGGCCATAGATCTGAACAAGAGCAAGAAGGGTATAGTAGAGGGTCTGGAGGGAGGGAAGGAAAGAGGGAAATGATATAATTATAATCTCAAAAATAAAATTTTTAAAAATGACATATATACTAGGATTTAAGTAGTTAGCATACATACAATACTTTGTTTTTGCTTATTTTTGAAGGTTGTCACCTAGTTGTTTTTATCATTAAGCAATTATATTTCAAAACAAAAATAATTTAGATAGTGCTTTATATAACTAATCTTTCATGAATACTATGTTGTTCCCTTTCTGTTTTCCTCTGAATCAGTAGAAATAATTTTAACACAATGTAATGGGATAAGGCTACCTTCTCTGAGAAATTTTCCAGAACCCTGGACCCTTCCTTTTCAGGTCTCAGCTTAAACCTTCTATGCAGCCATGGAAGGTGCCATGAGCCTCAGCGGGTCTGTCTCCACAGTGTTGCTTTTCAACCTGGAGAAAGACCGGAAGGACCAAGTGTTCTAGGGATGGGAAATGAACCCTACCTGAGTGTGTGGTTTCTTGCCAAGCTTGGCTGACGTTCTTGTAGCATTTCAAAAATGTTTGGCTGGCGAAGAAATGCCACAATCTTGTCATTATATGCTGAAACAGAGAAAAAAGCAGAACAATGGTTGAGCTAGGTGACAATAAAATGCCCACTTCACCCTAGGGAATAACGTGACATTTGAATTTCTCTTAAGGAAATAAGCTCTTGCATAAAAATGGGACAAAAGCATTATTATCTTAAAGGATAAGCGAAAAGAGATCAGTCTGAGCAGTGATCTGAAGTCCCAGGAGTGTGCAGGGTGTTACTTCATCCACATTTGCGGGAGGATGAAGATGAGAACAGCTTTCCTGTGAAGACATCTGTAATTATTCTAGCCTTTGTGGTTCTTTTCCAAAGTTAACATGACAGAAGACCCTTTGTGAGTTCAAAAAAATCCTTTTCTGAGTGTTTTGCAATTGCTACCATAGCTGTGTGTGGATTTTCCAGCCACAGGGATGAAAATACACATTATTCAGACTCTCTCACCTCATTTTGCTTAAAAAAGTTGATGACTGTGCTAGCTGTCCTCATACATACATGGAAAGGGAGGCATAAAAAGTGCACAGAGCAACAATCTTATGCAGCTGTCAACCAAGAATTCCCAGTGGTGTAGTAGTGGCATGAATATAACAGAGGGTGTCAACCACATTATAAAATGGATTTAGGACATGTACTACAGGAGGGAAGTCTAGTCTGATCTTCTAAAACTGATGAAGAATTTGACTGGGGAGGTCACAGGCCTGGGGAGAACCATTAGTATGTTGGTAGGTGGGCATAGTATCACACTGTCCTTTTATTATTTATCTTTTTACTCACAGAGGAGTGCAGTTCCCACTCTGCACCGGAGAAGCTTCTTTTTGACTTTGCTTAGTGCAGAGACTCACAGCAGGTCAGAATGCAGAGGCTAGGCAACTCAGCCCTAAATGGAACATTTGTAACACACCCCTTCACCCAAGGATCATAATACATCACAGAGAATGGGGCAGAAAGATTCTAAGAGTAAGGAGGTTGGGGAAGAGAAGACAAAACAAAGTCTCCTGGATACGACAGGGCTGTTGAACTTAGGAACTCACAGCAGCTGCAGTTGCTACATGCCAGTCAATATCCTAGCATGTACAGGGAGGGGCTCATGAGGTCTTGTCACAAACTGAAGAGTTATTGGTGTGGGAAGTCCTTCTGTATATGTGTTGCTTTTATTGGTTAATGAATAAATAACCTGGCTTGGCCTGTGATAGAGCAGAGTAGAGCTAGGTGGTGTGTGTGTGTGGGACTAAAATGAATGCTGGGAGAAAGAAGGCAGTGTCAGTGAGATGCCATGTTGCCACCAGAGGAAAAAGACACAAGTTGCCAGCTGGAACCTTGCTGGTAGGCCACGAGCCTCATGGTAAAATATAAAATAATAGAAATGGGTTAATCAAAGATATAAGAGCTACCTAGAAATATGCTTAAGTGATTGGCCAAGCAGCGATTTAAATAATATAGTTTATGTGTGATTATTTTGGGAGTCTGGGTGGCCGGGAAACAGACAAGCGGCCATCTACAACAAATTGTTAGCAGTTGATGACTGGTAGGAGAGGGAGAGTCGAATTTTTCAGTGGTGTGTCCTTTGGTAGGGTGTGCATTCTCCAGCAGATGGCCCCATACCCATGTGTACACGGGCAGCACTAGTTGGACAGAGTGGGTTAAACAGGAGGAGGGATTGAAAGAAGCTGGAGGGGAGAGTGTTGGGTAGATCATGATCAAAGCACGTTGTATACGTGTTTAAACTTCCTAAATATAAATTAAAATCACTACATTAAAAACCCACACCTACATGTAGCTGGGTGAAGTGGCAAAGTTCTACTCTGACATCTAAGGCAGAAAGATCATGATGATTTAATGCCTGCGTGGTCTATGGAGGAAGTCCAGCCTTAGCAACTTAATCAGGCTATGCCACAAAAATTAAAATATGGAGATATGGCCTAGCATATATAATCTTCTACATATAATCCTTAGTATAGCAACAGTAAAAAAAAACAAAGTAATGTAAAACCTTGCTTACACCAACAAGAAAAGGAATCAATTGTTTCATTTAAACCCCGTGTTTCTGGATTTAATTGACTGTTGAATAACACAAAGAAGAAGGGTGTGAGGATCTAGAAAATGAACTGAGCGAGATGAGGAGGAAAAGAGGAAAAAGCTGGGAAGTGTCATGAAAGAGGAGAGGCCAGGCATGCTAGTGCTCTGGACAGTCAGGTGAATCTTGTTTGTTTTAGGATAGCCTGGTCTACACAGTAAGTGCCAGGATAGCTAAATATACACGGTGAGAATCTGATTCAAAAGAAATAAAAATAAGAGAAAGAAAATTCAGGACTATTAAAAAGGCTCACAGTAGGGACAGCAATTGGGTTGCTAGAGGCACAGTGACTTAGGATACATACCCAGTGGCAATGACTCATGTTGATGCTGACTTCGAATGGCAGCTATTAGGCTGTGTCCTGGCCTGGCCAGCAATGATGCTCCTCTGTTTCTAGAGACTTCTGAGGCCTAATTTAAAATAAAAGTGTGAGATTGAAAATCTGTCATCAATTATGGATTTTTCTTTAAAACCATTTTCTTTTGCCTACATAAATATTTAAAACATCTTGGCATCACCTAGATTCAGAAAATAAAGTTACAATCCTTAAAGTGATGAAAGCCAAGCAAGTATTAAAAATTGAGTAAGTGGAATGTTGTATTATGCTCTGTAAAAGTGATTGTGTCAAATGTCATCAATGCACTGACCATAAATAGAGAAATAAACTCTCTATAAACTCTAGTAGAAATCTAGGTCTATGATTTTCTTTTCAGAGATTTGGCATTGAACTTCTATAGCGAACATGAGTTGTACTTGCTCTTTTGGTAATATTGATCGTTCTCCAATTGCCCTCTTGGCTTAGCAATCTATTATTCCAATCACTGCTCTGGATTCTTTCCACATTGTATTTTGATTACACAACTTTATACATATAACATCTAAGGTTTCAAAGAAAGTAAATTTATCCAGAGTTTTCAATTGTGGGAGAGAGAATGGGGATTTTAACTAATATTTGACTGTAAGGTGTTAATTTATAACAAACCCCACTGTCAGACTGCATCCAGTATCTTGGTTTGTGTTGGAAATTTTGGCAAAACCTCCTGTGATAAATATCTTTACTTAGCTTAATATCCATCTTATGATGATTAATTGAAATATAGATCAATTTTGAAAGTTAATAAATTACTTAAGTGTTAAAACATGATAATGATTTTGTTCTAGCATGAGTTTATATTTATTTTGTTCCTTAAGACCTTAAAGCCCAACATAGTGGTGCATGACTGTAATCCTAAATGTCTGGAAATGGAAGTAGGGATAAGAAGTGCTGGGCAGTGGTGGCACACACCTTTAATCACAGCACTTGGGAGGCAGAGGCAGAGGCAGAGGCAGGTGGGTATTAGTGAGCTCAAGGCCAGCCTGGTCTACAGACCGAGTTCCAAGACAGTCAGGGCTGTTACACAGAGAAACCCTGCTTCAAAAACCAAATAAAAGAGACCAAGACAGTATAGATTTTCCACTTTGGAATATGTATCAGACATTCTTTGCCTTCTAGCTTCTACTTGTTACATATCTTGACTTCTCCCATGTCAGGGCAAAGCTACCAGAAGAGAGAGATAAGGAGAACAGATGGGTGAGGTTTGAAAATGTGATAAGTAGAGTTCACTTGGATTAGATCAATTAGATAACAGAAAGGTGCATGTTAATCCCCTTTCAGATAATTCTTGGATGATGAGGAGGACAGTTATTAACTGAACTGCGTCAGAGCTATTCTGACATATCAATACGTTTCACAAGCAATGCAAGTCGTACCCTCGATCACAATCTTTCTTTTCGAATAGAAAAGGTTTGAAAAAAATATTTGCTTGTCTACTTATTTTTGTGTGTTTGCATGTGTATGTGTGTGAGCATGTGCATACGTACATGCAAGTGTGTGTACACAGGCACATACCACAATGCACACATGGCAACCAGAGGACCATCTCCTGAGTCAGTTCTCTCTTATTGCTTTGTGGGATCTAGGATCAAACTCAGCTATCAGACCTGAGTCCATCTTAACGGCTAGCACACATTTTTAGAATTTATATTTCAGACAACTACTTGCAATTGTAAGAGATCTATATCTTTAGCAAATTTGTCTGCAGGACCCAGTTTTCTTATTACATGCAGTTATTCCACATCAATACAGACACTGCCTCAATAATATTAAAAGCCTTGGGTATTATAAAAAAAATTAAAATGAAATATTTCAAGTTGATGCAGAATTTTAAATTTATTCTCCATAATCTCAAGATAATATAACCTTTACCCTTTGAAATGTTGCTAAAGTGTCCCCAGGGAGGGATGCTGTGCACAGTGAATCAGGAAGCTGCGATTTTGCTTTCTGTAGTCTGAGAATGATTGAATCTTAAGGTTTGACATTTGCATACGGTTTGTAGATATAAGACATTCCTCTTCATGTGACCACATGCTCATTTTATGTGTAGGAAGAAAGATGTCACATGCTTCAGCAGATTCCTAAAACAGTGACATCCAAGAAGTCTCACGAAAGACCAGTTCATTTTGTCATGATGGCAGTAAGCCATGAGTTCCCTCGGGAGAACTTTCTCCCAAAAAAGCAGCCAATGGCCGCTCTTCTAAATCAGCATTCTGGAGCAGTGGCTGTTAGAAGGGTTGCTGTGGTTCCAATTCCCCATTAGCTGCATGGAAGGACTACCTAGAGCGACATTCTGTAGAACAGATAGGCAGATAGATCCTTCCCATAGCGCTGTTTCCATGTTTTTACCTCACTGTAATTCACTTCCCTAAGTTTCCACAGGAAATTGATCTCAAGGTCACATCTCTTGAGATCCCGGTGGTTTCTATGAAAAGAGGTCTCAGACTGTCAGTCAGGAAGGAAAGGAGGATTTACTATAACATTATTTGGAGTGGATTGGAAGTAGGAAACAGCAGTGTTTTGATTCTTGGCTTGAGAAAAAGAGAAAGGAGCCAATATGGGATACAGGCTTCAGTTTAGAAAGTCAGTGAATACGGTCCTTCAGAAAGGCAGCAGCCTTTCGTTGTTCAGCAGGAAGTAATCATAAAGGGTAAAAGAAGATAAAACCAGGGAGGGGACAGAGTACTCAAAGGGCCTGATTCCCTCTTCTTTTTTTTTTCTTTTCTTTTCCCTCTCAGTTCTTAGTTTATGGTCATATTATTGAAGTTCTCTCTAGGGTCTTATGGAGCGGTAAAATTTTAAGTCAGTCATATGCTGAATATCAGCAATTTTGCTCTTTTAGTAGCATTTGCAGGTAACCAGATGACAATAGGATTCTTTTGATGTATATAAAGAGATCTCTTGATGTAAGTTTCCTTTACATCAGGTAAGGGCGTAAAGTAAGCGTGATTTGGACAGAGGAAGGAACAGAAGAGGGCAGCCTGAGAGATACATAGGTAACTGAATGGGCACCCCACAATGGTGGTTCATTCTTCCATTGCAAAAATATGCATATGCCTTTACCCCTCATAGGACAGACAACCCTAGATCATGAAAACCAAGAAATTTTTTTCTGGCCCCAGAGAAGAGCAAAGATTTGGGAACAGTGATTCAAAGCATAGAGAACTTACCTCTCCAGCACTGTAACTCCGGAGCCTCTGGAGGTGCTGCCGATGGGTCAGATGACTGGGAAGACGGCCATTCTGAAGAGGGATTCGGGGATCAATGAAAGTGGTAGCTCGGCTGTTGTGGTCCACAAAGAAAGACTGCAGATGGACAATAAAACAGTGCTTTGTGAGAGATGGGAGTTGATACACTAAGGCTCTTATCGAACCCTGTGTCTTAGTTTTGTCTCCTATGGCTATGATAAAATACTTGGACAAAAGCAATTTAAGGGAGAAAGGGTTTATCCTGACAATTAGAGGATAATGAGGAAGTCAAGGCAGCAAAAGCTTGAAGCAGTTGCATTCACGGACAGGAGCCAGAAAGCAAATGAATCCGAGCTGCTCCTCGGTTCCTCCTCTCCATCCATATACTCCAGGATCTCTGCCAGTGAACAGGGTCATGCCTGGGGGTGGTTCTTCCCACCTCGATTAATGTAATCAATAAAACCCTGCACAGGTGCGTCCAAAGGCCATCTCTTGGGTGCTTCTCAATTCTGTCAAGATGACAATTAACACTTGGCCATCGCAGTCATCATACTTTCTTTTGACTCTTTCTCTTTTCTATCATTTCAAACCTACCTGACACTCATCTTTAAAATTAGATGAGGCAAAAGACATGGGCATTCAACAGTAGTTTCTATTGTTATTAATAGATAGCTTTAAAACAGTTGGGTGTGTATCTTCATGACACAGGTGTGCATGAAAGACAAAAGCGAATCCCTGGGGGTGGAGTTACAGGTTGCTGTGAACCCCTGACATGGATGCTAGAAACTGAACCTGGGTCTTCTAGAAAACAATAAAACTGGCTTCATTCCAATGATGCAGAAATTGTTGAATTTAAATAAGCCAAACCTCCAAATTCACCACATAAATGAACTCAAAGAAAGAAATCACATGGTCATCTCAACAATAAATATAAAAGAACCCTTTGAGAAAATCCAGCATTATGAGTCACAGAGTTAAGGATAGAGGAACATACCTCAACTAATAAAGGCTAGACTGACAACCTGTCTTTGGGTTTCTTTGGTGTGATAAAGCACCAGAACCAAAGAGACTTCAGGAGGAAGGGTTTACTTCAGCTTTCCACTTTGGGATCACACTCCATTACCAAGTGAATTCAGAACAGGAACTTAGGACAGGAACCTGGAGGCAGGAACTGAAGCAGAGGCCAGGGAGGAGTGCTGCTTACTGACTTTCTCCTCATGGCTTGCTCAGCCTGCTTTCTTAAAGGACCCAGGACCATCAGCCCAGGGTTGTTGGTACCACCCACTGTGATCTGGGTCCTCCCACATAAATTACCAGTTAAGAAAATGTCCTACAGGCTTGCTTACATGATCATATGGCATCATTTTCTCAATTAAGATTCCTTCTCCCAGATGACCCTAGCTTGAGTCAAGTTGACATAAAAACCAGCCATTATACACTCTTACAGCCAGCGTTGTGCTAAGTGAAGAAAAAAGCATTCCCGCTAAGACCAGGAAAAAGACAAGGGTGTACAGATTTTTTTGCCCCACTCAATAAATACAGTGTTTGAAGTTTTACTAAATAATACATAAGAAGAAAACAAAAGGGATACAAATAGAATAAGAAGTCAAAGTATCCTTAATCACAGATATGAGAGACACTAAAGACTCATCCAAAACTCTTACAGCTGATATAAATGTCCAGCAAAATGGCAGGAACAAAAGTAATATTCCCTCTTTGAGAATTTCTCTGTCTCCACATTGCTACATAATATTTTTTTATTGTTTCCATTGGGCTATGTATTTTCCCACTCCCCTTCCTTCCTCTCTTTTCCCCTTCTACCCTCCCTCCTGAGCCCTACACTCCCAATTCTCTGGAGCTATGGATCGTAGTTTGGTTATCCTTTGCTTTTCTTTTAATATTCAATCCACTTATGAGTGAGAACATATTGTGTTTGTCTTTCTGGGTCTGGGTTACCTCACTCAGGATGTTTTTTTTCTGTTCCATCCATTTGTTTGCAGATTTCATTATGTCAAATAAATAAGTTTTTAATGGCTGCTTGGAGTTCAGTTCATCAGAGAGGCTAGACCTTCCTGCTGCTACATGAGCCTTAAAGGAGGAGGAGTGGATGGGGGTGTGTGGAGAGGAGAGGTTTTTTGCGGAGGGACTGAAGAAAAGGAGGGGAAGCTATGATCATGCTGGAAAAATTAATTAATAAAAAAGGCATCTCATACTCATTTATTGATAGAATAAATGTAGTGAAAATGACCATTTTTTTTAAATAAAAGCTTCTTGCCTATTCAATGCAGTTCCAATGGAAATTCCATCTCATTCTTCACAAAAAGAGAAAACAAAAACTGTCAAAAGTTTGGACAAGGTTAGAAAGTATTAATATTCTTTGTCAAAATATCACAAGAATAGTCTCCAGGCCAAATATTAATATTCTTCTTCAAAACCTCTTGATCTGGGCCCCCACAATTCAGATCAGTCTCAGCACCACTGTCTTCCATGTTCTTACTAGTACAGCCCGTTAAGCCCCACTTAAAGCATCCAACTGCTTTCCAAATCCAAAGTCACAAAGTCTATAGTTTTCCAAACAAAAGCACAGTCAGGACTATCATAGCAATACCCCAGTCCCCGGCATCAATTTATGTCTTAGAGTTTTATTGCTGTGAAGAGACACTATGACCACAGAGACGTTTATAAAAAAACATTTAGCTAGGGCTGGCTTATGTTTCAGAGGTTTAGTCCATTATCATCAAGGCAGAAAGAGGGTAGTGTGCAGGGAGACATGGGGCTGTAGAGGTAGCTGAGAGTTCTAGGTCTGGATTCAAGGAAGGATTAGAAGGACTAGGAGGTATTATTTTGTTGGAGTAGGTGTGGTTTTGTTGGAGAAAGTATGTCACTTGGGGTGACCTTTGAGGTTTCAAAAGCCCATGCCAGGCCCAGTCTCTCTTCCAGCCCACAGATCAGGATGTAACTCTTAGCTACTCCTCCAGCACCTGCCTGCTGCCTGTGTACATGTTCCCTGCTACAATGCTCTCTGCTGTGACAATAATAGACCAAGCACATAACACCGTAAACAAGCCCCCAATTAAATTCTTTCCTTTATATGAGTTGCCTTGGTCATGGTGTCTTCACAGCAGTAGAACAGTGACAAGGACAGAAGTATCAGGAGGTATGACCTTGGAGGAGGTGTGTTACTGGGGACAGGCTTTGAGGTTTCAAAGGACTTGTGCCGTTCCCCGTGTTTATCTTGTTTTAGGATGTGAACTCTCAACTCCTGTTCCAGCACCATGCATAACTACCACATTTCCTGCCATGATTATCATGGGTTTTAATATTCTGAAACCATAATCCCCAAATTAAACACTTCCCTTGTATAAGTTGGCTTGGTTATAGTAGAGTAACTAAGACATGGACCATTGAATAAAAGCACTCAATGGAAAATTTAAAGACGTAAAGTGGATAGATAGCAATTCTCAACCAAGCAGTATGTATTCCCCTGGAGAGCAATGGTACAATTTGGCTTCTAAAAGGAAGAAGTTAAGAAGCTAAATATCTCATAATGCAGTGTCCATGCACCGTGGAATGAGTAAGAAACCTGATGTCAACAGTCACTATCTTCGTTTTCCTCTGGGGCTAATATTAAACCTCCGAGACATGTAAGCATCCTTCTCCATAGTCTTCCCCTCACTTTCTTCCACATCTGCATTGGTGAGCCAGAAGTGTTTGGCGAAAGTCCTACACAATGATTGTCCTCACCTTTCCCTGATGATCGGTTTTGATCTCCCAACCCCGAGGCAGTTCCAGTCTTGTGTCTGCAAACATGTTGATGAAATTCACCAGGTCCCGGTTATGCTGGTAGCGTTCAAAATTGCGAGCATCTCGTCGGACCTTCAAAATCATGTGCTTCAAACAAGTGCTACTTGTGAAGACCCGGTAGGCACTCTGAGATGGTTTGGGGAAAATGAAGGAGGAAGGTGTGAAATTAGGAAACACAGAGTAAACACACTGAGTGCTCTAACATGATCTAATAAGAGTCCAGCTTGGTGGTGATTTGTGAGAGCAAAAAATGCAGACTTTAAAAGCAGACATAGTGCTCAATGTGGAAATGTGCATTTGACACACATGGGCCTATTTGGCGGGCCAATTCTTCCTAATCTCCAGAGATCTTCTTTCTACTCTCAGCCATCCTTGGCTTTCCCAGGTCTCACTGTATGAATCTGAGCATCGCCCTTCTTCTCCCCATGTCTTCTCTGACTACAGAGCTATACTTTTGATCCTTTTTTTTTTTATCTATTTAACACATGATAATAATTTATCATAATTAAAGGTGGTCTTCAGAAGCCTATCATTCTAGTGAATCTTATATAGCATCTTTAGATAAGGGAATGAGAAGAAAAGAAGGATGTTTTAGGAGTTCCTACATTAGTCAGATTATAATTTTATGCTACATAGATATTTGTGTACCCACAGCAGAAGTCTCGTTCCCTTCAGTATATCTCTGGGACTGCCCCCAAATCATCAAGCTACCTAGATGGTGTTGGGAGGGGCACGTGAGTGCTCAGATGTGCCTCTGCGCACAAGTATTGTGAGGAAAGAACACAGTAGGAGGCTAGAGAAGGTTGGTCCAGTGGGTACCGCAGCCCTAAGGCCCACAGGAAGCCCAGAATATAGTACAGAGGCTTCAGTGTCTGACATACTTGTCACCCTGTGTGATTCCCCACTACTCACTGGGGATTCGCTCTAACTAAACACACTTATTTCCTCTTTTCCCAGCCACAGCCTTTATCATTGCACCAAAGTGTTGCACCCCTGCCTCAGAAAACCCTACTAACTTCCTTCCCCCAAACAGAAACCACTCAGTATTCCTTGGGTCTTCATCTATTGTTCACCAATTGGCCTTTGGAAATTCAAGCACCATTGACTGATTTCTCAAACAATTCCTCTGAGTTAAGCTATTTCTCCCCGTTTCTTCAGCACCCATTGAGTCTGGGATTTGATCCTCCTTTTCTTGATTGGTGGAATCAGCTTTTGGTCTTGAAGCTCTCAGCACTTCTCTGAGATTCCACCAGAGAAATGCTTCATCAAACTACCGAGTCATCAGAACTGGGCTCCGAGAGCACCAGGAACTCCTGTTGCCAGGAGAGTAGTATAGGCACCTTTGCGGTTTGCTAGGCTGCTGGGTCCTCAGCATTTCTTCCACGTATGCCATCCACAGTGTAGCCACATTGTAATCTTGACCACTGCGCCCTTTATAACACACTGCCCCTTTGCCCCATTCCCTTTCAACTTGCGATATCAGTTCCGATTTGCCTCCTGCCTCATGTCTCCCAGGCACTTTGCTCTCTCTCAGTTTGGACTTTGTCTTGTCTCATTACACTAACACATTTGTCTCCACAAAACAGACATCTACCAGTATTTAGGTTTCTTTCCAACCTGTTTCTGTGGTTCCAGTCTCTATTTTAAAAAAGTTTGTGAAATAGAAGAATTAATATTATCATATTATGCCATTGTTTTACGGAAAATGCCTCAAAAAATTTAAGAAAAGAGCATGTATGTAAAATGATATCATAGTTAATATCAAATTTTTGAAGTATATCAAAAGCTAATCTAGTTATTATCTAAGAAAAAGCTGTCTAAATGTTTTTTAATGCAGTTGATCTTATAAAATGGTTAAGGATAAAGAGCATTTGGACACTTTATACTCTTGTTTTTTAAAAGATTTAAGATCAATAAAGCAATACACATTTGTTTCCATGGAATTTTCACTGATATGATCCTGATGAAAGCCTTAGAAAGGCAAGAGATTTTCTACCCCCCCCCCCTTATTTACTGGGTGACTCACATGGAAAAGACATGTCTGAGTTGCGCATACACACACACACACACACACACACACACACACACACGAGGCCATGCATTTAAAAAAGAAAAAGGAAGGACATGTGGGAGGGTAAAGAAAGAGAAAAGATAAATGATGTAATTATATTATAATCTCAAAAAAAGAAATAATTAAAAAATTCCTTCCTTTATTCCTGAGCGCCCAGAGTAAAATTCTAGCCCCAATATCTTAGTAAACGACTACATAAGCTAGTTTTGGGTTTTCAGAAAGCAGGTCCACCCTGTCTCTCTTTCCTGAGCACTCACGTAGTTGGCATGCAGCACAGTGAAGAATTCGGGATTGGTGATGAACTTGACTGCTGGGGACTGCAGCAGCAAGGTGATCTTTTGTGAGTTGACTGGAGAAAGTGACCCTTCTCTCCTCAGATCTAGAAAAAAAGAATGAAGCAATGGAATACGTTGGACATAAAGTCCTCCCACATTGAGTATGTGTCTTCCCATATCAGAGCACAGAACTCCACACAGTGACATGGCCAGGACAAGAATGGCAAGTGTTCCTTGTCCAAAATGCTTGACATCAAATGTGCTTCAGATTTTTTTTTCAGATTCTAGAACATGTGCATTTTCATATTTTAGAGATGAGGCACATGCCTGAACATGAAATTTATGCACCTTCTGTCTATACCTTTTATACATAGCCCAGAGGTAATTTCACACAAACCTTTTGAGGCAGTCTCACAATACAGAGCAACCTAATTTCAAACTCATGATCTTGTTTCTCCCTTCTAAATGCTGCTATTAGTCACGTGTCATCATACCTGGTTTACACAACATTTTAAATATTTTTATGCATGAACTGTATAATTTTCCTTTTGTGGCATCCTGTTGGCATACTAAATATTTTGGATATTTTTTGAGCATTTCTAATCTTGAGGTTTTCTATTTGTTTGCTTTTTTGAGAAAGGCTTTATCAGTGTAACAGCCCTGGCTGTCCTGGAACTTGCTTGTAGACCAGGCTGGTCACAAACTCACAGAGATAATTTTCAGTTTTTAAAAGTCAGACATCATTATTTCTTGGTAAGGATCTTATATAATTTCAGCTAGGTTCCAGACCTCTCTTCACCTTCCTTTGTCTCTTTTTCTTGTTTTGTTACAAATGTTACCTGTAATTAAGACACTTTACAGAAGTGGCCATAGTTTTCCCCTCCTATAAACTCTTCTCTGCAGTGGGACTTTCGAGCTCCTGAACTGGGTCTGGCCTTGTGCTTTATCCCATCTACTACCTCAAGACAGGAGCGGTGTATCTGTCCTGAGCGACCTAATCACCTGTATTTCAGTTTCTCCTCTGTCCTCATGTCCACTAAAGGAACCAGCCAGAGGGACAAGCTTCTCAGCTGAGGCCATCTCAGTCCAATGCCCACACAGTTAACACAGCAGGTGACCAGATAGGGATGAGTACAGCACCATCCTGACCAACCTGCAAGCTTTGTTTAGCTGACATGGCTCACCTGCAGATTTGAGGTGTAAATGAATTGGGAATTTTATCCGCTAAAATTGAGGCTTTTGTTACACAGTAAAGTACGTGTGATTCAATACCAAACCCAGAAATAATCCTAGGTACCGTTTCTCATCCTGTTTCTAATTACTAGATGTCCCTCAGAAGACTGAATAAAGCAATAGTTACAGAAAAGCCTAAACCATATTTGTTACATCCGATAGAGAAGACAGGATGGAGACAATTAAAATCACCGATTGAAGTGTGTGAGTGCATTTAAGAAGGAAGGAGCCAGCAGGTTGGGGGATGGCCGACAAAAAGATGTCTCCCAGTTACAGCATGGTTATTATAGTCTTAAAATTACTGCAGCTGTTTTTGTCTGCACAAGACTTGCTTAAGATTGGGCCCATCAACAGTTCATCATGGATTAGGGAGGGTAGCAAGGCTAAGGCCCTCCATCAGGATAGTTAACAGTTACTGGGGAGTTTCATGTCATTTCCTTTACACTTGCTGACTTGTTCTAGTAAATAACCTCTCACCTATTGTGAGGTAAGAAACTTTAACTAAACTCAGTGGGCCACATGCATAACACATGTGTGTATCATGGATAACATGGAAGTGGGATGGGGGCTATTATAAAGAGGGGTTCTGGCAAAGAAGGGTGACGGGAGTAGGAAATTTCATCTAGAATGACTAAAATTCATTACATAAATGTGTGAGACTATCAAACATTGAAAACATTTTTAAAATTAAATAAATAAGAAAGTCCAATATCTATGTTGCCACAAATCCCAGACCTGCCAGGATGAGAATTAAAATATCTACTTGCTTAGACTGTTTCTGGCCTTTTTTGACAAATCTGTCACCATTTACCCCAATTCAAAAAGAAAGTGGTTTACGGTTTCACTGTGTTAATTATTATGTTGTTTTTGGTACGAAGAGTGGAAGCCAGTCTCATGCTTTTTAAATATCGTTATTGGCATCACAATTAGGTTAGATTTAAAGAAATGAAAAACAGGAAAATAAGGCTTGATGAAACAGTTTGCTCTTGGACTTTGTGACCAAGAAGGCCACCAGAAAATCTCTTTGTGCTCAGGTTCCTCCTTGGTTGAACTGAATTTTATTCTTAGTGCACAAGACTCATTAGAAATGGATTGTGAATATTTATCACATTTTATTTATAAGTGGAAATCCTAAGGGCACCAACTGATACATTACCTAACAACACAGGAGTCTGTATTTTCTTTCTTTCTTTCTTTCTTTCTTTCTTTCTTTCTTTCTTTCTTTCTTTCTTTCTTTCTTCCTTCCTTCCTTCCTTCCTTCCTTCCTTCCTTCCTTCCTTCCTTCCTTCCTTCCTTCCTTCCTTCCTTTCTTTCTTTTTAAGACAGGGGTTCTCTGTAGTTTTGGAGCCTGTCCTGGAACTAACTCTTGTAGACCAGGCTGGCCTCGAACTCACAGAGATCTGCCTGCCTCTGCCTCCCAAGTGCTGGGATTAAAGGCTTGCACCACCACAACTCGGCCTGAGTCTGTATCTTCTAAGATTCCTGGCGGAAAGCTTTGCTGTCTCCCTTACTCACACCTCTAGTTCCTCCATCTTCTTCACCCATATATTTTTGCTCTCCTATCTGTGGATCACGCGGCTAGCCCGTGAGGCAGGGTAAGGACTTGACTCGCACACACTACTGTCACAACCATTAAATGCCACCTCCAGTGTTCTGAGTTCCCTCCTCCAATACCTAAGCTTGATTGGGAGGATTCTGCTTCCGAGTCACTCCCTCCACCTCCACCTCCTCCATCCGGTATTTGTTCACAGATTTGGTTGCTAGAATCTTCATCAGGTCTCTCTGTTGCAATGGTCCTCTGAATGTTTTGATACCTGTACATTAGAAAATGGAGAGACAAGAGTCAACTTGTGTTTGCTAATGCTCTGAAAGATGCAATTGGAAAAATCTGTAGACACTGTATTGAAATCAGGAGAGAAGAGTCTACAACTCCAATAAGATAGCCAACATAATTAATAAGGCAGCTATCTCCACACTGTTTGGCTAGGTAGCAGGACAAATCTATTTCATAAGACTTAGAGACTGTACACAAGAGGGTGGTAGGAAGGGAGGGGAGATCTGGCAATGTACTTTTCAGTCCCATAGCTCCTCCCAGTTATGATAAAATGGAGCTTATATGAGTCTTGTGTTCAGGAAGGAGATGGGGAGGGCTATTTCCGAAGAGGGGGAGGAAGGAGAGCAAATTAACAAGTCTGCAAATATAATTCAAGATGAAGTGAGGAGCGCACCCAGTCCTGTACAGGTTCATTCTTAAGCAGCAGGCTTCTGAAGGAGACAGTACGCTGTTCCTTCCTTGACCTCAAGGAGCAAAGTTTTTCCACCATGGTCTCCAAACTGCTCGCAAGAAGATCTATTAACTTACATTAATTGAAGAAAATTGAAACCTGTGCTTCTAAGAGACTGTTGAGATACTGTTCTATGTATCTAGGTTTGAGATTCACCGGCCTGTAGGATCGCTACCTTTTATCTTATCATCCATCATTCACTTCTGATGACCTGGGAGAAGACACTCCCAGAACAGTGGCTGAGGGCCTTTTAGAACCAAGTGTGGAATTCTTGCAGCCCTCAGAGCATCCTGCTTGTTTCCCACTTCTCTGTGGCAGGGAGGTGATGGGAAGGTAAAAGATAGCCCACTGTGATCTTGCTGGAACTCGGAATGCAGCCAGGGCAGGAGACTAGAAGCTCCAGAAACTATGACTTGAACTGGGGGCAGAGCATTGCCAAAAACTGCCGAAGCTGCTATTGGACAATGACCTAATGGATATGGCAGACCATAATTTCGCCAGGTGGCCAAACAATCTTTTGAGAGCCATATGTTCTCCCACTCTTCTTTTAAGATGTAGAATCACAGTCTTCTCCCCTTGGGGGACTGAGCACAGCATATGTGGCAGTTTTGTGATGGGACCCAGAAAGCCTGAGAAAGCCCAGATCACAGAAACCATAGACTCAGCAAGCCTTCTCTTTTCCATTTCATCATCTGTGAATGTCCTCCTGTACTTGTTTTGTTTGGAGCTAAAAGTATATAAAAGGTTCATGGAAATCTGTAATAAAGTCAGGTGAAACATACAATTTTTAATTGCTCATACATGCAAACATAATTATACAAAATAGAAAAAAAATTTTCAAACTAAACCATGGCAATCCAAACAAACAAACAAACACCCCAAATAATCAAAGCTGCAGAACAGAAAATTCATATGGAAATTAATTACAATTCTTAAAAGATTACGGCAGAAGTTGATCCTCTAAGAAGTAAAATATATGCCATTCCAAAAGACCAGGAATACAGAAATATCTCCTAAATCAGCGAAAACAGACCAGAAGACGAGATGGAAAGTAAAGCCATTTTTTGGCATAGTAAAATCTATAAAGTCACATTGTTAAAAAAATTAGGCATCGATAATAAATACCCAAACTATTTATTTCCTGATGCTGTTTTGGGAATAGAATCACAAAGGAAAACTCTAATATAAGATAACCTTAATATTTAAAATGGCCCTGCTCTTAAAATAAAAAAATCATGATAAAACAATAAGCAAATATTCAATAAAATGAGAATTTAAGTGTTCTAAATTATAGCTACTCAGTGGAATAGTTACAGGGACTTAAATGTTAACCCGAAAACATGGCAGTGTTACAAAACACTTGCCATACATATAATAAGGAAAATGAATATAAAATTTTATTCTTACCATGTCATAACTATGTAAGAATTTTGGCATATATATATTGAAATAAAAATTAGATAAATTTCTTTAAAAGTTTAAACTTTGGAGTAAAATGGATATAATTTTTCTATTTAAATTTAAATCTTCTTTACATTATAAATTAATAAAGTTAACTAAAAATAAGTTTTAGTTGATTATTTAAAATGAAAATGCATGGTGATTTTTTTGCTTCATGTTTATACATATATACATATGTGTGTTTTTGAAAGTAGAGTTAATTAATGCTAGATAGCCTCCAACTTCAGGAATTAGCTCAGAACTAATCTTGTATTGAGTTCTAGGCAGTTTTTGGCACCATAGCCTTTGACTGCATTTCTCAGGTGCATCTCTTGATTGGCCTGCGTGGTGGGAAGTCAAGGAAGACTCCTCACAATGCTAACATAGATTTCCATTTTTCAGTGAGACAGTGATCCGTGTAGATTTCTCTAGGCACGTTCACAAGTGAGTATATTTTTAGTACACTTTTTGTTGCTGCCTACTTCCAAATTATAGAAGCCTTTAAATGCCTCAGTGGAAGGACGTGTTTAAAAGCATGAACTTCTGTAGATAAGTTTTTCCACAAGAAATGAGCACTTTCTCAAATCACAAGATTACTTTTTTCTTTATCTGTCCAGCTTCAAATGCAGCTGCCTCTCATCCAGCATGGTCCCTGCTGCCTCTCATCCAGCATGGTCCCTGCTGCCTCTCATCCAGCATGGTCCCTGCTGCCTCTCATCCAGCATGGTCCCTGCTGCCTCTCATCCAGCATGGTCCCTGCTGCCTCTCATCCAGCATGGTCCCTGCTGCCTCTCATCCAGCATGGTCCCTGCTGCCTCTCATCCAGCATGGTCCCTGCTGCCTCTCATCCAGCATGGTCCCTGCTGCCTCTCATCCAGCATGGTCCCTGCTGCCTCTCATCCAGCATGGTCCCTGCTGCCTCTCATCCAGCATGGTCCCTGCTGCCTCTCATCCAGCATGGTCGTGTGCAGCTCCACAAAAGGGCTCCTGTCTGTTGCAGGTAGATTTGGACGGAATTCTCTTTTATATAGTCTGAACATTATAACTTACATTATTTTTTATGCCAGAGGTCTAGGTATTTTGTTTTTCAAATGTATTGTTTTGTTGGTTTGATTTCTTGTGCTTTGCTTATTATTTGGTGTTTGAACAGCACCTCTTACACATGGAGCTTAAAGTCATTTTTGATTAGCCAAGCAATTTCAACATATTGCTTCAGATGTTACTTTCTGCTTATAGACCTACAGCGTAGAAAGGCTGGCCTATGGACATTAGGTGCATTTATGTCCAATAAAACTAGGTCATGGCAGTAATTTGCAATATGTTTTGTTCCTGTGGGAGTGATTGTAGAGAAATATGCTATGACCGAAAATCCTTTATGGCTCTTATTAATGACTTAGACATTCAGCTACTGATGGAAAAACGGAAGGCAAATGTCTTCTAAATACTCAAGCAATAAAAGCATGCTCTGGGGACTTTCATATGAAATATATGTCTCTATAAACAGAATTCACTTTAATTAGTTAATTTAATTAATTGTGTATATGCACGCACATGTCTGTTTGTGGCTGTGTATGTGCACACATGTGTTTAGTAGCCAGAGGTTGACATCAGGTAGTTTCCTTGATGGCTCTTTATGTTTTGAGGCAGGATTTCTCACTGAAGCCAGAACTTACCAATTCATCTAGACTAGCTGTCCAACAAACCCAATAACCTACTGATTTGGGATCTCCTGATCTGGGATTAAGTGACTATGCTGCCACCTCTTGGTTTTATATGTATTCTGGAGATCTCATATGGGCATCTAGATGCAGTTCCTGGTGATTGCACATTTAGTGACTGAGCCACCTTCCCAGTTACCTATTCTTCTTTCTTTATTTATCCATCTGGAAGATTTTTCTTATTTTTATGTGTGTGCCTGTGTTTATGTTGAGTGCCTGTAGTGAGTGTTTGTCACATGTATACATGTCAGAGAGGGTGTCAGGACCCCAAAGTTGGAGTTATACATGATTGTGAGCCACTGGACATATAGGTACTAAGAAACAAGCTTGGATCCTCTACAAGAGCTAGAAGTACTTGTAACCACCAGGATATCTGCCCAGTTCCTTGCTTTTGTTTTAATTAGTTTACAAAGCAACAAGCTTCCTTATGACATCCTCACGTACACTTAGCTGTAGGTGACTTTTCCACCCCTAACTTTCCCTCATCTCTCTGCACCCATTTTTAATTAGATCTTCCCACTCCAAGTATTTCCCCTTCAACTATCATATCACATGTGCTCTATGTATTTTTGACAGGTCAAAATGCCCATTTAATAGGTAGATTCAATTAAGTCTTAAAGGTGTTGCTATTGAGAAATATCTTCAATTTAGGTTTTTGTTCTTTTCAGTCCCCCTCAACTTTTTCTTTAACTTATCACTTGAAAAATAAACAAGACAAGGTTGGACGCAATTTCAGCTGAAGCCTGATGCTTGCACTTTCAGTAACAAGAAGTTACTAAAGCCATTGCTCACTCTGTCTTCAAAGAACAAGAAAATAGAGATGTTACTGGCCTGATGCATGGTTGCAACCCAAACCCAAATAGTATCTGTTCAAGTTCAAAAGTGAAGACATAGTTTCTAATCAAAACGGTTCTAGAAGAATCTCCATTTCTTATAGGGTCTTGATGGGTTGTTCAAGCTGACCTTGAGCTTGAGATTCTTCCACCTCAGCATCTCCCCAAACTGGAATTACACAATTGAATCACTATAGATCATTCCAAAAATATTTATAAGCATTTATTTTTCTAGGATAAACACTTTTGAACTTTTGAAGCCCTACTGTTTATGGGCGCACAATGATGATGAGAAGAGGGAACGCTCCCTAGTTATGGGGGTACAGTGGTGATGAGGTGAGGACAAACTCTGCAGTGACTGATAGGTGTATAATGATGACAGACAGGGCAAACTCTCCATTGAGGGTGTATAATGATAGACAAGGACAAAGTCTACAGTGATTTATGAGGCGATTTTTCTGTATGGGTGATTTTTTATTTTTGTGGAAACTATAATTGGAATGCTATTTATTTTGAGTTCTGTATCTTTGGGGGAAATCTTATGATGGATGCAAACTGGTCTCCCAAAAATGTGCTCACAGATGTAATTTTACATCTAATTTTTGGAGAGTTTGTGGGGACCTTCACATCCTTGGGGGAGGGGCCATAGTTAAAGAATTTCTGATTTTTGCTTGTACCAGGAAGACATTCAGAGGAACCCTGTGTTTAAATGTCACTTAAGCTTAACAGGCTTCCTGTCACTATCTTCCAAACCTTGGCTTCCAAATACTTACCACGAACAGGTTTCTTACATAATTATTTTTGTTCAGCTTCCATACAGTGAGCAGGAAAGCAGAAGAAGGTTGTCTTGCCATTCTTATCTAACCAAGGCCATTTGGGGTTTGTTCCAAACTGGTCACCAACCTTCTGTTAAGCTGCTCCATCTGGTGGACAGACCCGGACCTGATCATTCCATCTGGGGTAGGTGCCACTGTTGGTCGCTGCCAGGTGGTTGTGCGATTTACATGGTCCACGTAAAAGACCCGTCCGTGGCTGTCAATTCGAGCTTCCCAGTCTAATGTTTAATAAAAGGACAAGAGAAGTCAAGTACAGACTACTTGTCAATCCATGTGGACACATCCCACTTTCAGGGCTTCTAAAGTTAGAACTCACCAGTGGCTTATTGCACCCCACCTCACTTGTCTTCTAGCCCTTGCTGAGACTGCTAGAGAGGAGCTGGGAATCTGCTTACCAGAAAGGAGCTAATAGACTCAGATTCTACTTTGCTATAATTATGGTTCCTTGACTATGACATATGCTTAAATTTAATAGTATCTAAAGGTTTGCTTACTGCTTTAAAAATATTGTTGATTATTCAAAAAGCAATTGCAGAAGGTTGAACAAACCTGCAGTAAACACTGGTGTTGTGATACAAGAGAATCTGTTCTTCACTTAGTCTAACAGAGGGTGGGAGGGGCAGTTGCAATGGATCGTGTATTTAAACCCCCTTTTAACTGAGTTCTGAAATGCTGTATGTGCAAGTTCAGAAAGCTTCTTTCTAAACTGAGCAGGCTCAAGCAATTGCAGTTTCTTTAAAGGGGGTGAATGGAAGAATTTTATAACTACAGTTTCAAACTCCCCATGTGATCAAATGTAAACTTACAGTATAAATTGAACCTACCTATGGCTGGCTAACCAAACCAAACCAAATTAATAGAGCAATGTAACAAACATCAAATTGGAGGGAAGAAAGGGAAGGAGGAAGGGATGCAATTATTTTTTAATTAAAAATGTAGTTAAAAGCAAGTAAAAGATAAAAACGTTTTAAAATTACCCTTTTATAAAGTTTTGAGATTTTAATTACATCATTTTCCTTATCGTTTTCTTCCTTCAAACTCCTCTCATTTATCCCTCCTTGCTCCATTTCAAACTTATGGCCTCTTTTTACCATTAATTGTTGTTACATACATGTATGTATGAGTATGCTCATATATATAAATGGATCTATAAAGACTTTGTTGCTCAGCAACCATCACAAACGGTAGAGTGAGTCAACACAGAGCATAGATGATTAGTTGATGGTCATGTAAGCAAAGGGGGTTGAAATCCATGAATAAATCCCTTGAATCTGGGAGCTAAATGTGTTTCATGTGCATATAAGAGCAATGATTCATGGCAATGGGTAAAACTTCTGTAGCCCACATATAAAAATGTGGTGGAAATAACACCAATATGGTGTCATGTTGATAATGCTAAAGAAATGCTAACCATGCTAAGACAAATAGGAAGCATAATTGCAAAGGAGGAAAACCATTTGGTCTTTTAAGTGATAAAAGACGGTTTTGGGAGTGGGCCAGACAACAGTAGTTATCTTGAAAACTCATGCCTTAGGCAATGATATAGTTACTCTCAAGTTTTAAATGGAAGATAATTTGGCATTCTTATGGTTTTTATATGTATATGGCATATCTGTTTGGAAACATAATTTCATATGTCTAACCTAGAGGGTTGTCAATACTCAATGAAAATTCAAATACCAGAAAATTCAAAATTTAATGTATATGGCAAATAGGAGGAAAGATGTAGTTAAATTACAGAAATATATTCTAGGAAGATTTCTCTAAGGGTTATTAGATAATTCAGATGTCAACTATCAGAAAAATAATTTATTGATGATAATATTGTACATATTTGCAATTTTATAACTTCATAACTCTTGTTCCCAAAATTCAAAATTTCTGTTGTTTTAATCTTAGAAAAGTTATTGAACAATTGGTTTTTTTTTGAACTATCATCCAACAAAGCACAAAAATTAACTTTATAATAACACCATGTTAATTCCATTAGTCTTGCAAAATCTCCAAGGGGTCAGGGGTTGGAGAATGAAACATTGATGATCCATTTTTAGTAAGTTTCAAATTTCCAAATCACTTCTGGAAAGGATGGTCATCAAAATCTGCAAGCTCTTTTATTAATATGTTAAGTACCTAAAACACATAGTATTAATTTTATATTCTTAAAAATATTCATCAACTAATTAACTGAATTTGAGTATGTTTTCTGGGTTGCTTTGTAAAGAATTTATTTTCATATATCTTATAAACAAAGAAAAATTTCTGAGTGGATCTTCAGGCCTCAGCATTTTTAGAAGGACTAAGCGCTGTGATGCCATGAATTTATGTAGACCCCTGAAAACTGTCTCTATCCTTCACTGGGGTAAGTTACAGCAGTGTGGGTCAGGTGGAGTCATTTAGGATAGAATAAATTATTGGATACCTAATTATATTTTATTAAGAACTTAGACATGTATGTCTTTATTGTTGTGCTGTGCACCTAAATATTTCAATAAATATAATATCCTATATATATTTTCTTGAACCTTACAGACATATATCTAATTGCCTTCTTGCCATCATGACTTGATGATATCTCAACCACAACATGATCAAGGGAAACTTTAGATCACTCCTATTCCACCCTCTCTACTAAAGACATTTTTTATTTCCATCAGTCAAGGCTAAAAATGAGTCATTCTTAATTCTTATTTTTCTCTCATTTCCATACTCAATGTGTCACCAAGGCTGTCTTCAAAATATATGTTCAGATATATTAACAATTCCCTGGTGCCATCCTGATCCAAATCACCAATGTTTTTAATTTTGGTCACTGCAATAACCTTATGTTGTATCTTCTATCCTTCCTCCTCATTTTATTCCCTGCACAACAACCAAGGTCAAAATACAGGTCAGAAATACCACTTCCCCACTCAAACGCTGTTGTGTGTTCCATTCATCCAGGGTAAAAGCCAAACCTCTCCAATTGTTCTCAACCTGTGGATCATGATGCCTTTGGCAAACCTCTATCTCCAAAAATATTTATGCGACTATTCATAAAAGTAGCAGAGTTACAGTTATGAAGTAGCAATGAAAATAATTTTATGGTTGGGGGTTCCCACAGGATGAAGAACTGTATTAAAGGGTCACAGCACTAGGAAGGTTGAGAACCACTGCAGCTATGATTGGGGACCACCACAGGATGAGGAGCTGTATGGAAAGTTGGGAACCACTGTAGCGGTCTCAAAAGCCTCGGGGGATGGCTGTGTACTGTTTCCCTTGGCTTTGTTATCTACCTTTCTCTCCCTCTTTCCTGAGGCTTCAGAGGCATTGGCTTTGCTCTTCAAGCCTATCATCAGACCTCCACTTAGGGCTCTGCAGCTGCTATGGCTGCTCCCTTTGTCTGTACAGCTCTCCCTCAGCAATATTATGAGCAGCTCTGCTGTCTCATCCATTACTGCCCTCTTAGGGAAGCTTGTTTAGACTTCTGGATCTAAAATAGCAAACCAGTTGTCTGCTACACATGAAAAGACCCCCTTATCTTCTTCTATTTAAATTTTTTCCACTGCATTTATTTCAGTTAAGACTAATCTCCTATGTATTATTTTATTGTTCACTGTCTACGTCCCAGATTAGCATAGAGATGCTCCATGAGGGCTGGAATCACAGTCTATTTTGCTTACCTAAAACAGCACCAATTACACAGTATTCAGCAAATACTTGACGAATGACTATCAGTAATGAAGTAATTCATCTCCTGTTTGAGATTGCGCAGCAAAATCCTGTTATCAGAATTCATTGTCAAATTTTCTAATATTTTCATTGCTATATGAATAAAGAATTAAAACATACACAGTCCATGTAATTGTTGAGAATGGTTTATATTAGGTAGTTATTTTGAGGTGGTTTTATGTTAAATTATTTATAACTTAACTATTTATAACTAGTTATGTTACTGCATGAATTGGAGATACCTAGTAGAGAGGATTTTGTGTGTGTATGTGTGTGTATGTGTGTGTGAGAAAGAGGCTGTTTCTTGGAAGTAACATGTTACATATACATTTTTCAAAAAATCATATATGAAATATGATGGGTTTTTACTGGTTTTTTTTCAGGGTTTATCTGTAGCTTTGGTGCCTGTCCCGGAACTAGCTCTTGTAGACCAGGCTGGCCTCGAACTCCCAGAGATCCGCCTGCCTCTGCCTCCCCGAGTGCTGGGATTAAAGGTGTGTGCCACCACCGCCCGGCGGTTTTTACTGTTTTTAAGTCATATCATAAATCAGTATATATATGAAGAAAGAAATCAAGCACCAATGGTTAAAGAAGATGATGTTTGGCTTGGCCTCTGAGAAATAAATGTGGCAATGCTTTAAGCTAGGGCATCTACTAAAGACATTTGTAATTTCCTCACTGCTAACATATGACTGAATAGGGAGAAGTGTAGTATTTATGCAAAATGCAACATGTGAGAATTTTATTCTCACAAATAATAAAACATTATTTTAATATGATTAAATGATTTTCCTAAACTCAAATGACTATCTAAAGAATTATTAGTACAGGATGGCTACTAGGTGAAATGACATTAGATTCTATCTTAAGAGTAAGAGTTTTCCTGCAAATGCCTAAGAACTACAACAGACATTTGGAGTTTCTGATCCTTCGATGTGAGTGTTAATTTGGAAAGTACAGTTTCTTAAAACACTATGGGTTGCAGTTGTCCTAGTCCTATCCAGACACTAGGGGATAATGGATTCACTGGATAAAAATACCTTCTATTTCCAACTGAAAATTTTACATTGGTAAATTTAGGACTGAAAAGTCACAAAGACCAGTTAGGTCTTGTAAAGAAACATTGTCTGTGTTTTTTCTTCTTCCTCAGAAACGTAGGGACTTCAACGACATTTGGTTGTCTCTTTAATACCATATATGGAGAGAGCTTGCTCAAAAGCATGTTTAGAATAGGTGTGTACTGGTGTTTAATAACAGTGAAAAGTATGGAACTTGGAAAGAGTTTGGATGCTTGCATATGAGTTCACACTGACCTGTTCAAACTCCATGGGAAGAGTTAAGGCATAGATTTGAAAACTAAAGCTTACTTGGTGGAAGAGGCTCATCGATTGTTGGGTAGTGATGATGTTCAGGCCTCAAGGAAGGAAGCTGGCTTATTGGCTGGGAATTATGGAGTATAGGACATTCACCTATGAACAAGATAGTCAAGACATTCATATTCATTGCTATGGCAATGTTATAAAAAACATGATTGTAAAACAAAGATCACTATAAGAAAAACAAATAAAATGGGCAATCATTTTGTTTTTGTGCCATTTTACTCTAACCATGCCAATCATGACACAAATTAGTAAAGAAAGAAAGAGAAGGAAGAAGAGCAGGAGGAAAGAATAGAAAGAGGAAGAGGAAGAGAAAAATGGAGAGCAAAAAAGAGAAGAAAAAAATCTAAATATGTTTTGACTTTTGGTCTATGCCACATAGACCAATACATGGGACCAGAGTCTGTTTCTGAAATTACTTTAACTGTCTTGGTTAGAAGGTGACATCAGAAAGAAATCCAAGGGAAAACTTAAAGAGCCTTATTTCAGTCCGGTAAAGGAGACAGGCTTGTTTGAAGGGAGTGAAGTATTTATAAGGTCTCGCAAAAGCTTTGTTGGAATATGGGAAACACACCTTGTCATATGAATATGAGGGGTCCATAATTAAAACAACAGAAGAGTATCAAATGACAGTTTTTCAGACTTAAAGGAGACTGGAACTCTTAGATAGTGCTGTTCCAAGACGGGCCAAGGAACTGATAGTCCAAGAATGTAAATTCCTATAAAGGGAAATTAGAAGATGAGATGGGCAGTCAAACAGGTCATGGAAAATCATGGCTATTCCAGATTGCACAGAGGAGAAATTAAAAGCAGAAGTGCTCTAGAAAGAGGAATAAACAATAGACAAAGGCAGTAGATAAAAGGCAAGAAGACTGATATAAGAAAATTTGAAACAGAGAAGTAGGAGGGACAGAAGAAAAAAAGACATACAGAGAAATTATAGAAATAAACTTATCTATAGATTTAATGACTCATGTTATTATATACATTGCTTATATTGTTGTCACTATAGATTTGTGATTAACCAAAAAAATTCTGGAACAGTGTTTCTGTTTCAATATCTACTGAGGTGTGCAGATTGACCATGTAAACAGTACTAAATGATTCTCTCAGTCTCTGGAGATCCTGAAGGGCCCCAAACACAGACAGCCCCATCCAGCTCTATACTGCTTTTCTCCTGCTGCATACAGTGCTCACATCCTCCTAATCAGAAGACAAAAAGACATTTTTCTTTCCTTTTCCTTCCAGGACTAATATAGATAGTATGTATTCTATTAACCTTTGGGTCAAAATGGAGAGAAAGTAAATGTAATGGTCAAGATCTTTGAGGGATCCCAAATAGCGAACATTTTCCAGGAGGTCCATGCGGGGAAAGATAATATTCCCCACTACAGTTCTATAGAAACAATGGAGAATAAATTAGTAGAAAGATGTTAGGTGGGCTTAGATTAGTAGCTTAATTCCAAGAGATAACTTACAACTAAAAATAAAGATGTCCTCAGAACAAAAGGCCATTCTCGATATTAAAAATACATTTTCCCTGGGTATTTCCCCCATTACTAAAATCCTTTGGATCTTCGAAGGCACCAGTAGAAACAAGGAAGGTGCTCCTCATGTCAGCAGAGCATTCATGGTAGACAAGTGGCTATTCCCAACACAGGTGCTGTGTTTGAGTAGATACAGCACTTACATGTGTTTGGGCTTAGAAATTTGGAAAGGAAAACAACGGTACAGCTGTTCCATCATCAGCTGCTGTACTTTGAATTTTGTTTCTTAAAAAACCTTACCTCATTGTAATTCATTCAACCAAACATGCTAATCACTCCCCCAAATTTGTGGAAATGCGATACTGTTGCTGGTTGGAAGCACACCCCACCTACTTGTGAGCCCCAAGAAACTGCAATGATGTAACTGACCCATGGCCGCTGACTGAATGAAACAAGCAAGTTCTATATTCTAGCCCAGCTTCACGTAATTGCTTTCACTTGAAAGAAAGTTCTCAGAATGTTCAAGAAGGGATAATATTTCTCAACTAAAAATAAGGGAGGGTCTTTAAATTTATTCGTATTATAACCAGCATGGTCAAACTGTAGAAGAGACGGGCGTGAAAGAGGCTTCCTATAAAGAGGCTGAGTCTGCCAAGACTGTCGATGATTTAGAATTTCAGGGATGGGAAATGGTGGATTGTTACAGGCCCAAAGCTGAATTACAATTCATTTGGGGATATTTTCACCTACGGAATAGTCATTCTTTACCCTGATTCTGTGTTAGAGATAACATCCGGTCAGTAATAGATAAAGCCTAACATCCAGACAGATGAAAAAAATCAAAACACTTTTAGAATGAATAGACATGACCAAACTCTAGTTTTGTACCAATCAAAGGGCTGTGTCATCACGCAGCATCTAAGGCCTATAGCTGAGGCTTCTCCACTGGGCTACAACCACCTAGTCACTGTTTCTACCAATGCATTCTTAAGGTGTCATTATTTATGGCTATCTTCAGTTTGTTTCTACAGAAACTTCATGCAACTGCTTTGGAACCTAGAATTTAAGGTAACTAAAACTGTGTTCTTAGGCCTTGGTCCCTTATATTTGGCTCCAGAATAAACTAATTCTTATTGCCTTTGAATTGAAAACTGCATATTTGTTTCAGCAGAACCTACCAGAATACTATTTGATGCAAAGTGATTAGTATTTAAATGAATGAAAGTTTCCTTGACTAGCATGGTAAGGATAGATTCAAAGGGTGTGTCTTCTTGTACAATGTAAACAATTAGCTTTCTTGCTTATCTGCCTGAAAAGAACTCTCATTAGGAAAGAGGCAGAGTCCTTACTCTTTCATATCATTTAACTCTTCCAATAATTCCTTGAGGTCAATGCTACAATTATACCCACTTGGCACACTAGGAAGCCAAGATACAGAGCTGTTAGGTAGTCTTTGAGGATGCGACATGATGGACTTGCCTTCCAGGGCTTGAACTCATGACTATGTGACTCTGTCCTTTCATTTAGCTGCAGGTTTTTTTGAAAACTATTTTAAGTTGAGTTTTAAGCACAAGTTTTAGAGAAGGAAAAAAAAAAACAAAACTTAGGTAAGGGATGTTGGTTTAATAGGTATCAGTTTGGATTCATGTGGAACGAGCATTCATTGTAAAACCAAAGGATTAGCATCTTATTTGAAACATGAGAATTTATGCATTTGCATTATAACTGGACTGACAGAAATGAAGATTCTCCAGAAAGACACTTGCACCTCCCAATCTGACTAACAGACCATTGCAACAATGGACACAAGAAATGAGAATTTCCCTAGGAATCTCATGTTAGTAGGAAAAGGCTGAGTTCTGTTGCTAGTCAGAGAGAAAGCCTGTGTCTCAGAGGTTTCAGACAGGTCTCACAACTAGTCAGACCTTCCTGGAGACAGTGATGTGATGGGTGACCCAGGCGACAATGGGCAGGACTAACCCTTAGCATCGACCACTTAGTTAGGCACAACTTTTAACCCAAACCTTAGGTCAAGGCCCCAGACGTGGACCTGATGTATACCCCTGAAACTTCTAGCTTTCTTTTCCAGTGTGACAACCTCATTTTTCTGCTTTTTGCTATTCATGGTGTCTTTAGTTAGTGGAGCCTAGCTTGTTAGGGATGTCAGTGCCCAGATTCAGACCCAAGTGACTCTGGTTGATAATGCCGTTCTTCTTTTCCAGTAACTAAAATAGCCCAACAAAACAAAGCAAAATCAACTATTATATCATGAATTGGGCTAGCAGAAAAAAGCAAAAGATACATGGTCTACCCATGTACAGAGTGCATTGCCATGTTGGCCAATGCCAGTGCTTTCGGACAAACGGGAGGAGTGGCCCCCAGAGCTATCAGAGTGTGTGTGCGGGGGTGGGGGAGGATATCCATGTTCTTCATCCATTACTGATCTTCAATGTGTTTTAGGAAGTCTATATTTGCCACCTAATGCTGAAGATAAACATATCTGCCATCCTTCGCTCTTTATACCATTGGATACTAGTTTTACCCCTGGGGTGGCTGTTAAGACCAGGAAGCTAACTCACACCAACCAGCTCTAGTCATTAGTCAAATCAAGAAGCATAGACACAGGTAGGGAGCCATTCACGTACTACTCGCTATGTTTCTTGGTGTGAATTGGAGACATGTGGCAGAAACTCGCACACCTAGACCGCTTCATTAATATGCGAATACACTGAGCCCTCCACCTCCATATGGGGAGACTCGTGTCGTATCATGGTGGTCCTAGTCTCACTGATCTGGTTTGCAGTCTAACCTTCTCTCCTATTGCTGGGACCTGCCATGGGGGACTCCAGACCTTCAGTAGTTCTTGCTGCGTTCCCAGCAGGGGCAGCCAGTTCGTCCTGCCACGGCCCAGCCCCATTTGTAGACTCGGGATCTAGCTCTGGGCTTTGCACTGAGTCCGGTACGGACTCGAATGCACTGTTTTCCTCCTCCTCATCCTCTTGCGAAGAGAAGACTGTGCTCTCAGAGATCTTGGCGCTATCCACAGAGGAGAAGCGCGTGTGGCTGGCAAAGCGGTTGTTGCCGTTGTAGCAGGAGCTGCTGTAGCAGGAGCTGCTGTAGCAGGAGCTGCTGTAGCAGGACGTGCTGTAGCACGAGGGGCTGCAGCACGAGGCATCACAGCCCTCGCAACTGTGGTCCGCTCCTTGCTGGGGGCTGGAGTCACTCTCACTCCCCGTGCTGGGGTGTGCGTCGCCATCCTGACCAGCACCAAGGCTTTTGGATAAACTGGAGAAGAGGCCCCCAGAGCCATTAGAGGGCGCCATACATAGTGTAGCCCCCTCATTCTCGCCATCTTCCATGGACTGCGGGTCAGCAGCTATTGTATCCACCTCGCTGAGTCCATCTTTTTCAGAGGACTCCTTGAGGGTAATCTCCTCCTCCAAGCCATCCTCCTCCTCCGTGGTGCTCCCTCTCTGAGCCGAAGGCATGCTGTGCAGCAGGGTGTGGATGCGGATGTAGTGTGTCCTTGGGGTCTCAGGCTCTCCACAGGCAGATGCAATCACTGTCTCAAGCTCAGATACAGGTAGGGAACATGGTCTGCTTTTCTTTTTCACCGAGGCCCTCAGCTGCAGTCCAGGCTCTCCTTGCTCCAGGGCAGAAACCTCTTCTTCCTCCTCTTCCTCATCCTGGCCCTTCTCCCGCATCTCCTCTTCTCCGGCTCCATCTGCCAGCGCTGCGCCCTCTTCTGCCCCGCTACCTTCTGGCAACAGGGATGGTGGCAAATTCTCACCCAGGTCAAGTCCCTCTGCCACTTCTTCTGCACTCAGAGTGGGCAGGGCGTCGTGTTGCTCTGGGTCTTGAATCTCTCCGGCCTCTGTGGGTCCTTCCGAGATGTGGCCATCATCCTCAGTCTCCATAGGACCTGCAGCTTCCTCAACTGGCCCGGCGTGCTCCTGTTTTTGGTTCCCTGAGCTGTTCATTCCATTCTCTTCACTTGTCGACTCTGGCTTCAAATTCTCCGAGTGTTCTGGAACGTCCCCAGGAGGTTCCCCATTGCTGCTTTCCACCACACTGTTCATGATGCTGCTGTCCTGGGTTTCCGCTGACTCAGGCTCGGCACTCAGAGAGATCTCTTCATCATCTGCGGGCAAGAAGAAAACTGTGTCATTTTTTTTTCAGAAGAGCAAGGGGAGCTAGTATTCTGGGTAGGCATATATAAACCATGGCAAAGGGGCTCTCATATAAGATACTGGAGATGAGTGGATGAGGGCTTCTTACTCTCTAGATCACTACTGGAAAATTCTGTAATGAGTGCTCTTCATGTCAATGACACTTTCAGCAAGGCTACTCTTCTACAATTCTCTTTCAAGGGACTGCAAAGACATTTTTTAATATCCCAAACCTGGCTTTACCCTCACCTCAGAGATCAACAACGCTTGACACATACTGTGACTTTCAGAGGTGAGGATGGCAAGAGTGTTTATAATTCCTTAACAACTTTAGGCAAGTTGCTCTTGCTCAGCTGAGGCTCTTGCTCAAAACATTTCCCATGGCTCATCCTCAAGATGACAGAATAGCTAAGCCAGGCTCTTACGCTTCAACGGAGAAGAAAAAGGTTGAACTGCATTCATCGTCATCCGCAGCATTTAACAATAGGAAACGAAGGTTTCCAACTGGACCACCTTTCAGGGAGAAGCAACCACTGCTTAACTTTCCCTGACTTGGTGGGAAACACATGTCTGATTGGTATTCTGCTTCAAATGCATTAGTGCAATTCCCGTTTGAAGAAAATTTTCTCTCTGCTAAAACATACGGCAGTGTTTCTGCACACCCTGAAGGGTCAGTCTTAGAATAGCAAAGGCTGGATCCGACCGAGTAAAGCAAGTGTCTTCCTACAACCTGGTTGTGTGCTGGGGCTTAGGGATTGGATGGCCATAAACTTCAGACTCTGTGTTCTCAGAGGCTTCGCCAGCTTTAAATAGTAACTCACATTTGGTTCAAGATGACTGCACGCTTCTCGGCATGGTTTATATTTAGTGTGGGTGTGTGGGAAAAGAGAAAAAGGAGGATTGCGAGGCGTCCTCTCATCATCATTGTTTGGAAATAAGGTTTGGTATGGAAAACTGAATGCAAGATGGTTCTGAAAATTTCGTTTTCCCTGTTACACTGTAAAAAGTCACTGTATAATGTAGCTCTTCAACAATATGTCACTCGTCAGCTCGTAGCCAATCTATAACTGGTTAGTAGGTAGAAAGGGATGTGACACTTCCATCCATTCTTCCATGCATTCATTTGTTCGTGGATAGAGTGATTACACTGCTTTTCAGCATCTCCTCTGTGAGGTTCTGACAGTAAAACAGCAAGAGGCCGTTTTGTATCACATTGTTGACCTTTACACTACTGTGTAACCATCTATCTTTGGGTGATGGGAATTAGGAGGAACCTTTTCCCCAAAGAGCTAGCAAAGCTGGCTTCTAAAATCAGTCACTGGCTTCTGGGACACAGATGGAGATGAGAGAGCTACAAAGCCTATGCCACACTTGGGGAGAACTATGGTTGTCTGCGCTTTAGAGAGAAGAACCACGCTGGAGCACTAGCCTTGAACACGACATGAAGATCATGCTGGAAGTACCTGCATGGATGGAGGATGTGATCTCAAATCGGAACTGCAGCTGTCCACTCACATGGTCAGTTGGAAGCCTGCGGCCAAGTGTGTAGCTGACCACCCTATCCCTAGAAGGAAATAAGCACCATCACAGATTTTGCAATAGCCTATCCTGCTAAAGACCACACAGTGTGCTTTCTACACCAGCTGCTGCGACAGGCAAGCTCAGAGGAACTACTGACAGGAAGGGAGGGGCTCTCTGGGGACCTATGCTACCACCTTAAGGTACATATGTGGGGTCAAGTACAAGGAAATTCTTATCAAATATTCTAACTCAAGGGTCAGAAAACTACAGTTCATATCTAATCATCACTTTTTTATTTTGGTATGGTCATAAGCTTTATTTTAAAGATTTGGTGGAAAATACTTAAAGAAGAGTAAATTGTGTGAAATTCAAATTTAAGTATCTGTTTTATTGGAACACAGCCATGCTTATGAGATTACACATTACCTATGTCACAGTGGAAGGACTGAACAGTTTAGACAGAGATTGTGTGACCTGTAAATCCCAAAATATCACTCCCTGTAGAGACTAAATTTGACAATATGAATTGTACAGAAGGCGAGAGGACAAAAATTGCAAATGTTTTTGCTTGATCTTCCGTGGACATTGCCATTTTCAAATACGCCCCTGGCAATGGAGGTGCCAGAATATGTTAGAGGGAATATATGCAATGTGTAAGAATAGATTCCGTGAAAGTTCCTGGAGAGCCTGTGCTGGGCTATGGGAAGCCACCTGCTACAGGATGGAGCAAAAACAAGACTTGTGTTCACTGACCTTTGGTTTCCAGAGGCACCAAGTATGGAGACGCTTATTGACTACTCTGGATTCTGGTGCCATACCCATTCAAAGTCATTTTTGAATTGCTGAAAAATAATCTATCCAGGGAGTAATCAATCTGAAGTTGTAATGGTATTTTTTCACAGGCAATACAGTTTTTATTAAGCAGTTTCTTGCTACTTTGTCCAAATGAGGGAAAGTACGTCTTTGGGAGATCCAGGGACAAACAAAGGTATATTTCATAGCCAACTGTTTACTCTGTATCCACTCCACTGACTCATTTGTGATATTCAAATAAAAATACGAGTTACTGAGTGTCAGTATTAAATGATTTCTTAGCAAAAATTGACATTATGAAGCAAATAAAATAACCCAATGATGCATTAATTTAATATTTTCCTTGATAAAGTATGGCATAGTGTTTATTTTTAGAAGTCATTATATTTCACAATTAAAACATTATATGGAGATGTAATAGGATGAACCACAATTCTCTGTCAATTTAGAAAGGGGGAGGATATTGGTTATTATTTTGAAGTATGCCCACTATGATTTAAGAAATGCTTTCTGAATCTAAATAGATAGAAATGAGAGCTGAAGATGATCATTTGGTGACATGGCAATCAAGTTCACTGTGTTCTGCACTCACTTCCCAAGATTTCCTCTCTTTGCTTCCAACCACTCAGAGACCTCAGAAAGTGGTTCCTGAGGCCCTGCCATAGAAGAAGGTGCTGATGCTGACCTTTGCGTCCTATATGCTGAAGCCTATATGTACCCCACAGAACCTGCCTTTAACAGCTTACAACTAACTGGAGACTAAGGAGAGGCCAGTCGATAACGACCTAGATAGTCAGTGACACTCCTCTCAAAGTGAAGATCGGAGTTGAGTTTAGAGACCAAAAGACAACTGAAAGGTAGTGCTACAGTTTAAGGAATGGAGAGAGGACTGGAAATGGTGTGTGTGTGTATGTGTGTGTGTGTATGTGTGTGTGTGTGTGTGTGTACTGTGGGGTTGTACCATGGCTCAAGCCAAATGACTACTGATTGCTTCATGGCCATCGTCCAGCAATTTCTTCCTTCTTATGCTGGACATATCTCTAATGCGCAGCTTTACAGGAGTGGTCTTCACAGGTGATGGATACTGCAGGCCTTGGAAGAGAAGGTGGAGTGGCCGGAATAAGTGGAGGAGTAGGAGTTGGAGCAGGGTAAGTGTGTCATCCTACCAGAGGTGGTGGGGAGTAATACCACCAAGGCTTACTGTTGTCTGCGCTCATCTATGCTGCCCCTCCCTCTAAGAGGGAAGAACACTAGGAAAACCAAACTAACCTTGCTCAAGTTAGGGCAAACTCCTTCTACCTTTTTGTTTTCCTACCTGGGTATACATTCTTCCACAATGCAAGGCTGGTATTGCAGGTCAATACTAAAAAACGTCCTTGGTGTAGGAAAGCGGATGAGTCCTCTCTGTTGCTGTAATGAGCCAGAGAGTTCAGCCAGCAGGAAGTAGCTGAGTATCTGTTAGGCAGTGGTGGGCTCACCGCTGGAGTATCAGAAGTCTTACCAAACCTCTTTTGCTGTCTTGCTCCATACCTGGCAGAGCATTAGCAGTGTGAGGGTAGGAGAGGAGTGGAAAGTACAGCAATAACAAACTAGGCAATCAGCTGCAGGAGGAGGGAGGCAAGTGTGTGTCTAACCTTGACTTATCCCTCACAGGTCTCTCCTTCTTACGTGGAGAAACGATAATCCTTAAGAAGTGTTACAAGAACCAAATGAAAAAGACCAAGGTCATAAGGAACACCATTCCCTCTCAAGCCCTACTATGTGCCAGTGATAATATTAGGCAGTTTACACCAGGGTGTTGCTTGTTCAATTTTCACAAACCTGAATGGGTAGTGGAAACATAGTCTGACATGTGGCAATGACTCCATATATGTCAACTTCCTTTGGTTTGAGGATTAAGGCACACAGCTACACACATGCTGTCAGGTACTAAACAAACTCCTAGAGAACTTCATATTAAAATATCCAAAAAGTCTTTTTCATAGTATTTCATAGTATTTTTCAGTCTTTTGATATTACTCTGTGAGACATAACATATTAATAATATGCTTATAGCTAAAGACCCATGCTAATATTTTTAAATGTAGTGCTATTAGCTAAGGAAATACACATTATAAAAGAGGTGATCTGATCATAGTTCATTTTAATAAAAACTATGAGTGAATATGAATGCAAAATATGTAAAACACAAAAGCATATTCTTATATACAATTGACTTCTGCAACCAACATAATTGCTGTCATTTCCTGAAAATGCATGCTTTTAAAATTTCATCTAGAATTTCTTGCAAATAGCATATTTTGAGAAATTCTACCCAAGAAGCATAGCACTTCGTCTGGGTATGGAAATGCAGTATGTGGCTAAACTCTACATACAAGACAGGTGAAGGAATGAAATATTTTCCATAGCAAAGGCAAACTTTAAACTTCTATTTATGCAGGAAAATGTATTTTTCAGTACTGTCTTATGATTTTCTATCCTCTTTAATATGTTTTACACAAATTACACATAACTAAGAAGAAGGGGAATGATTTAAGTGAATATCATGGCTCAGGAGAGACCCAGGAACTGGAAACCATTTTAGTTTGTCTTTCCTTAAGACTTTATAATGGCAACTCACAAGCCATCCTGAAGGTAGCCTATGAGTGGAAGGGCGTGGCCTATGAGTGAAAGGGCGTGGCCTATAAGTGGAAGCATAGCCATCTCAGTCACAGTTTACCCTATGGCGTGTCTCTCCAGCAGCCTCTGAACCGGCATTGACAGCTTTCCCAAGAAACGCTTGATGATGGGACGGCTCTTGGCAAACTTGTCCTTCACTTCAATTTCCAGCACATCAGTTGGCAGAGACACGAAACTGAAATGCTGCAATGAGAAACCACATCACATCAACTAACCGAGAGGTTCTAGGGCTGGTAACTCCCAGTTCCTGTGCCTTGTGACAGTTCCTTGTGACGCTGTGAGACCTATTTGTTAATAAAGGAAGGCTGACAACTATATTCTCTCTTAGATATTAAAAAAGGCATTGAGAAAGGAGTGAGAAATATGTAAGACCGAAACTTGGAAGGTAGGATAAGAGGCTGTGAAACGCTATCTTTTAGACTTGATACAACCATTACCTCACAACAATCGTGGTTACCTTCACTAAGCCAATGTATCAGCAATCAGTCATGGAAGTGGGAGGGACTTGAAGGACTACATACTTCACTGCTGAAGTCTGGCTATTGGTGGAATCTGAGAGAGGGCGGGTTATTGTTTTCTGTTTTACATCCCCTGCTGATCACATCAGGCTGCATGGATGGTTCCCACGGTCAGGACAATGGGCCTTGTTAAGCCCAATGAGTAACAAGGACAACACCCAGCCTCTTCCACTCCAAATCAACAGGCATGGAAGTGGAGCGATCTGTGAGGAGAAAAGGGGCTGGACATGGGTAGCAGGCGGATAATAAAGAGCAGGGATTAAGAGGGGTCAAATGCACTGGGTACATGTGTGGAATTGTATAAGATGGAAATTTGATTAGATGGGAAGGAGAGTTAATCTTTTATATTCAGATAAAATCAGCACAAGTTGAATAAAAAGCACTTACCAGTCTCTCATACATTTGATTAAATTACCATTAGAAATGGGAGTGACAGGCAAGAGACTTGCCTTGGGGGTGAGGAAACACAGAAGGAGATTTAAGGAGAGAGAGGAGGGATAATGTAGACTAAAGAGACATAAGAATTCTATTTCTTTATTTTTACTAAAATTACATGTATTTTACTTTTTATTTGGTGGCGCACACCTTTAATCCCAGCACTCGGGAGGCAGAGACAGGAGGATCTCTGTGAGTTGGAGGCCAGTCTGGTCTACAAAGCTAGTTCCAGGATAGGCATCAAAGCTACACAGAGAAACCCTGTCTTGAAAGAGAGAGAGAGAGAGGATTTATATATCACTATCATTTCTCATCTCTCCTCCCACCAACTCTCCCCAATTCCTTTCCACCTTTATGGCCTATCTTGAATACACACACACACACACACACACACACACACACGAAATGCTTTAACCGAAGCTACACCACTTGGGGTGATAATACTCTCCCCCAAATTCATAGACTACATAATTAAAACACCAGTGTCTGGTATGGGAAAACTTCTTTTGAGTTGTTTAGTCAAGGGACTCCAAAAGACCCCTTCCAAACAATATAGGCTATCACATTGCCCTTAATTGCCTGAAGACACCACACACCTTAGACATAAGACTTGGAAGAATCCAGATGGAGCTGACTTGGATGCTTCTTCTCTGAGGATTAGCTTTCATAGTATAAGAAGAAGTTGTGCAAACTGCCAAGGTGGGCAGGGAAATCAATCGATAGTTCTACCCAGTTGTAACATCAATGAACCACAAAAATAACTTGAATGGAAAGCTAATCCAAAAGAAATAGTGGTACTTCTATCCTGGTAGTAACCAACAGCCACCTAACTGAACTTAAGGCCCTTTCATTAGGAAGGAGTTCATTCTGGTACTGAAAACTAGCTAAGGGCATCTCACTAGCCAACAACTCCAAAAGAGGTAACTCATTTCTGGAACTGTATTTTTAATTTGTTAGCCTATGGTGTTATAGTACAACTCCTTTTAAACCACAAACACACACACAAAATCTATCTATCTATCTATCTATCTATCTATCTATCTATCTATCTATCTATCTATCTATCTATCTATCATCTATCACTATCAATCTCCTTCCTTCCTTCCTTCCTTCCTTCCTTCCTTCCTTCCTTCCTTCCTTCCTTCCTTCCCTCCCTCCCTCCCTCCCTCCCTCCCTCCCTCCCTCCCTCCTTCCTTCCTTCCTTTCTTCTACTTATCACCTACTTGCCTATCAATCTACACATCTGGCTTAAGTGGTAGACCTGTTTATAGCCCTTTGATGAACCTCCACACAGATTTCCATAATGACTGTACCAGTTTGCATTCTTATCAACAGTGAATAAAAGTGTTTCCCCCCCCACACCTATGTTAGCATTTGCTGTCATTTAATCTTAGCCATGATGACTGAGGTAAAGTGGGAGTGGATTTAATCTTCATTTCCCTGGTGGCTTAGGATGCTGAATGTTTTAAAGATGTTTCTTAGTTATTTGCATTTCATCTTTTGAGAACTCTATTTAGTTCTATGTTCCATTTTGGAATTAGGTTGTTTGGTACTTTCTTTTCTTTTTTTGTATATTCCAGATACTAACCATCTGTGAGATATGTCCCTAGAAAAGATTTTTTTTTTTTTTTTTTTTTTTTTTTTTATGTTCTGCAGGCTGCTTCTTTATTCAAAGAATTTTGACTTTTCTGTCTGGAAGTTTTTTTTTTTTTAGTTTTACCAGGTCTCACTTAGTTTCATTGCCTGAAATATTTTTTTGTATCTATATCCGAAGATATATATGTACACATGTGTACATGTGTACATATATAATGACTATTTGTTTGTTGGAGATGCTTAAAGAGGGAAAATCACTTGGGAAGTAGAGTAAAATACTACCCCAGTTTATAACAATGAGTCACATAGAATAAGGGGACTGGATGCATTATTTTCTTGGGATGAAGTTTCTTTGTATGTAACTTCCAGACATGTAATTCATGCAATAAGATGGAGGGTAGTCCGTGTGGTGTCATTCTAGTTCAGCTTGGCCTCCGTCATGATTTCTAGGTAAGTCTGTGGCTTTGTAGGAATACCACTGACTCTGTGAGGATTAAACAAACAAACAAACAACAACAACAACAAAAACGAAGCAAGTAGTGAAAAAAGTCTATAAAGTTGGGCCTGGTGAGCTAACTCAGTGGGAAAGGGCTCTTGCTAGCAAGGCTGATGACCTGAGATCCACTCCCGAGTCGGAAGAGAGACTTGTGTTCTGCAGGTTAGCCTTTGCCCTCAACACACTTGCTGGGGCACATATGTGCCAACCCACATGTGTATAGAAAGGTTAAAAAAGATTATTATTTTTATGCCAGTGAGTGTTTTTCCTGTAGGTATGTATATATGTGTACCATGTATGTCCAGTCCTTATAGAACCCAGAAGAGGCTTTCTGTTCATCTGGAACTGGAGTTATCAATGATTGTTAGACACCATGTGGGTTTTGAGACTCAGACCTGAGTTCTCTGAGAGAGGAGCAAGTAATCTTAACCCCTGAATCACCTTTCTAGCTTTGGGTTGTTTGTTTTCTTCATGTTTAGTTTTTGAGTTCTTTGTTTATTCTGGATTGCAACCTTTTTGTTACTGGGAAAGATTGTTTCTCAATTTGTAGATTGCATCTTCACTTGATATAATTTGTTGTACAAAATTTTTGTAATTTCATGAAGTCCCATTTAGTAATTGATAGCCTTAATTCTGTTGTTAGTGTCATAATCAAAAGTCGTTTCTTTTCCAATGAGTTTAAGTATATTTTCTAATTTTCCACTATCAGACTCAGGTTATAAGGTCTTATGTTGAGATCTTTAATACATCAGAGTTGAGTTTTGTGTATGGCGAGAGATAAGGATCAAGTTTCTTTTTTTCACTCATAGCTACTCAGTTTGACTAGCAACATTTGTTGAAGATGCATCTTTTATTCTATGTGTATTTTTAGTCTCTTTAAAAAAATTAGATGGCTTATATATGGGTCTTCAATTCTTTTTCATTGACCCATGAGTCTATTTTTATTCTAGGACCATGCTGTTTTTATTATGATAGTTCTGTAATATAGCTTAAAATCTAGGAGGATGATATCTTCTTTTTCTCTACTTATTGTTTTGGATTATTGGGTTATATGAAAATACAGAATTTAAGATTGATTTTTCAATGTCTGAGAATTGTGAAGGTATTTTGATGGGAATTACATTAAATCTCTAGCTTGCTTTTGGTAGGATGGAGATCTCACAATATTAATCCTACCAATCTAGGTGCATAGGGAATTATTCTGTCTTCTAGTATCTTCTTTTATCTTTTTTTCTAGTATCTTAATGTATTTATTTATTTTTTAAAGGATATGATTTTTTTTTTTTATTTATTACATATACAGTATTGTGTCTGCCTGCAGGCCAGAAGAGGGCACCAGATCTCATTATAGATGGTTGGGAGCCACCATGTGGTTGCTGGGAACTGAACTCAGGACCTTTGGAAGAGTAGGCAGTGCTCTTATCTACTGAGCCATCTCTCCAGCCCCCTTAATGTATTTATTGTACAGGCCTTTCAATTCCTTTGTTAGATTTGGTCCTATATACTTTATTTTTCTTGAGGTTATTGTGAATGGTATTAGTCCCTTGATTTCTCAGAATATTTGTCACTTGTATATATAAATATCATTGCGTTTTTTCTTTTGTGTGTGCTACTTTTGTATCCTTTCCCCATGATGACAGGATTTATCAGCCATAGAGGATTTCTGGTGGAGTCTTCAGGGTCTTTCACGCACAGCATTCTGTCACCTGCACGTAAGGATACTTCCACTTCTGTCCTGTTTGTATCCCCTTTTCTCCTTCTCTTATCTTAGCTCTCTAGTGAACAATAGAGAATTTAGCATATTTCTATATGGAATGGGAGCAGGGGGCGTAGTCATCCTTGTACTCCCCCTGATGTTAGTGAAAATGCTTGAGCTCCTTTCTCCATTTAGCAAGATTTTGGTGGAGAGACTGTAGTGTATTGCCCTATGTTGAGGTACGTTTCCTTATTCCCAGGTAGTCCCTGAATATTATCATGAGGGATATTGGATTTTGTAAAAGATCTTTTCTGTATCTAATGAGATGATAATGTGATTTTTGTCATTTAGTTCCTCTCTGTGGTGGATTATATATATTTATCTCTGTATGTTGAAGCATCCCTGAATCTTTATGATGAAGCTGACTTGATCATGGTGGATAATCTTTTTTTTTATGTGTCTCTTGTTTTGAAGTGCATTATTGACAGGTTTTGCATTTGTGTTAATCAGAGATATTGGTCTAAATTTTTCTTTTTTGCTGGGTCTTTTTGTGCTTTTGGTGTAGGACAATCTTAGCACCATAAAAAAGAATTTTGGGACATTCCATTTTCATTCTGTGGACTATTTTGAGGAACGTTGATGTTGGTTCTTTGAAAGTCTGTTAAAATGCTGTGCCAAATCCATCTGGGCCTGGGTTTTTTCTTTTTTCTTTTTTTAGTTTGAGGTGTTTAAATTGCCTTTTCTATCCAATGGATGTTAAAGATCTCTCAAAATTATTCCCTTCTTCAAGATTTAACTTTGGTAGGTCCATATGTCTAGAAATGTATTTATTTCTTTTATAGTTTCCAGCTTGTTGGAATGTAATTAAAAAGAACCACGATTTTGTGTATTTCCTCAATATGTGTAGTAGTGCTTCTCTTTATCTCCAATATTATTTATTTGGGTCCTTTTATCCTCCCTTTGGGTAATTTGGCTAAAAGTTTCTTAATCTTACTTTTCAAGATTGTTTTCATTTTGTTTCATTATTTTAAAATTTTTATTTACTTAATTTCAGTCATGAAATTTGATCACCGCTTCCAGTTCACTTTTTTGGTGTTTATTCTTGTTTTTACAAGGCCTTTGGGTACATCATTTCTTTATTAATTTGAAAGCTCTCAACTTTTTATATAGGCACATAGTGCTACAGACTTTCATGTACTGTATTCAATAAATTTTTGTATATTGTACTTTCATTTTCTTTCATTTGAAGGAATCTTTAAATTTCTTCATCATTTCTTCTTTCATCCAACTGTCATTCAAAAGTGTGCTGTGTAGTTTCCACAAAACACCCTGCTTTCTGTGGTTTATATTGCTGCTGATATTCAGTTGTATGCCACTGTAGTCAGATGGAATGCAAGGTGTGGTTTCAATTTTCCTGTTTTTGTTGAGACTTTGAGTTTATCCTAATCAGTGTTCTCTTTTAGAGAAAGTTCCATGGGCTCCTGAGAAGAATGTGTATTCTTTAGTGTTTCAGCCCTGGATGGTTAAGTTTCAGAGGAAAGCAAAGGTTCGACTGAGGCTCTTGGTATAATATTTTGTGTTCAAGATTTGTGGTTTCTGGTCATCTGGAGCTGAAGAGTTTGGCTGTGATTAAAAAGTGACAAGAACCACTGAAATAAAACATTTGCTTTATCGGGACAATTGACGGTGCTTACCTGGAGCTAAGATATTAGTAGCAATTTAGAAAAGACCATCATCACTGAGATGCAGTCTACTGGGAATATGTCCTAAGAGTCAGAACACAGAAGCCTTGGTACAGAGGGGGATGAAGACTGTACCTAATTCTGGTAACTGAACTTGGCAGAATGTAAGAGTCTTCCAGGTGGTACTGGTGTTGAAGACATGGAATAGTCATGGAGAAGAGTTGAGGTTTTTGCTCTGTGAGAATCTAGGAGAGGCCACTAGTGAATATGCAGCCTCAGCTGAAGAAGAAGCTCCTGAATTGAGGTGATCATGGAGAGAAGTTGAGGTTCAGCATCATTGGGCAGGTTCAGAGTCCCTGAAGGGAGTTCAGGAGAGGCTATTGGTAAAGGCACAGCTCCGCTGAGTGAAGACCCTAGCATTTCGGCGAAGCCAGTACCATGGAACAACCACCAAGGACAGCAGCATCTGTGGCATGGAGCTGACCCGTCTACAGAACAATCTACACATGCTGCCAATAATAGAGATAAATAGGCTGTCATTAGTGTTTTTGATCTTAGCCATTCTGACAGGTGTAAGATGGTATCTCAGAGTCATTTTGATTTGTGTTTCCCAGATAGCTAAGGATGCTGAGTAATTCCTTAAATATCTTTTGGCTATTTGAGATTTTTCTGCTGAGAATTTTTTGTTCAAATCTGTACCCCATTTTTAATGGGATTGTTTGATATTTTGATATCTAGTCTCTTGAGTTCTTTATATATTTTGGATATGACTCCTCTATCAAATGTGGGGTTGATGAAGATCTTTTCCCATTCTGTAGACTGTCATTTTATCTTATTGACAATGTCCTTTGCCTTACAGAAGCTTTTAAGTTTCAGGATGTCCCGTTTATTAATTGTTGATCTCAGTGTCTATGTTCCTGGTATTATAGTTGAAAGTAGTCTCCTGTGCCAATGCATTCAAGGTTACTTGCCACTTCCTCTCTATCAGCTTCAGTCTAACTGGCTTTATGTCTTTGATCCACTTGGACTTGAGTTTTGTGCAGGGTGAAAGGTATCGATCTATTTGTATTCTTCTACATGCTGCCATCCAGTTATGCACTTGTTGAAGATGCTCTCTTTTTTCCCCCACTGTATATTTTTAGCTTCTTTGCCAAAAATCAGGTGTTCATAGGTGTGCAGATTAATGTCAGGTTCTTCAATTTGATTTCATTGATTCATGTGTATGTTTTATGCCAATACCAAACTCTTTTTATTACTAATGCTGAAGGCAAGTAATAAATCATCCTGAATTAGGTAACCCAGACTCAGAAAAACAAATACTGTGTTTACTCACTTGTAAGTGGATGTAAATCAAAGGACAACCCGGCTATAATCCACAGCCCCAGAGAAGCTAGATAACAAGGGGGACCCTAAGCAGGATGCATGGATCTCCCTGGGAAGAGGAAATAGATGAGATGTCCTGACTAAACTGAGAGCTGGGGGCTAAAAGGGAGGGGATGGGGGAGGAGAACATGAGGGACCAGGATGTTTAAGTTGGGGATGGGACGGAGGGGAGAGTAATGATAGAGATATGTTGATAGAGGGTGCCAGGGAAACTCCCAGGGACCACCAGGATGACCCCAGCTAATACTCCTAGCAATAGTGGAGAGGGTGTCTGAACTGCCATCTACTGTAATCAGATTGGTGACTACCCTGGTTGTTATCATAGAGCCTTCATCCAGTAACTGATGGAAGCAGATACAGAGTTCCATAGCCAAGCACTGGCTGAGTTCTAGGAGTCCAGCTGAAGAGAGGGAGGAGGGATTATATGAGCAAGGGGGGTGGTCAAGAACATGATGGGAAAAACCACAGAGGCAGCTGACCCGAGCTTGTGGGAGCTCACAGACTCTGGACCCACAGCTAGGGGGCCAGCATGGGACTGACTTAGGCCCTCTGCATCTGGGTGACAGTTGCATAGCCTGGTCTTTTGTGGGGCCCCTAGCAGTGGGACCGGAACCTGTCCCTTATGCATGAGCTGGCTCTTTGGAACCTATACCCCATGGTGAGATGCCTTGTTCCAACTTGATACAGGGGGAAGAGCTTAGCGCTGCCTCAACTTGATATGCCATCCTTTGCTGACTCCCATGGGAAGTCTTACTCCTTCTGAATGGAAAGAGAGGAGGAGTGGATGGGGGGTTAGAGGGAAATGGAGGGAGGAAACAGGAGGAGAGAAGTGAGGGGAAACTGTGATTGGTATGTAAAATAAGTAAATAAAAAACTCAAAAAGTCTAAAACCTAAAGTTATTAGTGTAAAATATTTTTTATCTTTGGAGATTAATATAATATATAATTTTCACCTCCCCTTTCCTCACCCTAAACCTTTTCATATGCCTCTCTGTTCTCTTTTCCAAATTCATGGTCTCTTTTTTCATTAGTTGTTTATACACATATCTAATTATTCTTCATATACATATGTGAATATACATACATATTCCTCATATACATAAATACAGCATGCTCAGTCTGTATAATGTTACTTTTTAAATGTGTGTTTCCAGGGCTGACCATGTGGTACTGAGTAACCTCTGGAGGACGACTCCTCCCACTCTCGGTGTTCCTCAGTTACCTGTAGTCCTTTATTTAGGATGAGACCCACTGAGTAAGAGAAAAATCTTTGCCATTTATACGTTCAACAAGTCTTAGTGTTTAGAATACAGAAAGAATGCAAAAGTTAAACATTAGGAAAATAACACACTTTAGAAATGGGCCCTGGAACTAAATAAAAAATGCTTTTTTTAAAAAAAAAAGAAAGAAAAATGCAAATAGCTAGGAAACACTTTAAAAAGTGGGCTCCATTCCCTGATGACTCCATCTTTTGGGGTGATCTCAGGATTCACTCAGCTTTTACCCACCGGTCCTCTCATCTTCTCTTCTAGCCATCCCCATTTCTGTGTGTCAGCTACCAGTATGCAGAAACTCTTTCTCCCTGCGGCCATTTAGTTCTCTTTAGACTTAGTCCTGTAGCAGTCTGCTGGTAGGAGCCCTTCCTCTCATCCCTTCAGTTCCCTGGGGGGTGGGCACTACCTCTTGGCACAGACCCAAAGTCTCCCTATCTTCTTGGTCCATGTCTTTTTAGACTTTTGGTTCTATTGCAGCTTGCCTACAGTAGCCCTTTCTTGTACTCCACCTGTTCTCTGTGGACTCCACCTCTTGGTGGGGAGGCTGGTTCTTTCCTGCATACCCTCTCAGCCTTTCCCCAGCTCACCTCCACTCCATTCTGATACCTGGTGACCTGAAGAAGCACTTTCTACAAGGGACTCAATAACCACAACACTCACTCAGGACACAGAGTAAGAGACAAAACCAAAGAACAGCACACCCAGTCAACAAAGACAAGACCAGATCTCAGCACTAAGAAACATTTCAAAAACTAAAACTCCAGATGCCTGAAAGGTCACCATGAATCCCCAAATACTTTGCCCAACAAAAAAGCAAGAAGCAGTTTAGAGAAAACTATGTCCAAATTCCCAAATATTGTTTATAAATGTTTGTTTACATTTAAAGGGGGACATAGAGATTTGCATTGGTATGGATTGGTTTATTGATACAAATTTAAGGGCAATTTTATTATATGTATATTTCTGCTCTTGATTATGGTATTGTGTTCATGCAGCTCATTTAAAAATGTAATGTATAATTAAGAAATATAGGTTAATAGATAATCATCTAAAATAGTAAAGCTTGTAGTCACGTTAGTTAGGTTTTCTAGATATATAGACATATATTTCAGTTAGGTAATCTTCAAACCTTTCAAAGACTACAGAATATGGCATTTAAAATGTTTTAATAATTAGGACTTTTTATGATAATGAGGCACATCTGCTCCTGGCAGCACCTATCTACTTCCAGAGAAAGATGGGCATTGACAAGGCTCTTCATGGAGTTTGTTTGCCATTTAGGCAAGAAACTGATCTTTACTTAACTGCTTGACCAGACTTGCAGGACCCATAGAAAAATGACTGCTAAAGTTGCCTAAAGTAGGTGAGACAACCCTTTGGGGTTCCTGCTTCATGAAAGAGACTGCCAGACATTCTGCAGTACACAGAAGAAAGTGCCTGACAAACTGCCAATATATGTGAAACTGTCTTTGAAATTACCTGCTTCATGGAAAAGTCTGCCAGATACTATGGGCTTGTAGGCCCATTACAGAAGAAATTTGGGTGACTGTCCAGGCAGCAAGATGTCTCTGTCAATTCTAGAGTTTTGGAAGTTGCTTACAATGCACTTCCTGTTTACTTAGGTAATATTATATCCTTCTGGAGTCTTTGATGGAGTTGAAGAATAGATACTTATAGTTTTCCTTAGTTATGATAAAAGACAAAGTAAATATAAATATTATAACTGTAAATCTTGCTTGATACCTGTTTTGTTATATGCAACTTTACTATGTTAAAGTTAAAACCTTTCTTTTCATTTGAACAGAAAAGAGGAAGTGGTGTGGGAAGTCCTTCTATCTCTGTGTTGCTTTTATTGATTAATGAATAAAGCTGTTTTGGCCAGTAGCTTAGCAGAATAAAGCTAGGCAGGAAAGCTAAACTGAATGCTGGGAGAAAGAAGGCAGAGTCAAAGTGACACCATGTAGCCACAGTAGCTAACAGACACCAGAACTTTGTCCAGCAAGCCACTACAATGTGGTGATACACAGATGAATAGAAATGGGTTAATTTAAGATATAAGAGTTAGCCAGAAATACACTTAAGCTATTGGCTAAACAGTATTGCAAATAATATGGTTTCTGAGTGATTATTTAAGGTCTGGGAAGTTGGGAACGAACAAGTGGTTTCTCCTACAACAAACACAAATGCTGACATGCCTGTGGGGAATGAGGTATGTTTATAAACTGCTGTTGTATATAAATTAGGCAGCCACTTTGGAAATCAGTTTCTTGAAAAACTAGAAATAGAACTAACTTGTGACCCAGGTCCTTGGCATATACCCAAGGACATTATATCCCTGTATAGAGACACTCACATATCCATGTTCATTGCTGTTCTTCATAACTGCTAGAAAATGGCATCAATCTAGATGCCTGTACACTGACAAATAGATAAGGAAAATGTGGTACACATACTCAGTGGAATATTACTCAGTCATAAAAAACAATGAACTCATGAATATTTCAGGTAATGAAATGACTGGAAAAATATTTGAGTGAGGGAACTGTGGTTCATAGTTTTAAATATTTTTTTGTGTGTTTAATTTGGAGCACAAATAGAGTCTAGGAAATTAGAAAGTAGTTTTTGTTTTTTGGACTAGAGGGGAATACTTAAAAGAGGGATGGGAGACAGTAGCTTATAGACAATATGTAAATTAAGATGCAGAATACTGTGAATAGAAAGGCTTACACAGGGAGGTGTGTGGAAGTGTAGGTACTGACACATACACACACACACATATATATTTACACACACAAATGTATGTATGTATGTGTGTGTGTCTGTGTGTTTGTAGGTGCAGGAACAATTAAAGAGAAAAAGGCCATGAAATTGAAAGACAGCAATAGGGGCACATATGAGGTATTTGAGTGAGGAAAGAGAATACTAAAATCCCCAAAAATTAAAAAACAAAATATAAATTTTACATGTTAATGGATAGAGTTGAAAACTGTCAGTCAGAATGAGGTTGTACTGACTCAGAAAAAAATATTACATGTTAGGTTTCATTTGTGGATGCCACTTTGAATATTCAGATGTATGCTTCATTTGTAATATCCATAGAGGTTAGAAAATTTAGTAATGGAAAATGGGGATTTCAAGGGATGGGAGAGCAAACTCAATGGTATAAAAAGTCAAAGAGAAATAATGGAATAGGAAGAACTAAATTGGATTGGAGGATAGGTGGGCAGGGTAGAGGAAAGAATATGGGGATAGATAATAACCCAAAAGACCTTTTAAATAAGTAATATGAAAACTTAGTAATGTAGATGCTTCTTGAACTATACATAGTATTTACATACATACATACATACATATATACATACATACATGGTCGAAAGGGAATTACAGTGTAACACTATAGATAAAACTATAATCCCAGTGGTAGGAATAGTTGCCTCTTTTTGACAAGAGAGGTCCTGTAGATGCCCTAGCTTTACAGGTTATTGGCAATGCTATTGGTTACCTTATAGAAGCTGAAAGTAAGACACCATTGCTGAAAGCCCTATACCTCAGTCACTGATCATGGAGGAATCATGCAGGTGCTGGCCTGGAAGCTTCATCCCTATGGGCTAGCTTTCACAGTTCTGGGAGGTGATATGCATCCTACCAGACATAAAAGGTAACCGCCAATCTCAACCAGCTGTGAGCCCTGTGAGCTAAAATAATGCCTACACTGACATGACGCATTCACTGGAGCAAAATGACATGAAGATAATGGTAGTAGCCCACAACTTTCTGATTGGATTTAAGTCCCATCCCACAGTGAAGCCCACATCTGGCACCATTATCAGGACAAGGACCTGTGGCTAGACAAGCTAGTCATAGCCCCCAGTGAAGAACCTGATGCTATTTTTCTGCTAAACGGACACAGTCTTATATAGTAGTAGTCACGTGCTGTGTATCCACAGATTGGTGCATCTTTTACCCTCATCAGAGAAGCCTCTGTGCCTTGCATATGGTGACTTGTACAGAGACCAACATAAGGCCATGAATTTGAGAGGAAATAAGAGGGAACATCAGGACATTGGAGGGAAGAAAGAGAAGGAGGAAATCATGAAATCATAATCAAAACTTATCTTTCCCTGTATCCTTGTTTGGTTCATTTTATTTCAGTTTTTAAATTTAAACTAAAAGATAACTACATGAAAACCCAATAAAAACAAAAGAAAACAAGCAGAAAAGAATTTTGAATTTTTTGACTGGAAAAATCAAAGCAAAACAAACATATAGCAAGTTATTTGAGAGTCACATTGAAAAAATGAAGATAAAAGTCACATAAGCTACCAATTACACACACAGAAATGAAGCCAGCTCTTATCTGTCTACTTTTAGCACCATGCCTATCGTGACTAGAAAAACATCAGAGTGAAAAAGGAAAAAACAGGACAAAGAGGAAAATGTTTGTTACTGGTTTGGTTGCAGTGTTCTGATGGAGGAAGGTCATTGGTTAAAAAATAAAGAAACTGCTTGGCCCTCATAGGTTAGAACATAGGTGGGTGGAGTAAACAGAACAGAATGCTGGGAGGAAGAGGAAGTGAGCTCAGACGCCATGCTCCCCTCTCCCGAGCAGATGCGATGAAGCTCCGACTCAGGATGGACGTAGGCTAGAATCTTCCCGGTAAGCGCACCTTGGGGTGCTACAGAGATTATTAGAAATGGGCTAAATTAATACGTGAAAATTAGCCAAGAAAAGGCTAGATATAATGGGCCAGGCAGTGTTTAAAAGAATACAGTTTGTGTGTTGTTATTTTGGGGCATGAGCTAGCTAGGCGGCCGGGAGCTGGGTGGCAGGAACGCAGCCCGCAGCTCCCACAACAGTGTTCCTCACGGGTTCCATGTGTCTGAACACATCATCTTTAGCTGGAAGCTCCATTTCAGGAGGTTGTGTAAACTTTTGCACATGGGACCTTGATGGCAAATGTCGAGCCATAGAACTGGGCTGGAGTGTTAAAACCAGCTGTATCTCACCACGCAGTCTTGGTCTCCTAACCCTCAGAGATGTAATAAGTAAGCTGTGTGAACAGAGCCTCAAGCCTCTTCCTCTGCCATGCCTTTCCCTCCATGACTGACTACGTTCTTCTTAGTGAGCCAATACAAATCAGTCCTTAAATTGTTTCTTGTCTGATAAATTGTTTATCACAGGCAAGGAAAGTTACTGTGAAATACAGTTGTCTCATTAGTGCCACTATACTGTGTATGTGCCAAAGTTCACTTAAAAATGCCCATATTTGTGTATGGAAAACCAGGGCATATAATGCCTTGTTCTACATGTGCAAAAAATCTAAAGAAATTGAATAAGTTCTATCCAGTATTTCACAACTAATTTTGGTGTAGATGACTTGTCCTCAAAAGTAAAATAATGCATTCTTAAGTACATAACACTAAAAATCTTAAACAGCATTGAAATTGTTTGTATTTACATGCAAAATAGGGAAGGCGCCTGAGTCCATGTAGATTTGTTCTACTTAGTATTCCTTATATATTTTGTAGGGTAATGATTCCACTTTTGGAATTGTTTTTCTTGAAAATTTTGCTTGTGTTTGCATTTTGTATTGCATCTCAATATAATTTGAGCTGGATACACAACTCATTCCTTACCCCATCATTCATACTTTGGTTGAGGACAATAAAGAACACACATTTAGAATAGTACTACAATGATTTGAATGAGAAATATACGTCATAGGCTCCAGCACTCGAAAACTTTGAGTTGGTGCTGCTGTTAGGGCAGGGTTTGGGAAGATGCAGTCTGGAGGGAGGAAGTACATCACTAGGAACATGGTTTGAGAGGCGATACCTGGCTTTGCTTCCGGTTATCATCCTCTGCTTGGTGTCTAGAGTTGAAGATAGGATCACTGAGCTTCCGGCAGGCATGCCTCCTCTACCGTTATTGACTTTACTTCTGGAACCCTAAGCCAAAATAAACTCTTTCTTTTCTGGCATTTTATCAAAGCAATAGAAAAGTAATACAGAAGTTGGTAGCAGAGAGTGAGATGTTTCTGTTAAGAACGTGGCCATGGTAGGTCTTTTATTTTTTTAAATTTGCAGTAGTATAGCTTTAGGGCTATTCTATTCTAGTAAAAGCCCAAATGATAGTGGTATTGAAATCAATGCTTGACATTCTTTTTTTTTTTTTTTTTTTTTTTACCAGAGCAGATGCCACACTTTATTAAAACACAACATAAAGCACTCTTATCAAGAAATACACTGAACAACAAAAATAGATGCTTTTGCTTCAAATCCCTAGTCTTTTACAAATAGAAACATTAATTCAGAATCACCCCTGGAAACTTTACAAAAACATTAAATGAATTGTTGGATAAGACTGCATGGGGTCAGGACCAGAGTATCTCTTGTTATGTGCAGGTGTGTGTTTTTTTTTTTTTTTAAACAGTTCTGGGTACTGAAGCCAGGACCTTGCATACGCTAGCAAAGTGTTATACCACCAGGCCCAGGACTGAAATTTGGTCTTTAAAGACAGATTCTTGCCAAACTCTAGGCTCCCCTCAAGCTCATGACTCTCTGGCCTTGGCTTCTTGAGTGTTAATGCAGGAGTGCACACCCAATTTTGTTCAAGTGTGTCTGTTGAGACAGGGTCTCACTATGTAGTTCTGGCTGGCCTAAACTCCCTAGGTAGACAACTAGGTCGGCCTCAAATCCACACAGATCTGCCTATCTCTATGTCCCACAGTGTATGACACCACACCCTCCCTGCCCAAGTTAACTCTGACAGTTCCTTCAGACGGAGAAACCTGATTTTAGTTTGAGTGGGCTGCTTGGGCTTTTTTGTCTTTGGGCGCGTTGGAAGATTTCCTGGGTTTAAAGAACTTGGCCTCTGGTTTTCTGGTTTCTGGCATATTTCTTGGCTTCTTTCCTGCGGTCTCAGGCTCTGAAGCTTCTGGGGTCTCTGTAGCTGGTAGGGCCTTCCTTTTCTTTCCCGGATGTGTATTTGTATCAGGTTTCTTTTTTGGAGACTTTCCCCCTGTGATATTTTCTTGCATCTCCAGGTTTTCTTTATTCGGTGTTTCTCCTATTGGGACCAGCTGTGGGATTGCTTCTTCACTCTCGTCTGTCCCTTCAGGTTGTGTTTTTACTTTGCTGGTCTTTTTCTTCTGGGGTCTTGGGGCCTTCACTGGAGCACTGCTAGTTTTACCTTGAGATGCAGCCTTTTTGGAGCTTTTCCTTAACATTTTGTTTTTCTTCTTCGACTTTTCTTTTTCATAATTCATTTTTTTCTTTATTACCTTTTTCCTCAGGCTATTGAAGGACATGATGTTGTTTTCATCCTGGCATGTGACAAATGAGGAAAAAATGGGAAGGGAAACCGACTTCTCAGTTTTTAGGAACAAGAGTTTCACACTCTGCCATTTCTCTGGCAGTTTTTCTGAAAGCATTTCTGAGACAGCCAGGATGTTTTCAAGGATGTGCTGAGGCTTCATTCCAGTGTGACCAACACGCACAGCACTGCAAGAACCTTGTTTGGAGATGTTTAAGACGGTCCCTGTGATACAGTTCTTAATCTCTTTGGACAGATTCTTGGCCAGAAGGTTTACAGATACTGGAACTTTCTTCCTCTGATAGAAGTGTCTTCCTATGTGTGTAGGCAAATGCCGTCTAATTCTTTCATCAGCAATGAAGATGTCAAAGCTACCCAGGAGGCGGAGCTTGGCTTCATAGGCTTTATATTCTGTTTTTAAAGTTCTAAAAGGGATAATCCGAGAGATGCTGTTCACGCCATGTTTTTTCAAAAGCGCTTTATAGAAACATTCTGTCTGTTCAGGCGACTCACAGTCATCTTTGGTAAACAAACAGACTTCTGATGAATCTGTTAGAATACTATGAGGCAAAGACATTCGGGTCCGCAGTTCTTTCTTTGGAATTTTCCATAATACCACCATTAAAAATAAATTCTCATTCCCATTCGAAAGTAACTCATTATTGTTTTTCTTGACTTGGAGTGTGCAAGCAGAACTTCCACTGCCTTTCTTATCTGCTCTCTATCCAGACGTTCCAGAGCGGTCGGCGTGTCGGCTGAGGCCGGGGTGGAGGCGGACGCAGAGCTCTCCATGACTCTCCTAGCCTCGTGCCAATGCTTGACATTCTTAAATTAATTTTTTAAAACATGAGAATAAAATTTCACATCAGCCAGTATCTAGATTTTTCACCTTTATCTGAGACTTATTAAGTACAGAGGTGTTAAGCAGGGTATATCTATCTGTTGTGTGCCATTTGGCACTGGTTGCCAGGGGCAGAAGCAGCATTTTCCTGGTATTTAGTTGCCAGCTGCTTTGTGGAGTTATGTTTCATTTTTGTTTGTTTTCGTGGCACTGGGAATGGAATCCAAGGCCTTAGACACAGGTGAGCGATGTCTACCTAAGCTACAACTCTCGCATGAGATTTATTGAGCTAATTTCAGGTGTAGCATTTTAAATGCAATGCATAAACCCGAGGACAGAGAATGAGAGCCCTTTTCAATATATTTCCAGAGAAAAAGTGATTTCAAGCAAAGACTCATAAATTTCATAATGTTAAAAGCATTCTAGTTGACATTTTTAGTACCAAACCATTTTGATAGTGGGATTTAAGAAATGTTTTCTACGACTTATACTACCTTTGTGACAAGTGTGTCAGGCAAACTTGCTCACTTTTTTTCAAATATCAGTAATTACTGTAGCATTTTGTGTTATCCGCAGGGATTCAATAAGTAGCTCAGAAATTATTGGTAAGAATATCTGGGATTGAATAAACATGTCACTGTATATCCAATATTCTTTTTTTTTTTTTCGGTTTTTCGGGACAGGGTTTCTCTGTGGTTTTGGAGCCTGTCCTGGAACTAGCTCTTGTAGACCAGGCTGGTCTCGAACTCACAGAGATCCGCCTGCCTCTGCCTCCCAAGTGCTGGGATTAAAGGCGTGCGCCACCACCGCCCGGCAAACTTGCTCACTTTTTTTCAAATATAAGTAATTACTGTAGCATTTTGTGTTATCCGCAGGGATTCAATAAGTAGTTCAGAAATTATTGGTAAGAATATCTGGGATTGAATAAACATGTCACTGTATATCCAATATTCTTTAATAGTGATATTTTTCAATGTTTTATAATCTGTTCATAACTGTTAATAGTAGTTCAAGTGTAGCTCAATTTCCATTTCAAAACTAAAAAGCCTTCCTGGGGAGCCTGGAAGGGGTGATTTAACTTAGCAAGAAGATGGTACACTTTAAGAGACAATGAGATAGGTCTGGTTCCAAATATTTAACTATATTTTCTTGCCTACAATGTTTGAAAATTCCACAGCAGAGATAAGAATGATCTACTCTGAATAGTCATGGAAGAGCTATGTCTAATGCAAGTGGGTTAGGTTGGGGCACATCTCCATCAATTACAGGTGGATATAAGTGGGTGGGTGAGGACATTACCAGGCTTAAAGGAAAACTGATGGCTCAAAATGTAGAAGTGTTCACAAGCCAAGTTAGGCTTTGAGCTGAACTCTGTGCTTGCACAGCCACACTTTCCCCTTCTGCATAAGAGCTCACTCACTCCTGCCCTGCTCCCTGTGTCTCCAGCCACAGCTGCCAGGTCGTGTTCTCAAGTGATCAGCTGAAAGTCAAGGAGTCAAACAAGCTGAGCCAAGTTCTCTAGGAGGGGAGTTAGTGAGTCCCAGCATCACACATTATTTGTTGAAGAACTCCTAACTCCTGGGTGGTGGAGACGGTCCTTTACTGGTGCGATGAAGTGTTCAACACTGGAAACTCTATTCAAACCACCAAGATGGTATGAAAAATTAGGTTTTGTATCTATCTAAATCAAGCAGTGTGTAACTAAATCACGGATATTCTAGAGACGACTGGTTTATCTAACCCAGGACGCTGATGACTTTAGTATCTAGTTTGGAGCTCTCGGTGATGACAACCTGGGGAGAACTATAGAGAAATGGGAGTAATCACATTAAATGCGCTTTTCCTGCTCGCAGGCACCTGTTCTGAATCAGAATGGAACCCACTGGTGATGTGGCAGAAGGAAAAACAAGTTCTAACTTGGTTAAGTATGATTGGAAGGGATTTACTAATAAGCTTGCTTAGAAAGTACTAAGTTACACTGAAATAAGAAATTTAGCTGAAAGGCTCTGCCTCGGTTGTTGTTCAGATATACGTTTAAGATAGGTAAGATGTAGGGCCCAGGTCTACCCTTGTTCCTGGGGTGCATCTTGAGGACAGTTTCTGGTCAGCTAACTAAAGCTTTCTGTTTGTTCCTGTGCTGCCCCTGCCCCGCCTGGTGATTAGCTGTAGGGCATTGACTCCATCGTTGGTATGGTAATTTCCCACCTGCCTGGGCAGAAATTCTTGTGCAGCAGCTAGGTATATAAGGATTTCCCCAAGGTTAAATAAATGGCATTCGGCTGATCTCCTTTCAAGTGACCCAGGTGTCTTTGTGTGTTCTTTCAATCTCCAGGCCCTTGCCCGACTCGCATACGGTACAGTGGCGCACGAACTGTACCGAGGGTGTAACACAAAATCGGGTGTTACAGTAAGACGCTAACCAGTTTCTCCTGGACTACAGGAAAAGATAAAAAAATGAATTGAAGTTCACACTTCTGACTTAAGTTTGGATAAGGTCTGCTGAGTTCTGCTTTACTACAGTCTGTTCATCAAAACTGCTTGCTTTTATCTGGGAAGGTAAACATTTGCCAGACAGCCCCGAGCAAGGGCCAGTGTTCCACAACTATAGGTCTTGAGAGCTGATTCCCACAGCTCTATGAGTAAGTAGAAGGCTTTTTTAGTGGAAAAATGTCTTATTGATAATTGCCCAGAAAAATGTAACTTCTGGCAGGAAATCTAATAGTCACCTGCAGGTGAAAGCTTATACAACCTTATAACATAAGCTCTATAAAGTGTGAAAAGTGTAGATCAAGGCTGGGTCTCTGTTGAGCACTGACTAGGACCCCAGTAGTAAAAACTCCCCCTTTCTCTCCCTCCCTCCTTTCCTTCATTCCTTTCTGCCTTTTTTAAATCTCTAGATGCCTGATTGGGTTGGAGGGAGGGTATTCTCCCAGATAGAGTCTTCATTACCCGATATTGTGTGGGGCAATGATTCCAAGACCTGGAGTCCAAGTCATCAGAGAATGTGATTCCTTAAAGGCCCGAGTCTATGCTCCACAAGAAGATGAGCGCAGGGGTGGACTCATCACCACTTGTTTTCATTTGATCCTTCCAGCTTTCTTTCAGCACCCCCACACCCTAGCACTCACCTCTGCCTGCCAGATGGGGTTCACAGTGTTGCCTCTGATTGTGGATCTCCTCTCTTGCCCATGATGAGGGAGGGCTGGAAAGATGCTGTGTTTCCCAGGCTGGATGGAAATCTTCAGATAAGGATCTGGGTTGAAAAACATCCCCTTCTTCAACCCCATGGCTTGGAAATCTATCAAATAAATGACATCTTATTAAGTATATTTTAGTGAGGTTGAGTACCTACAAGTCCTATACAAGACCAGATAATCTGGAACATTGATGTGATTTAAATGAGAAATGTCCCCCCCCCCCTCATAGTTTCAGATATTTAAACACTTGCCCATAGTTGGTGGTACTCTTTCGGAAGGTTTTGGAAGGTGCAAGATGTCACTAGGGACAGGCTTTGAGAGCCTCACCCTACTTCCAGTCCACCCTCTGTGTGGTGTTTACAATTGAAGATGTGATCTCTCAGCTTTCTGATCCAGCCACCTACTGGCATTCCTCCCTGCCATAATGGTTCTTTTCCTTCTAGAACCATAAATTTGATATAACTCTTCTGTAAGTTGCTCTTAGTAATGTTATTTTTTTTTTACAGCAATAGAAAAAATAGCTGATGTACATTTGAAACATTTTTTACAGTGTTTAGATTATTTTTCATCTCATTACAAACAAGGACTGGTGTGTATATACACAGAATTCCATTTGGAACATTTCCTGGCATATGTTAAATTGTATCTGGGAAAGAAATCCTTGCTATACGTCAGCTCAAATGGTACTGTGGACACTTTATTTTTCATGAGAGGACACTGGCCCTGATTGGACTGGGTTTCTGGTGCTCCACAAACAGATTAAGAGGAAGAGAATGGGTAAGAGGTTGGGTGTCATCAAAAGTGGTGGACATGGAAGAAAACTAACTAGAAATGTGTTGGATAAAAGATATAAAGTTTTTCACGAGGTGAAGACATAAGAAAACCAAGGGTAGTAGCTTTATAATAAATGTTGTTTCCTGTTATGTCTAAGAGACTATATCTGCATGGCAGAGACAAAATGGGGACCAAGGAACAGACAGAGATGTCCTGTCTCCAGTCACACCCTTTTTGGACCTCAAGATACCACTGGAGCTTTGGTCACAGAAAATTACTTTTAGTTTCTGGACAATTCTTTTGTGATATTTCTTGTTTCTACTGTTTTTAAAAACAGGTGCAGAAATTGTTATTTCTTAAGCATTTCAAAAGGAACATGAAAATGGCAACCCAAGAGTTGTATGCAAGCTTTTATCCTGGTAAAAGAAAATTATTAAAGTTCCCCTTCTTCACCCTTTTTTCCTCCCACCTAAACAAACACATGATAATATTTTGGATACACACTTAAACATGCATTTGCCCTATTGGATACATTTCAACTTAGAAAACCACAGTTGATAATCCACCTCCCCCAAAGGCTCACGAGACCTCTGATCCATGGCACACATGACATGGAGCATTGATTTGATAAGCGAAGGTTGCAGCTTTCTAGTTGTGGTCAGTAGAGTTTGTGTTTTATGCCATTGTGTTCTCTTGAAGATTACTTAGTTGAGATGACTTGTGTGAAGGTCTGAGCCTTGTGTATCATTTTACCCAGAGCAGCTCAGTGTTCTTTTACACTTCTAGTGACAAATTAATTTCAGGTTTACCAGAGTTCTGTAAAGAAGGCAAAAATTTCCTGTAATTCCTTACCTAGTTTTCCCATTGTTAGCATATTACAGAACCACCATAGGATCATGAAAACTAAAAAGTACCTTACTCTTTGATGTTCATCAATCTCCTCCAAACTGAAACATCCCCCCCCCCAAAAGGGAAGAGGAAGGGAAACTTAGGAAGTAAAAACCTTAGCAAGCCCTGTAAGGCTGAAACATAGGATCCACAAGTTCCCCACCCGGAGATCACAGGAGGAGAAAACAGCTGTCCAGAGAAGAGCATCTCTGCCCAGCGCAGCTTCCCGGAGAAGACTCTCCGATACGTGTTGCCTGGCATCCTATAGTGCAGCTGTCTTGAGCTGTCACCCCTCAAGGTGACAGGGTAGGCTTTCAGTGACGCAGCTGCCTCTGAGCTGTCCACGCTCGTTTAAGTGACCCCAATAAACTTCTTCAGTTGCTAAGCTGACTCCATTAAGATGGCTACTTTGATCTGTAATCAATCCCCTGCCAGGGTTAATAGATCTCTCTTCGCATCTCCCCAGGAAAAGCTTCACATAACATTTAGCTATTCATTTTTTAACTTGCCTAAATTAAAATCGACTTTATTTGGATTCCACTGATTTCTTTCCCTTCACGAATGTAGTTTTGACCAACTCATCTTTGATCCTCTCTACTGAGGTGGGCTGACTGCAAGTTCTGTTTAGGACTGGATGACCACTGCTCTCTCAGGCTCTTTCCCTTGCCCTCAGCAGACTCTTAACGCTGCTACCAAGACAACTGAGCTTCACTTCCTACAAGGTCAAAACGCTCCCACCTTGATGATTGACTGAATTTCCATTATTCTTGCTTATTTAAGTGGGGATTGCCCAGATGCTTTTTATTTTTACTTCACCTCCACAGGTGAGGAAAAGGAGGCACAAAGAGATGGAATAACTTGAAGCTTGTAGGTTAGAGTCAGGTAACAGTGGTAGGTATTCTTGTTCCCTGTACATGGTAGTTTGAATGAGAAAAATTCCCCAAAGGTATTTGAACACTTGGTTCCTAGCTGGTGGTTCTGTCTGGAGAGGGTCACAGTGAGGTGCAGACTTGCTGTAGAAAGTGCATTGCTAGTTGTGAGTTTGAGAGTTTAAATCCTTGTCCCGTTTCCAGTTCCTCTGGCTTCCTGCTTGTGGAGGGTGATGAGATTTCTGTTTCCTGGTCCTCTCACATGGCCTGCTATTTGCTGGCATGCCTTCAGCCTGTCATGATAGACTCATAACCTTCTGGGACTGTGAACTAAAAGAAACACTCGCTTTTTTTAAGTTGTCATGGTGTTTGTGACACCATCAGAAAGCAGCTAAGGCTCTGCATAAGGCTTCCAGGTGAGTAATACGTACCTGAGAGAGAGAAGCTGATCAGCCTCCTACTCCCTTGACTTTGCGCAGTCTCTTCAGAGCCAATACCTTTAAAAATCTGTAAAAACAAGGAAAAATGGAAGACATGGAAAACCAAAATTGAAAGAGATACTACACTGTAGTAAGGGGCATTGAGATTCTAACAAATGCAAATCAAAACAGCTCTGAGATTCCATCTTATACCTGTAAGAATGGCCAAGATAAAAAACACTGATGACAACTTATGCTGTAAAGGTTGTGGGGAAAAGGGAACACTTCTGCATTGCTGATGGGAGTGCAGACTGGTACAGCCCCTTTGGATGTCAGTGTGGCGATTTCTCAGAAAATTAGGACACAACCTTCCTCAAGACCCAGTAATACCACTTTTGGGTATATAGCCAAAGGATGCTCAATCGTACCACAAGGACATGTGCTCAACTATGTTCATAGCAGCATTGTTTGTCATAGCCAGAACGTGGAAACAACCTAAATGTTCCTCGACTGAAGAATGGATAAGGAAATATTGGTACATTTACGCAAAGAAATACTACACAGAAGAAAAAAATAATGACACCTTGAGATTTTCAGGCAAATGAATGAATATAGAAAACATCATATTGAATTAGGTAACTCAGATCCAGAAAGACAAATATCATATTATCTACTCATAAGTGGTATTTAGACATAAAGCACAAAGAAAGCCAGCTTATAAATTACAATCCCAGAGAATCTAGACAACAATGAGGATTTTAAGAGAGACATACATGGATCTAATCTACATGAGAAGTAGAAAAGGAGATCTCCTGAGTAAATTGGGAGCATGGGGACCATGGTAGAGGGTTGAAGGGGAGGAGGGGAGAGGAAGTGAGGGGAGTAAAAAAAATGTATAGCTCAATAAGATAAAAAAACCTGTACGTATTAGTATTAAAATGTTTCATTGTTGTAGATTATTCATAGTTAAATAATAAATTTATTGGAATTAGATGAAATAGCTCTAAAGAAAAATGAGTTTAAAAATTGCATGAACGGGCTTAGCAGGGTCATATGCTCTTGGGAAGAAATAAACCTCATGTTCACCCTCAGAACATAACACGAAGAAAAGAGAACAAGGAAAGCTAAATATAAGGAGATGAGAAAGGGCTGAATTCTGGTATTGAACATGAGTCATGAAAGAAGATAAAGTTAATTGTTTTATTCTTTATTCAATTTTTTTTCTCACTTTACATACCAAACCCAGTTCCCTCTCCCTCCTCTTCTCTCACTTCCCCACCTCCCTCCACTCCTCAGAGGGAGGTAAATCCTTCCTTGGGGAGTCTGGCATAACAAGTTGAGGCAGGACCAAGCCCCTCCCCACTATATCAAGGTTGAGCAAGGTATCCCACCACAGGGAATGGGCTCCAAAAAGCCAGTTTATGCAGTAGGGATAAATTCTGGTTCCATTGCTAGTGCCCCCACAAAAGATCAAGCCACATAACTGTTACCTACATTCAGAGGGCCTAGTATGGTCCCATGCAAGTACCCAACCTGTCACTCCATAGTCTACGAGCTCCCACTAGCTTGGGTCTGCTGTCTCTGTGGTTTTCCTCATCATGATCTTGATCCCCCCTTGCTCAGATGATCCCTTCTCCCTCTCTTCAACTGAACTCCAAGAACTCTGCCCAGTGCTTGGCTGTGGATCACTGCATCTGCTTCCATCAGTTATTGGGTGAAGGTTCTATGATGACAATTAAAGAATTCACTAATTTGATTATAGGTAAATTCCAGTTTAGGCATCCTCCCTACTATTGCTAGGAATCTTAGCTGGGATCATCCATGTGGATTCCTGGGAATTTCCCTAGAACCAGGTTTCTCCCCACCCCATAATGGCTCTCTCTACCAAGATATCTCTTTCATCGCTATCCCTATCCATCCCTCCCCCAATTCGGCCATCTTAATCCCTCATGTCCCCATTCCTCATCCCCTCCCTTCTACCCCCTCCCAGTTTACCCAGAAGATCTTAACTATTTTCCCTTCTTGGGGCCCTTCCATGCCAGTCCATCTTAGGATTCTCCTTGTTACCTAGCTTCTCTGGTGTTGTGGATTGTAGCCTGCCTGGTTATCCTTAGCTCTATGTCTAATATCCACTTATGAATGAGTACATACAGTGTTTGTCTTTCTGGCTCTGGGTTACCTCACTCAGGATTAGTTTTTTCTTTCTAGTTCCATCCCATCCATTTGCCTGCAAGTTTCAAATGTCATTTTTTTTTCTGCTGAGTAGTACTTCATTGTGTAAATGTATCACATTTTCTTTATCCATTTTTCATTTGAGGGGCATCTAGGTTGTTTCCAGGTTCTGGTTATTATGAATAATGCTGCTACGAACATAGTTGAGCAAGTGTTCTTGTATATGGTTGTGAATCCTTAGGGTATATACTCAAGAATGTTATTGCTGGGTCTTGAGGTAGTTCAATTTCAAGTTTTTTGAGATACTGCCATACTGATTTCCACAGTGGCTGTACAAGTTTGCACTCCCACCTGCAGTTGAGGAGTGTTCCCCTTACTTCACACTCTTTCCAATATAAGCTGTCATCAGTGTTTTTGATCTTAGCCATTCTGACAGGTTTAAGATGGAATCTCAGAGTTTTGATTTGCATTTCCCTGATGGGTAAGGATGTTGAACAATTTCTTAAATGTCTGTAGGCCATTTGAGATTCTTTTGAATATTCTCTGTTTAAATCTGTACTCAATTTTTAAATTGGACTATTTGGTATTTTGATGTCTAGTTTCTTGAGTTCTTTATATATTTTTGAGATCAGCTTTCTGTCAGATGTGGGATTGGTAAAGAACTTTTCTTATTCTGTAGGCTGCCATTTTGTCTTATTGACAGTGTCCTTTGCCTTACAGAAGCTTTTCAGTTTCAGGAGGTTCCATTTATTAATTGTTGATCTTGGTGCCTGTGCTACTAGTGTTATAATCAGGAAGTAGTCTCCCGTGTCAATGCATTCAAGACTACTTGCCACTTTCTCTATCAGGCTCAATGTAATTGCATTTATATTGAGGTCTTTGATCCATTTGGACTTGAGCTTTCTGCAGGGCAATAGATAGGATCTATTTTCATTCTTCTCCATGCTGCCATCCAGTTATGCCAGCTCCATTTGTTGCAGATAATTTCTGTTTTTACCACTGTGTATTTTTGGCTTCTTTGTCAAAACTCAGGTGTTCATAGGTGTGTGGATTAATGTCAGGGTCTTCAATTTGATTCCATTGACCCATGTATCTGTTTTTTTTTATGCTGATACCAAACTGTTTTTATTACTATAGTTTTATAGTAGAGCGTGAAATAGAAGCTGATGTCTTCAGAATCCTTTACTGTATAGGATTGGTTTGGTTATCCTGGGTTTTATTTTTCTATATGAAATTGAGTATTCTTCTTTTGAGGTCTGTGAAGAATTGTGCTGGAATTTTGATGGGAAATGCATTGAATCTGTAGATTGCTTTGAGTAAGATTACCATTTTTATTATGTTAATCATACCAATCCATGAGCATGAGAGATCTTTCCATTTTCTGAACTCTTCCCCAATTTCTTTCTTCAAAGACTTAAAATTCTTGTCATATAGGTTTTTCACTTGTTTGATTAGAGTTACCCCAAGATACTTTATGTTATTTGTGGCTATTGTAATGGGTGATGTTTCTCTGATTTCTTTCTCAGTCAATTTATCATTTGTATATAGGGGGCTACTGATTTTTTTGAGTTAATCTTGTACCAGCCACATTACTGAAGGTGTTTAATAGTTGTAGGAATTCCCTGGAGTTTTGGGGGGTCACTTATGTATACTATAATATCATCTACAAAGAGAGAAAGTTTGCTTCTTCTTTTTCAATCTGTTTCCCCTTGATTTCTTTTTTGCTGCCTTATTGCTCTAGCTATATTGAATAGACATGGAGCCGACATTTTGTCTTATCTCTTATTTTACTGCAATCACTTTAAGTTTCTCTCCGTTAAATTTGATGTTGACTGTCAGCTTGCTATATATTGCCTTTATTATGTTTAGGTATATTCCTTGTATTCCTGTTTTCTCATGAAGGGATGTTGGATTTTGTCAAGGCCTTTTTATATATCTAATGAGATGATCACGTGGTTTTATTCCCTTCATTTGTTTTATAGGGTGGATTACAGTGACAGATTTTCATATGTTGAATAAATCCTGCATCTCTGGAATGAAGCCTACTTGATCATGGTAGATGATATTTTGGGGTGTGTTCTTGGACTCGGTTTGCCAGTGTTTTATAGAGTATTTTTGCATTAGTGTTCATGAAGGAGATTTGTCTGTAATTCTCTTTCTTTTTCCATCTTTGTTTGGTTTGGGTATAAGGGTAACTGTGGTCTCATCAAAAGAATTTGACAAAATTCCTTCTGTTTGTATTGTGTAGAACAATTTGAGGAGTATTGGTATTAGATCTTCTTTGAAATTTTGGTAGAATTCTGTGCTGAAATCATCTGTCCCCGAGACTTTTTTTGGTTGGGATACTTTTAATAACAGTTTCTACTTCCTTGGGCTTATAAATCTATTTAAATTGTTTATATGGTCTTGATTTAATTTTGGTATATAGTACCTATCAAGAACATTGTTCATTTATTTTAGATTTTCCTATTTTGTGGAGTACTGGTTTTTGAAGTATGACCTAATGATTTTCTGGATTTCCTTAGTCTCTGTTGTTATGTCCCCCTTTTCATTTCTGATTTTGTTAATTTGGATTTTCTATCTCTGCTTTTTACTTAGTTTGGATAAGGGTTTGTCTATCTTGTTGATTTTTTCAAAGAACCAACTTGTTGTTTCATTGATTCTTTGCATTCTTTTTGTTTTTCTTTTATTGATTTCAGCCATGAGTTTGATTATTTCCTGGTGTCTACTCCTTCTGAGTGAGTTTGTTTATTTTTGTTCTAGAGCTTTCAGATGTTCTGTTAAGTTGCTAGTGTGAGATTTCTCCAAATCCTTTATATAGGTACTTAGTGCTATGCACTTTCCTCTTAGTACAGCTTTCATTGTGTCTCATTAAAGTTTGGATGTGTTGTACATTCCCTTTTATTGAATTCTAGGATGTCTTTAATTTCTTTATTTCTTCCTTGACTCAGAGGTGGTTCAGTTGAGAGTTGTTCAGTTGCCATGAGTTTGTAGCTTTTCTGTAGTTTGTGTTGTTGTTGAAGTCTAACTTTAGCCCATGGTGGTCTAATAAGATACAAGGGGTTATTCAATTTTTTATTGTATCTCTTGATATTTACTTTATGACCAAATATGTGATCAATTTTAGAGAAGGCTAATTGTTTTCTAGGTTTAATTCTGTCATGACGTTTTTTTTTTTTTTTTTTTTTTTTTTTTGGTTGTGGATAAGTGCATAAGATGCATTCAGTATTGAAAGTGTAAAATTAAATGAGAAACTTCACAGCTTCTATTCTTAACTGCAATTCTAACTGTATATGAGTTGCCTAAGTTGATGGACTTTGAACCTGTTTCGTTTTGATGTGTGGTGTTTCTATTTATTTCAAGTTCTTTCTTTTTATAGAGAAAATTAAAAATTAACAAATAGATAGGATTTAGGATTTGAGGTGAGGAACATGATTAGCCTGACTGAAATATTGGGAATAAAGGCAAAGCCCGCCTTTGAGTTCGCAGCTGGAAGGGCATCTATCCATTATTGTTCATCTTAGACATTGCTTTCCCTTCCTACACTTGACTTTGTGGAACAGAGACAGAACTCAAAACCACAATACTCAGAGAGTCTCATAAATATTTCATTAGAAAACAGTTCTAAAATTCTAGTAAATATTTGGGCAGCACTGACTGACCTTTGTATGTTAATCAATCATGGGTGTGATTTTAGCACAAGTGCTCAAGTTTGAACTTACTCTGTTTTATCTGTCGCATTTGACAAACTGCTTCAAAACAAAATGTGTTCTAAAATTGCCCTCCGAGAAAGGCTAAAAGAAAGAGGCTTAAAAGATAGAAATTAACAACTAGAATGTTGTATGATTACTTCATAACCCTTGCTGCCCTGAAATAGCTGGAATTATTTCATTTAAAAATCGATTTTCATAACATTATGAATAAATAAGTGTTAGACTTGTCGCATCATAGGATTATGGTTGAAATTTCTTTTTTGTGTTTATTTGAGTAATTACCAGAGACATGCTGCAAACATAAGTTGTGGGTGGAAATAGAAAAACAGAATAAATTCACAAAAGACTATAAGGGGACTGGGAGGTGGCTCAGTAGGTGCAGTGCTGGCTGCGGAAGTATAAAGACAGGGCTCAAGCGCTGGCACCCACATGCAAGCCCAGACATGGTGGCAGGCAGCTAGCTGTATTACCAACTCTGTGGACATAGAGACAGAGCTCTCAAATTTTCTGCTCTGAGAGCTCAAACTGCAATCCCAATAAGAGACTGTCTCTAAAAATAAAGTTAGTGGCTCCTGAGGATGTTGTCCTCTGGTTTCATGCATACCTATACAGTCGTGTGCATGCATACACACGCATGATCAGTCTAAATGAAATATCTACTCAACATCCTCTAAGCAAAGAGAGAACACTTTTTTTTTGTTTTCTTTTCTATTTTCAAAAGGCTCCTATGGTGCTACAGTTTAGACCTCTCTTGAGTGTCCCATGATGGCTCTACAGTAAAGGCTTTATCCTCAGTGCATGTGGCCACTGGGAAGCTGTGAAGCTTTAGGCGGTAGACCTACTAGGGAGATGTTAGGTTACTAGGAGTAGCCCTTGAATCGGCTATTAGGAGGCCAACACCTTCTCTTCCTTTTACTCCCCAGCCATTACAGTAAGAACAATGCTCTGTACAATGTCTTTGCCTTCCATGACATTCTACCTCATCTAGGACCCCAAACAAGACTAACAGTGGAATAAATCTTCCAAAATTGTAAATCAAACAAAACTCTGTTTAAGTTCTAAATATCAGTCATTTTGAAACAGTAATAAAAAATGCTGCTATTATTAAAATTTAAGTCAAAAAAATAAACTTAAACTTCCTATCAATTTTCCCAAATGAAAGGAATCTAGGATTTTAGATCAAGATTGGACATGAGGACATGTTTAAGGACATGACTGTCATGCTGTGAGTATGATAAGATCATAAAACCTGGCTAGATTGAATCAAGGTGATTTGTGGAAATAATTTTGAGCATTTCTCAAGTCTCCCTGTTGATAGAAGCAATTCTTTATAAGCAAAACCAGTTAAAGAAAGCATGTCATTTAGTATTATCTGTCATTCCAAGGTCTGTCTAAGTTCCCGTTGGCTCGTGGGCTGGAAAAACCAATGACATCTGAAGTCATGGTAAGACTAAACCAATGAAAAACCAATTTTAATAGCATTGTTACAAAATTTGACCGTTAAAGACAATATAAGAAATATATTCTAGCACCATAGAAACTATGAATCCTGGGGACACTCTGCCTAAGATTTTGTGCCCCCAAACAGCGTAGCAATAGAATGTCGTCTTCCTGCCTTTCACTCTGGTGCCTTTTCCCAGTGGCATGGATGTCCCTCTTGAGGCTGCTGGAGCTATTCTTGAAGTAGTTGCTCATTTTCTATATTCAGAAGCTGTGATCCCTAGGCCTTGACATGGGAAGGAATGTAGCTGATAGTGTCTTGTAAGGCAAGTATGGGAAATTGTGTTAGGAGTTTTAAAGGGTCTTATTGACAAAATGTGCACGGAGATCAGCTAGAGACTGAATCTTCACCCCTAAAGGAAATCAGAAGGCACTGCCGAGGGAGAGCTGCTACTGCAGTTCGGGTAAAGATAGCATCTATTCCTGAGCACTGAATAGAACCACATAGCAGGGAACAAAAGCTGTGATTTAAATCCTGGATGCACAGCTGGACTTGGTGGCACACTTTTATAATCTCAGCACTTGGGAGGCATAGGAAGAATGATGTATGTAAATCCAAGGCTATCCTTGAGTAGTTGGTTCCAGGATAGCCTGGGCTACACAGTGAGACCCTGCCTCAGAAGAACATAACCAACAACAATGACAAAAACAAAATGCACAAAAACAAAAACAAAGACAAATCTTGGATCTGGGATTCACTAACGGTGTGGCTTGAGGTACCTCTCTTGGACTCACTTACAGGAGCTGCAGAGTTTTTGACAGTGACACTGGGGGTTGTGGCTCGCAGGGCTCCGCTCACTCCATGGTAGTATTTGAAGCAGATCTTAGTTTCAGCTGGAAGACAGAAATAAAATGGAGCTGAGTTGTTGAGAATATTCTAGGAAGTCACAGTCATAGCCCAAAGGGATCTCTCCAGCAATGCAAACCAGTTCCTCTCAGGAGCCAGTGTGTAAATACTTGACAATGATGGTTTACATACGGCCTCCTGGCCAGTCTGTTTGTCTAAAACTATGTCACAAAAACTGTGTTGGCTTTAACACTTAACATCTAATATATACCCAAAGTTAAATAAATTCACTACTCAAGTGTCTTGGCATTCAGTAATCTGCACTTACACCTACACATATATATAAGTACCGCGCGCTAACCGATTGCGCCACTGGAGCTCCACCTACACATATATAAAGAAACACTGATAGTTGAATTAAGAATGCACACTACACACACACACACACACACACACCCCTCAGACTAGTGACAAGGTATGACAGCAAAGCTGTCGTTTTCAGAGTACAGGCCGTGTGAATATAGAGAACTGCCAACTGTCTGGATTTCCCTTGGCAAAATGTTTCCATGGGGATATACTTAGTAGCAGCGGGTGAGGCTTTCTTTAAGAAATTATTTATAATTCACTGATTTTGAATACTTAGTTTACTGGATGTTATTACTTTTAAATCTGTATTTCTAAGATTTTAGAAAGTTTTATTTTATTATTTCCTATTATATAATTCATTGCAATTAATATCTTGATAATTTAAAGAAATACTGAGAGGTTACTAAAATACATAGAGGAAAACCATATTTTGCAAACCCCTGTATTTATCAGTGGTAACTTTTTGTATAGTTATAGACTCAGATCTGTCTGCAGATGGGAAGCAGAAATGATATGCTTTTGGTAAATCCCACTGGCTGTCTTTGACTCTGCATTCTGTGAGGCAATGAACAAGACACTTAACTTCCCTTTATCCCAGATTCTTCCTATGTAAATGGAACTCACAGTAACATTATCCTATAAAATATTGGTCGAGCAAACAAAAACATTTAGAGTCCACTTAAGTGTTCAGGAAATGTCAGCGATGGTGGTGATATGAGGACTGAATCGGGATGTGATTCCTTTACTTTCTGACATTTGATTCTGCAGTGGGAAAGATCTTCAAGTGCCCGCCCTTAGTGTAGGTGATGGTGACTGGTGTTTGCAGCTCACTGTTTCACAGCGTGTTTTCTATTCGTAATTAAAATTTTTAGCAGGCTGTGTCTTAGTCATTTCAAACTATGAATTTTGTTTTGGGAGTCTTCAATTTGTAAAACTGCACAGATTTGTGGTTTATAAACATTCTCCTATTGTTGGCATTATTTTCAAAAATGAAAATCTTTTAGCAAACTGCTGTTCAAGTTCGAATGTATAATGCAATAACAATTGCTAGTTACCTGTCCAACACATGCTCTCCTTTTCATACTTGATAATAGAATCTCACGTTTATGTTGAATGATAATGTCTAGCTAGAAAACATGAGTAGGTCTAGAATTCTTCCTTTCTATGGCATTGTCACTTTCCAAATAGTACTTTACACTTCAAGAAACAAATAATGTCAGAGTCTCACCAACTATGGAACCTCAGTGAGTGCTGTTGGACATTACTAATTAAAAATAAACTGAAAATAGAAATGCATTATCAGTATCATTCCATCACTTGATTACTAGTGAGATTAAACATTTTTTTCAGCTAATTTTAATTAGCTCTTTGAGTTTCTAAAAACCCGTTAAGCTGACATTGTTAAGACTTCTCGTGACATGAGTAACTAATGTCTGGGTGCTCATAAGTTTCCCTTCCCGAGTCTTTCCCTGCAGGCACTTAACACATTCATTAGTTGTGTTTCAAACTTTTGGCGAATCATTTAATATCCTAGCTCCATAATATTATCCAAGATATTTGCAAAACGACCCATGTTAGGTCTATAGAGACAAAGCCAAAAGGCAAGTTTCTCATAGGCTGGCAATCATGGAGAGCTCTGGATAAAGTAACATGAATTATGCAGCTTGCTAGTCTCTTGTCAGAGCCTTCAGTACCAGTCTTCTGTCTGTGGCTGTCAGGGAGATCAGCATGCTGGGGAAAACTTTAAGCTAAGTCGTATAGAAGGCAGCAGCAGAAATGTGTAGCAGTACCAGTAGCTATCATCCAAGGAAGAAAATTATTTCAGTGCCTTTGAGCAACTGGTTGGGGAACTTGATTACAAACTTGAGTTAAATTCTGTAGGCAGGATAGGGCTTATTTTGAACCAAGAACTCATGGAACCCTTGAAAGCATGGTATTCTCCCTTTGAAAAGAATTAATGGCAAAGTTTGTATCTTTTTCCCCCTTAAACATGTATTTTAATAATACGTTTCAAAATTTAGATGCTTGATTACTAATGGATTTTCCTTTTACTTAACCTAAATATGTATTGTAGCTTGGGAGTAGGATATGAAGGCGATCTACTAATAAATACCTAAAAATAGCAATATAATATGTTGCTTATATTTAAATTATTTGTTTTATGACTTTTAAAAAAATCATTTCATTAAAAAAATCACATGATACTTCATATTTCCTCTAGCTACACTTAGCTGGTTGGTTTATTTGGTTACTCAGCTTTGTTAGTAAAGGATTAGCACTATTTATTTTCATATTTCCATTGTAATATAACATCACACTTTAAAAAGCTTGCTGAGATAGAGCTTTGCATATGTAATGATAAGTAATGAAAAGTAGGCCATTGTAGAATGTTATTTTAGGGTGTGTTACACTTGTTTATTCTCCGCAACGTTTGTTTAACTATATAGAGATGTATTGCTTTTATTTATGCTGAATTTGTTTAACTGTGAAGCTGTGATTCTTTGCCTGTCTAAAACACCTGATGGTCTAAAAAAGAGCTGAACAGCCAATCGTGAGGCTGGAGAAAGGATAGGCAGGATTGGAAGGCAGAGAGGATAAATAGGAGAAATCTGGAGAGAAAAAAAGGAGCAAGGGAAGACAAGAGAAGGAGGACTCCAGGGACCAGTTGCCCAGACACCCAGCCAGCCACGGAGTAAGAGCGAAAGTAAAGATACACAGAGTAAGAAAAGGAAAAAGGCCAGAGGCAAAAGGTAGACAGGATAATTTAAGTGAAGAAAAGTTGGCTAGAAATAAGCTAAACTAAGGCCAGGCACTTATAAATAATATAAGCCTTGGTGTGTGATTTATTTGGGAGCTGAGTGGTGGGCCCCCAAAGACAAAGAATAAGAGCAAAGAATAAAAACACCTAACCAACCTTGGTAGGGCAATGGTGGGCTGCATATATAGTAATGATCCCACATGACACCACCTAATAATGTTGTAGCCATCTTACTCATGTAAGTGTAATTAACAGAATTCACTTGATGGAATCTCCCAGCAACACATTTCTCAGAATATATTCTAGTCATTAAGCAGGGCATAACTTCCTGTGACACTATCAACTCATTATGAATTCAGGAACAGATTTAAAGTCCTGGTAAGTCCTAATTCTTAATAGAGAACACACTATTCCTGTAGCATAATATTCTATGACTTTTCCAATTGTCCGAGGGCAAAGACATTCCTATAGTTGATAATTATTGCCTTCTCTTAGAAAAATAGCAAGGTTTATAAGCAAGGAAATATTAGTGGAGTAAGGGTACATTTTCAGATACTTTGTCAGAGACCTACATTGCTTCTGTCTTTGTCCTAAAAGTAATGATAATAACTCTAATATATTTTCCAAATGTAAGATATCTTCTAAAAACAAAGCAGTTCTATTCCAATATTTTTGCTTATTTGGAGTAGAATGATGTATAAACACAGTACATATGACATGATTAATACATAAATGGCCTTCATTATGGTCAATAGTACTGAATTAGACAGCAGTTCAGGGTTGTCCTATTTGTATCTAAAGGGTTAATGAAAAGTTGTATTCCAGCTCTTCCAGAGGAAGAGATTGGCAAGCTAAGTGCATAGGTTAACGGTAGAGGTGAATTAGATATGCTTACATTATGGTTGTTTTTACCTGGTACATTTTCAAGTTTGATCAGGGGTGACCAGCTTTATCAAATTCACAGTCTCTGTTTTTCACCGATTTGTTGTTACATGCATGTGTGTATAGAAAACAAAGCTTGAAAAAAATTCAAGTTTGTTGGTTAGCTAGCAAATTGAACTTCTCATTTCCATCATGGGATAGCAGGTAAATATGAGAACATCTAGAAAAGCTAGGAGTAAAAACAAATAAATAAGCCCAAAGTGCTAAATAAAATACAGAACACATAGCTAATTAAGTTTCAGATAAGTAAGGGATATATTTTTAGTGTGTCACATGAGATATATTAAAAATATTACTCTTTGTTTATCACAAATGGAAATTCAGGAAAATAGCCCTTGGTTTCACCCATTAAACCTGGAAACTCTCCTAGATACACTGAAATAACAAGGCAATAGAACATAAAACAAGGTGGTCAAGATCCAGAATATAAGACTCAGACAAGTTCTAGATTTCACGTATTGAGATTTAGATGAGGTTGTTAAGACTTCTAGACAAAGGCCTGTGAATGACCTCAGGAAGAAGAGAGCATTGTTATAAGTATTGAATCATTTCTGCAAGTATTCATTTATAAGACAGAGTCCTCAGTTAAGACTGACCAAACACATGCAGAGACAATGCAGTGTAAAAACAATACCAAGAAAATCAAAAGGCTGTATACTCAAGATGCACATGGGTTCCATGTATTGGAAAATATATAAAGAAATCAGGTAACAAACAAAAAAATTAACAATTCAAGAAATGGTCCTGGTACCTGGAAAGAGGGTTTTCAACGGGAGGAAAAATTGGATAATATCTCAAAAAATATTCATTGCCTCTAGGAACTAGAGAAATTCAAATAAAAACAACTTTGACATTTCATCTTATTCCAATCAGAATGGCAAAGATGAACAAAACAACTGGCGACAAATTCTGGAGGAGATGTGCAGAAAAGGGAACCCTACTTCATTGCTGGCTCAATTGTGAATAGGTATAGCCACTTTGAAAATAAGTGTGGAGAAGCCTGAAAGCTAAAACTAAATTTACTATACAACACATCTATATCACCTTTTAGCTTATACCCCAAAGACTCTATATCCTTGTTCAGCCATGTTTGTTGCTGCTCTATTCACAATAACTGGGAAATGGAAACAATCTAAAAGTCTATTAACTGACGGATGTATAATGAAAAATGTGGTTCATAAACACTATGGAGTACTATTCAATTGTAAAGGAAGATGAAACCTGCAGAAAAACAGACCAAGACAAATATCATGTGTTCTCTCTCCTGAGCTCCAAATATTCAAATGTGAGTAAAAAGGCTGCAGTAATTACAGAAACCAGGGAAGCAAGATGAGACCCACTCAGGTCAGGGAATAGCAACAAAAAAGGAAATAGCATGGTGCAAGTGATCAAAAGAGGCACCTGGCAAATATCAGAGGGTCTCTAATAAAGAAAAGGGTCTGACAACAAATACCACCTGTACCGATTGTACAAAGAAGTGAGTGGCTAGTCTCCTAGCTGAACAGCTATGCTCTTGCCTCCTGAGGCACATCCCATACCCCTCCGTTACCCATTGCAGCCCCACTAACTGGTCAACAGGTAAGACTCCTGTGGGTAGGCAGCTCCACTCCCCCATTGGACCCTGTAATCTACAAGTCCCACCCCACCCCACAAGCCCAACACCCACCATAGAGCACCAATAGGAGGCACCTATTGGATAAAGAGTGACCCCTAAAAGTGCAGACACCACCTACATCTGTTGGAGGAAGAGATAGACTGTGTAGACACCAGTGCAAGAATATGTTCAACTACATAAAGAGCAATATGGCAACAAACCTAGTGGTTCTACAATAGCAAGACCTGAATATTCCAATGCAGAAGCAGAAGAAAATGACCTTGAAACTAACTGTATGAAGATGATAGAGCCCCTTAAGGAAGAAATGAACAATTCTCTTAACAGAAATCGAGGAAAAGACAAACAAAAACTAGAAGAAATCAATAAATCCTTTAAAGAAAGCCAAGAAAGCCAAGAAAAAAACAATCAATCAGGTGAAGGAAACAGTTCAAGACATGAAAATTGAAATAGAGGCAATAAAGAAAACACAAACCAAGGGGATACTGGAAATAGAAAATCTGGGTAAGTGAACAGAAACTACAGAAGCAAGCATAACCAACAGAATGCAAGAAATGGAAGAGAGGATTCTTGCATTGAAGTTACAATAGAGGAAATAGAAATGTCAAAGAAAATGTTAAAGCCAACAAAGTTATAACACAAAACATCCAGGAAATCTGGGACACCATGAAAAGACCAAACCTAAGAATAATAGGGATAGGAAAAGGAGAAGAATACCAGCTCAAAGGCACAGAAAATATATTCAACAAAATCATAGAAGAAAGCATTCTTAATCTAAAGAAGGACAGGCTTTACATAAGAAGCTTACAGAATACCAAATAGACTAGACCAAAAAAAGTCCCCTTGCCATATAATAACCAAAACACTAAACATATGGAATAAAGCAAGAATATTAAGAGCTTCAGAGGAAAAAGACCAAGTAACACAAAGGAAGACCCATCAGAATAATACCTGACTTCTCAATGGAGACTATGAAAGCCTGAAGGTTCTGGACAGGCATTATGCAGACATTAAGAAACTGCAGATGCCAGCCCCATACTACTATACCCAACAAAGCTTTCAATCATCGTAGTCAGAGTAAAGAGAGTATACAAGATATTCCAGGACAAAACCAGATTTAAACAATACCTATCCATAAATCCAGCCCTACAGAAAGTACTAGAAGGAAAACTCCAAACCAAGGAAGTTAGCTACACCCATGAAAACACAGACAATAGATAATCACACATCACCAAATCCTAAAGAAGGGGCACACACACACATACACACACCAAAAAAATAACAGGAATTAACAATCATTGGTCTTTTTTTTTTTAATTCAACAAGCTAGTTCGTTTTTTTTTTTAGTATTTATTTATTTATTTATTTATTTATTTATTAAGTATACAATATTCTGTCTGTGTGTATGCCTGCAGGCCAGAAGAGGGCACCAGACCCCTCTACAGATGGCTGTGAGCCACCATGTGGTTGCTGGGAATTGAACTCGGGACCTTTGGAAGAGCAGGCAATGCTCTTAACCTCTGAGCCATCTCTCTAGCCCCCCATTGGTCTTTAATAGCCCTAAATATCAATGAACTTAAAGACACAGGCTAACAGAATGGATACAAAAACAGGAGCTGATCTGCTGCATACCAGAAACACACTTCAACTTCAAAGACAAAAATTATCTTAGAGAAAAGGGTTGGGAAAAGACTTTCCAATCAAATGGACCTAAGAAGCAAGCTTGTATAACTATCCTAATAGCTAACAAAATAGACTTCAAACTAAACTTAATCAAGAGAGATAAAGAAGGACATTTCATATTCATCACAGGAAAAATACATCAACATGAAATCTCAATTCTGAACATTTATGCCCCAAATACAAGGGCACCCACTTATGTAAAAGAAACATTACTAAAGCTTAAGTTGCACATCAAACCCCACACACTAATAGTGGGAAACTTTAACGGTTCACTCATACCAATGGACAGGATTGCCAGAAAGAAAATTAACAGAGAAATAAGGGAACTAACAGATGTTGTGACTCAGATGGTCTTAACAGACATCTATAGTTCCATCCAAACACAAAAGAACATACTCCTTCTCAGCACTTCATAGAACCTTCTCAAAAATTGACCATATACTCAGTCTCAAAGCAAATCTCAACAGACACAAGAAATTGGAATAAACCCCTTGCCTTATTGGATCACCATGGCTTAAAGTTAGAATTCGACAACACTACAAATTACAGAAAGCCTACAAACTCAAGGAAACTGAATAATGCTCAACTAATTATCATTGGGGCAAGGAAGAAATAAAAAAGAAATTAAAGACTTCCCAGAACTCAATGAAAATGAATGCACAACATACTCAAACTTATGAGACACTGAGAAAGCAATACATAGAGGAAAGTTCAAAGCACTAAATGTCTACATAAATAATTCTGAGAAATCTTACACTAGCAACTGAACAAGCACACCTGAATGCTCTTGAGCAAAAAGAAACAAACTCATCCAGGAGGAGTAGACAGCAGGAAATAATCAAATTGAAGGCTGAAATCAATAAAATAGAAACAAAGAGAACAATACAAAGAATCAGTGAAACAAAGAGTTGGTTCTTTGAGAAAATCAACAGGATAGACAAACTCTTATCTAAACCAACCAGAAGGCAGAGAGAGAATATCCAAATTAACAAAATAAGAAATGAAAAGGGGATACAACAACAGACAACGAGGAAATTCAGAGAATCACCAAGTCATACTTCAAAAACCAGTACTCCATAAAACTGGAAAATCTAAAATAAATGGACAACTTTTTGGATAAGTACCACATACCAAAATTAAATCAAGATCAGATAAACAATTTGAATAGACCTATAATCCCTAATGAAATATAAGCAGTCATTAAAAGTCTCCCAACCAAAAAATAAAATAGCCTAGGACCAGATGGTTTCAGTGCAGAATTCTACCAGAATTTCAAAGAAGAATTAATACCAATACTCCTCAAATTTTTCCACACAATAGAACAGAAGAAACACTTCCAAACTCTTTTTATGAGGCCACAGTTACCTGATACCCAAACCAAGCAAAGATGCAACAAAGAAAGAGAATTACAGATCAATCTCCCTCATGAACACTGATGCAAAATGTTCAATAAAATACTGGCAAACCAAATCCAAGAAAACATAAAAAAATCATCCACCATGATGATGTAACTTTCATCCCAGATGCAGAGATGGTTCAACATGAAAATCTGTCAATCTAATCCAATATATAAACAAACTGAAAGAAAAAAATACCCACATGATCATCTCATTAGATGCCAAAAAGCCTTTGACAAAATCCATCACCTCTTCATGATAAAGGTCTTGAAGAGGTTACAGATGCAAGAAACATACTCAAACATAATAAAGGCAATTTACAGCAAGCTGATAGCCAACATCAAATTAAATGGAGAGAAACTCAAAGCAGTTCCGCTAAAATCAGGGACAAGACAAGGCTTTCAACTCTCTTTTTATCTGTATAATATAGTACTTGTGGTTCTAGTTACAGCAATAAGGAAACAAAAGGAGATCAAGGAGATACAAATTGGAAAAGAAGTCAAATTTTTTGCAGATGATATGCTAGCATACATAAGTGATCCTAGATATTCTACCAGGGAATTCCTATCGCAGATAAACACCTTCAGTAATGTGGCGGGCAAAATTAACTGAAAAAAAAAATCATAGAACTCCTGTATACAAATGACTAATGGGCCAAGAAAGTAATCAGAGATACATACCTTTTACAATGGCCACAAATTATGAAATATAAAATATTTGGGAGTAAATATAACTAAACAAGTGAAAGACTTTGTTTGACAAGAACTTTACATCTTTGAAGAAAGAAATTGAAGAAGATATCAGAAAATGGAAAAATCTCCCATGCTCTTAGGATCAACATAATAAAAATGGCATACTTACCAAAAGCAATCTATGTATTACATGCAATTCTCATCAAAATTCTAACATAATTCTTCACAGACCTCAAAAGAACAATATACAACTTCATATGGGAAAACAAAACAAAACAAAACCAGGAAAGCTAAATTAATCCTGTACACTAAAGGAACTTCTGGAGGCATCACCATTCCTGACTTCAAACTCTACTACAGGGCTATAGTAATAAAAAAAAGCATGGTATTGGCATAAAAATAGACATATGGATCAATGGAATCAAATTGAAGACCATGACATTAATTCACACACCTATGAACACCTGATTCTTGACAAAGAAGCAAAAAATATATACAATATATACAATAGAAAGAACAAAGAACCTTCAGCAAATGGTGCTGGCATAATTGAATGTCAACATGTAGAAAGACGAAGATAGATGCATATCTATCACTGTGCATAAAATTCAAAGGCAAGTGGATCAAAGACCTCAACATAAAGCCAATTACACTGATGGAAGAGAAAAGGGTAAGAAGCCTTGAATGCATTGACACAGGAGACTACTTCCTAAATATAACACCACGCCAACTGAGATTAATAATTAAGAAATGGGACCTCCTGAAATTGAAAAACTTATGTAAGGCAAAGGGCATGATAAATAAGACAAAATGATAATCTATAGAATGGGAAAATATCTTCACCAACCCCACATCTGACAGAGGGCTGATCTCCAAAATATTTAAAGAACTCAAGAAACTAGACCTCAAAATACCAAATAATTCAACTAAAAATGGGGTACATATCTAAACAGAGAAAAACTGTCTAATATTAGTGATTCATAATCTGAATCCTGTATAGTCGTAGCAGGAACCAGAAGCGAGGTGAAAATGTGAAGTATCATCAACATGCTAGCGCCATGCATGGCCAGTTTTGCTGTAGAAAACATCTTGAGAAGATATGGTCGCAGTCATGAAGAAGCTACAGATAACTTGATCGAGCTAAGGCATTAAAGCCTAAAGAATGAGTGCTAATGGATCCTGAGTCCAGAGGTTTGTGAACATGAACCAAGACTTTCACTGGTATTGAAGGGGTATCTTGGGTGGACTTGCATGACTATTTTGCAACTGTCATGGAGATATCTGCTGAAATCATTGTAAGGTTTCTCACTAAACCTGCCTCTGCTTTCACATGGTACCTAAGTGGAGGCACCTTTCAGAGTGGAAGCCCTGCACCAGAACAGAAAGAGTACAGCTGTATTCTGCTCCAGCCACGTTTGCTGGACCACAGGAACGGTGACTGTACTCACACTCCACGAAGTACGAGCTGGCGTCGATCTTCCAAATGATCTGGCCTCTGTGAGAACCGTTGACTCCACGGTTCTTATAATCCAGAAAGTTTTCAGATGAGACTTCACCTACGGGTGCAGAAGGGGAAAGGAGAGCAGAGAGACACATCAGCTGGCAGCATATTCAGGAGCAGCAAAGAAAAGGCGCAAAGGATATGAATAGTAACACTTGGGACCACACAGAGAGCTGGTAGTGTTCTAACAACCACCAGAACGAAACATTTGCTTCCACCTAACAATCCTGGCAGATGAATTTACTTAGCTCTTAAACATCTCCATAAACAGAAAGTTACAACTATGGACAATCACTGCAACTAATCTTAAATCATTATTGTTTTGAATAGTTCTTAGTTGTATGAAATCTGTGAAAGTCTTCTTAAAATTTCTGAATTGATCCTTATTTGTGAATGAAGAGACAGAGAGTCGGTCTGATGTTGCTGCCATCCAGAGTCTAGCTCACTCTCCCTTTGTCTCTGTCTCTCATGGACCCTACTGTATATCATATTTTATTCATCCTGGCCCTTATAATACTTTCTATTTTTTAATGTACTAAACAGGATTACATGAGGCCATTTTCATAAGCTATATACTCTAAGTGTCCTCCCATCCACATCTTGTTATTTTCCACACCGCCCCTTGTACTAATTTTCTTCATTCCCCAGTTTGTTTGATTGTTTTTACTTTCATGATATATATAAAGGCTAGGACCCTCAACTGAGAGAAAACAGGAAGTGTTTGCCTCTCTGAAACTGGCTTAATCTGCTGCTTATTATCATTATGCCCGATTCTGTGTAAATGACATAGCTTCATCCTTCTTTACGGATAAAGAATATCTGATTGTGTTTGTAGACCACATTTTCTTAATCCGTTCCTCTGTTGTTGGACACCTAGGTTGGTTCTACAACTTTGCTATTGCTAATAAGTCTGGGATTAGTAAGCACTGGTGTGAAAGTACCTCTGTGATGTGTTTACTTGGACTCCACAGTGATAGACCTGTGCCATATGAAAGCTCTAGTTTTGTAAGGATGTTTTCTACTGATTCCTGTGTCTAGAGTAGTTTACATTCTATGCGCAGAGTAGTTTCCCATAGTCTGCAGTCTTGACAGTATTTGCTATTTGCTTTCTTGATGATTGCCATTCTTAATGAGTGAGGTGTAATCCCAATGCTTCTTGTATTTGCATTTTTCTGATGGCCAATCATTTCAAACCTCTTTCTTGGGAACTTGTACTTACTTAATCATTTAAGGACTGGTTTTTGCTTTCATTAGCCAGTTTATTATTTAGGTTATTTTGGATTTTGGTGTTTGGTTTTATCTTGAATTCTTTGTACACTATAGGACACCTACACATTGTTCTCTGGCATTCATGTGGGCTATGGCTCATACATTCTTATATACAGACACAGACTGAGACCTGGAAACACACACACATGCATGCGTGTATGCATGAACCCACACACAAATAAATAAATAAGCAAACATATAATTTTAAGATGTTACATTTTTAAACATTTGGAATATGAAATAAGGATAAAGGAATTTTATAAGTGTTTTCTAAATAACAGCATTTTTAATGGCTAGAGCTATCATTTATACCAATCAAATTACATGTCTTAACCTCAGCAAAAGAGACATAGGTATTATTGAGTCTTAACTATAGATATAGAGTAATAAACACTTCTCTTATTTGTGAAAGTCATATAGGCACAACTTAACCTATTTACTGGAAGTATCTTTTTTTTTTTTTTTTAACAAAACAACCTTTATGTTCTTGTGTTTGGACCAAATGATAAACTCCTGCCCACTATCTGACATGTAAAAATCATTCTCCAGTCCATGTTCATTTGGCCAGCAGCTTTTTTTTTTTAAATAAGGTACAACTAAAACAGAATTGAAGGATCAAGCTTAGATTTAATTAGGGTTATTTATCACAATTCATTTAGAAAATAAAGTAATTTGACAAAATAAATGAGGAGGAGATATATTGATTGCAAAGCAAAACAAAAACTAAACCAAGTCAAATAAATAAACAACCCCCTGAAACCCACCCCCCCTGAAAAGTACAATATCTTATTAATTACTCACATTAATTCTGCGAAAGAAATTGCAATTTTACATCCATTTTGGAATAACTTGAAATAAGTAACTTGAAGCTTATATTAAAATACCTGGGTGAGGCAATATACCTATCTACAGGCAGAGTATCATTCTAAACAATGTCTACTTATCATTGGAACCACATGACCCTCTCCATTCTATCTCCCAGAAGAATCTATTTTATTTATTATCTATTTATTGCTATTATCTATCTTATAATAGCCATTCTGTAAGTAAAAACAACTAAATGCTATAATGCTGTAACAGAAGCAATATTAATGCTTTTAACCCATTGCTAGGTTCCTATGGCCCTGGTTAAGGGCAACATGGGTAACTTGGTAACAGTGTCATTGAGGAGGTCACATTGCCTTCTGTGTACAGATTTCTTCACCTTCTTACAGAAGAGGAAAATGGCATTTGGCTAGAAAAGTCTGGAGGTCACACAATGCCAAAAAGCATCATAATTTTGGCTCTGCTTGGGCATTGCTCTGCCCTTCTGATGTAGAACAGCACATTCCTGATGCTGTTCAAAACACCAACCTATTTCCATGGTCAATGTAAACTCTAGGAGAGGCAACTTCATGGCTGTGGAGGCCTGCATTGCACCTCCTCACATGGAGACACAGGTCAGGTTAAACAAGCACTCCCACCCTTAACTTTCTAGGTCTAGTTCTATGACTTGAGCCTAGACAAGGCACCTCCACTCTGGAAGGTGAGTTACTAAAGACTCATGAATTACACACTTCTAAGATTCACAGATAATTTTGGATTTGGAAACTATATTTGAAGTATGATTCTATTTAAAGTATTACCATTCAATATTAAATAACATCGCTGTTATATTATGTAGCTGCTATGACAATAAAATTGTCAGATTAACTATCTAAAATGATGAGTTATGGTTATTTTGGCTCAGTCAAAATATGTCATGTTAACACCAAATCTTATTCATTCAAAGTTTTACGAAACTCAATGTGGCCAACAGTATCTTTCTTCTTCTAACACCCCTTTCTCTTCTCTGTGGGATGAGTTTCTAGCCACTTTCTTTACCACCTCCTTCGCTTTCCTGTTGACTTTCCCTCTTCCTTTATAATTGTCCCTTGCTCTGGTAGAGACCTTCTAATGCTTTTTTTCTTACACATAATCTGTAATTGACCTTATATACTGACAGAGTACTAAGTATTACAATTTGACAAACTCTAATATGGACCTATATGGTTGAGGTACAGAGGCAGGAGGCAGGAATTGAAGCACAGACCATAGATGAATGCTACTTAGTGACATGTGCTTACTCAGATTGGTTTTTTATACCACCCAGGATTACCTGCCCAGGGATAACATCACCCACAGTGGGTTGTACCCTTAGACCTCAACCATTAACCAAGAAAATGTCCCATAGGCACACACCCAGGACAATCTGATGAACACAATACCACAGTTGAGACTCCTTCTTCCCAGGTAGCTCTTATGTGTCAAGTGGGCTAAAAAAAACACATTTGTTCCCTCTGTGTTTCACATTCAGTAAGCTTCATACTGAGCCCATCGTCTTCTTTTTTAACAGACTCATCTTCCATTTTTGCCTTAACTTGAGAAATGGCATCAGCGTTCACAGACTGAGGGAAGACACTCCTATAAAGAGTTGGTTTAAAATTACATGCTTGTGTATGCACACAGGCAGCAAACAATTCCATCAAGAGATAAACCACATTCCCAGCTAAAGCAGAAGTAGGTGGGAGGAGGATTGTGGTGAAACTGAAGGTTCGGACTATTTAAAGGTAGCAGTGAACACTTAACTCTAGTTAATTAGATCCCTATTGGCTTTACAAAGTCTCCCCAATTGGGGTCTTTTGTCAAGACATCAAAAATAGGACTTCAAAGTGAAATATCTGCATGTTTAGTGTTGATAGTCAAATCTACAACAAAACACCATGGATTAAAAGTGCATGCTTGATGGGCTTTTGTTATTTTTTCAATCTCTATTACAGATAGTTATTTTAGTTAGTTATTTTATTTGAAAACTTAATTTTAAAGCTTATTAAATTTTTCTGGTCAGAAGTCAAATTTATCTAGTAACTACTACTTGTTTAAAACCACCAAAATGTATATTGCCATTTCTGTCGTACACACACACACTATATATTACACTATATAGACCTTCAAGAGAGCGAAAATATTTTTCTGACTAATGGCTTCCTGACTAATTAGTGGGGCAAAATATTTATCAGAACTAATATATTATTAAACTAATATTTATCAGACTAATCATTTCCTGACTAATTAGTCAGATATATATTTTGTCAGAAATATTGATGAGCCGGGTTATGAATTGCTCATCACACACATCGTTTCCTAGTATAGCCAGCAGTATTAAACCTGGTGGTGTGTGTGGAATGTGTGAGAGCAAACTGTAGAGGCAGAAAGTTTGGAGGGTCTGTTAACATTTGGAGCACCCCCAAATTATACACTGGTCTGTGGATTATCATGTCAATTTGCTCCACACTGATTCAATCATATGAAATAGAGGAAATACCTATTTTTATGTAATTTATTATATTTTCATGTTTGTTATGTTTATTTTTAGAACAGTTGATAATTTTATTAAATAGTTGCCACAATATCCAATATATAAGAATGGTTTGATTTGTTTGAACATATTTGAGGAAATTTACACACAAAAAACTCTTCTCAGTTTCTTTCAGTTATGGAACTTTTGTATTCTGAATAATAAGTAAGGCAACTTTCTCCATATGACCGAATATACAATTCCATCATGTGTTTTGAATATAAAGTTGGGATGCTGAAGGAGCTGAAGAAAAGATTGTTGGGAGAAAAATGTTGAAATTACTTGTTCAGAGGTAAGAGTCCATTGGCTGGGCACAGTGGGTACCCTACAGACATGAGGATTTAAAGTGGGTTTTGGCTGTTCACTTAGGAACAGGAGGAGGAGTTCCTCGAGCTGCAAATAATATTTATTTTTAATCATGTTTTCCCCTGGCAGTTCATGATTTTCTCCTACTAAAAAGAGATGTAATAGTAGTTTTATTGTATTTCTTTAAAAAGCAAGCACTGGGAGTCCCTGGCATGTTTGACTATAGTATAACTGCTGATTGTGCATTTTAATCCTACTATGGAGCAAGAGAAGGAGAAATATTTTCCCCCATGGAAGAGCATACCTATTGGTTGTCCAATACTAAACTATCAGTCCTGAAAACATCCATTTAAGTAACATTACACAGACTGAGAAGGTTGTATTCAGAAATACATATATATATATTTATATACATATATATATAATGTGTCACCCTCTGCCTGCCCAGGTGAGTCGGTAGCTTCAATGAGTAGAGTCATGTGTGCAAAGTACTCACCAATAAGGTACATGCCAATCCAGTCTCCGGCATCCACTTCTTCCTTGATGTCCCAGTGAATCACCAAATCCTGGGAGTGCCCTATAGAATAGTAAGAGCTGCTGACCATGAGCGTAGAGCGGCTGTCTGAAGTGACCAGGTCAGTATCACTGGTAGAACGAGGGATGGTGATGCCATCATGCGCGCCATTTCTGATGTCTATGTTGTGGAATTGGTCTGGGTTATAGCTGTAGCGGAGGGGCTCTTTACACCGGCGTCGGCTCTGGGAATTTCTAGACGGAGACGCCATGGCAGCCAGGCCTAAAAACCTGTTCTGGTACAGATTCTGTAGAAGAAAGGAGATATTGGACAGGGTCACCAGAAACCAGCAACTCTTGTCACGTCCTGATAGACATCAAAAGATCTGTTGAAGGAAATCAACTCCGAGAGAACTACCCTTCGGAGGAATGTGACTTTGTATGACATACAACATCTTTTTCAGGCCAAGGGCCTTCCCTCTGCATTCACAGAGGAACAAGAACAACGACGCAAGGCGACTCTCTGTTCACGCCCTCCTGGAACCTCGCCTGCCCCAGTCCCTTCAGTCTAAATTGATCCTAGAAGGAGTGGCCTGCAGGGTTCCCAAAGATGCGCCACTTCCTGAGTTCTCGAACATCGTTCAACTGATTTGATTTTTAAAATCCCTTTTAGGATAAATTATGATTAGTCATTCTTGGCATATCCAATTTCCTCACACAGTCCAGAATGGTTCCTGCTGGATGAGGTAGTCATTCTCCTTTTTTTATTTTTTTTTTTTTACACCTTGACTCTATGTTTCTGGGCCCTCTGAAATGTTTATTCAAGATTTCTTATTTTAGTAATTCTTGAACATCATAGTTGTTGATCAGATCTAATCTCAGAGGGCTATTTTCATTCAGCTGTTACTGTAGAAAACACTGCAGTTGCTTTTTCTTTGTTAGTGGTTAAAATTAGCTGACCTGGAAGGTTGCCATCACACAGAACTTGAGCGGGAGTCACTTTTGAAACAAACAAGGGTGACTCCGACTTCACTGATGAATACTAAGATTGGATTAGCATGCACATTTTGGGGATTTTGGCTTTAAAAGATCCATGTTCTGCGACCAATATTATTTTTGTTTTCACAAAAGAGAAAGGTCCAGCAAAAGCATTGCCTCATGCTATTAAGACTCCAGGGACTGTACGTTATTATACTGATTAAGTGAGAGCTGATGCTATTTTGTCTTCCAACCATAAAGACCAGACCCTAGTGCCATTCTACCATTTAAATTATATGGATCTTAAGTTTACACACTCCATTTAAATGCTCCAATAACATCATCTAATATGGAGATTGAAACTACATGGATTTAAATGAACATCCGAATGTGTACTTATGAGTTAGACCAAACAATAATCACAGACAATACAGCTACTATTGGCTTTCCAGCTGTGTTATCTCTTGACCACTAGCCTGATAACACTTCACATGACCCCATAGTACTGAAAATTAAATTCATCCTATTCATGACCCTCCAGATTTCCACAGAGAATTAAAATTATAGGCATGTGTATCAATTTTTCAGGACCGAGGCTTTTTTATAAGGTTCGATATTGGGGAGGATATTTTTGTTGAGGAAGCTTAGGGTTTTATGTTTCTTGCTTGATTTTGTAACCATTTTCTTCTTTTCATATGTGTGTCTGCATACATATTGCATGTACATACATGTCTGCATGTATCTGACTGCATTTGTGATCAGGTGTGTGCATATGTGTGCATGCACGGATGCGGAGGCGGAGTGCTTGTGTTGGTAATCTTCCTGGATCACTCTTCCACTTTACTCATATCAGGGTCTATCAATCAAACCCAGAGCTTGCCAATATGACCAGTTTGCTCCAAGATTGCCTAGCTTTGCCTTCAGAACTTGAAATATAAGTAAGCCATGTTAGGTGCTTTCTGAAGATTTGAACTCTGGTCCTCTTTCTTGCGTGGCAACCATGGTAGCTGCTGAACAACCTCTTCAGACCAGAGAAGGTTATGTGTGTTTATTTTGATTAATTAGTTAATTAATTTTTACTGCAGACACTAGGGGTCAGTTATATTTCTGACAGGAAGACAGATGAAGAAAGGGACTGTAGATGATTAAAATGAAAAATTCTGTCTTCTTCACCCTCCTGACATAGAAAAACACCTGGTGGGCTTCTTCCTTTTCCCAGAAGTGCCCTCTTCTGGCTGACCTGTCCAGCCTGGTCACACATATTCAAGGCTAGTTTTGAACTCGGCCACCTGAAACTGTGTGCTTATCAGCTCCCCTTTCTTTGTTTACATGAACCTGTCCAAAATTAGGGGAGGAGGCACCGTCCCAAACCAACAAAATCATCAAAAATCTGCAGGCCTCCTGGAGAAAAATGGATTTCAGTTTTAAGTCCCCTCCCTGCTCTTCCAGTAGTCTTCCTCTACATGTCATGTGTGTGTCTGTGTCTCTCTGTGTGTGCATGTGTGTGTGTGTGTGTGTACGTGTCATAAGGTTTGTTAATGTGTTGTCAGCTGTGTGAGATTTTCCCGCCGTTTCATTCTTTACCTGGCAGAGAAAATAAACCAGATCAAGAGTACTACTAGATGGTAACATTTTCACAGGAATGCCAAGCAGGCCTTCCAAAGAGTTTAAGTGTTTCTCTTTTGTTATAGATATAAACTCTGCTAATATTTTACAGAATTCTTTGAAGGATCAGCATTTCTCTTGCAACTGTCAAATTACACCAGTAATAGTGGTTTACATGGCAAGAACAAAGACATGGATAGAAACATTAACAAAGTGAGGTCTTTGCTGGTTAATACCTAGTGGCAATATGGCGTTTGCCTGTAGTAAGAGAAACCACCTAAAGATGGTTCTAGAAGACTCTACTCTCCCACCCACTCACTCAGGCTTTTCCATCATCCAGTGTGGATTTAGTGCTATATATGGCAATCCCATAGTGTTATAAACATGGGAGGCCATAAAAGTGGCTTTTGGTACTAATTTATTCACACTGCAGACAGGATGTACACCACTTTAGGGGTAAACATTAGCTCAAAATCTGCTATATTATCCCTTTGCATCGTCTTCCATTTTCAAGGGGGTGAGTGGGCTTCCTAGTCAGGGATGCCGGTCTCCAGCAAACACTCCTATCATCACAGTGTTAGTTGGCTTGTCATACTGCCCTGTCCTGTACAGCTCTAGCCTCTTTATAGCTCCTATACCTGGTGTAATAACCACTTTGTGCTTATTTTAGCCTTTAAAATTTTAGTTAAAATTTTACTTTAATCAAAATATCTTTTCTTGTGACAGAAATGGCTTATTATGCCTTATAAAGTTAAAATTCAGAAAAGGAATAGAGAGATAATTAGTTGTATATGAAAGAGGCTAAACATAAAACTGTATTTCATCATGTCTTAAATAGGTGTTTTTTTTATTAGAGATTCACAATAATTGATTCATTTTAGTTGCAATTTCCAGTTTTATGGACCTGTAGTTGGCAGAATCCTGTGAGTTGACTGTATATAAGGCTATTATTTGACATATATGACTTCTGCTTCACCTAGTTCTACTCTTTTAAATACCGTTCACTTCACCAGGTTAGCCTCTCAAACCTTGGTTTGTGATAAAGGCACTGTAAGAGTTACTTCTTGACTGCAGTATATGAATAGCACTGACGAGCTAACATGGGATTCGTTTGTGATCAGGCTTTTCCGAGCTATTCACAACTGTTCCCAGAATACTATAGACTGACAGGGCTGAAAGAAGCAACACAATCGTCATTCATTTCTAATGTGTGGGGAACAGATGGAGATCTACCCTGTTTTGAGATAGCCATGGATAAAGACCACATACTGCCTGAAGCATTATGCCACTGTCTGACAACCCTGGACTTCTGCCTAATCTCTATGGAAACATATCCTCTGACACGTGAGCTTTTGCTTTACTTTCTGAGGAGGGAAAGCCTGATCTCTGAATAAGCAAGAATCAGGCAGAACTAAATTGCTCCTAGACTTTTCTCCATTGTACCAAAGAATTCATTTTTGTTGATAAGCAAAATCAAACACTAACAAGATTATAAGAATATATTAGTTTTCCAACCATTAGATAGTTGCCAGTTTGGTACTAGGTTAAACACACATTTTTAATTGACTCTTGACAAAACAGAACTGATAAAAATAATCTAAATATATTTCGGATTGTTTAGATTTTTGCTTACTATTATTTACCACACTTGATGTAGTAATTGCATCAGTCAAAACAAAATTTTCTGAAAGGAGATGGGAAATTAAAGCAGAAATGCCTGCCATCTAGAGAGAGCTTATTATGTGTCAATATTTTTAACAAGAGGCTCCACTCTTGTAGGTTTCTGAGAATCAAAAATAGATTCTCAGTTTTTGGAACATTAGGCTGTGAGTTAATGCCATCTCAAGTGGAAAAAATAGTAGAACAAAACACAGAGAAAAAAATTAAATTTAAAATGTCTCTAAAATATTAAAAATCGTAAGAGGAAAAGAAATAATGAAAGAAACATCATTGACGTTTACAAGATGAAATTACTCAGTTGTGGGAAAGAGAAAGACAGGATTTTTATTTTTAAAGCGGAGGCCATCTTACCCAAGGAGACTCCTGGAACATTTGCATACTATGCCCACTATTGGTCATGCCTCTGGGGGTTGGAGGTGGTTATGAAAACTTAAAATCAAAAGCACAACTTGCTTTTTTCTATCACGGAATTCAGAAAATTCAAACAAAAGAAATGTACATAATGTCTGAGTAAGATGAAAGAAGAATCAGAATAAGCAAAAGCAAATAAATAAATAAAATAAAAAAAGCTTCTATTCCAAGAGGAGAGAAGGCTGAAGCCCCACCAGAACTAACAAAGTTGTAACTGGGCACTTGAAGGTGCAAAGAAGATGGGCACAGAGAAAAGAAGCCAAGCTTTAACCACATGGGTCTCTGTTAGAAGAGAGAAAGCAAATGTCTCCCACAAAAGGTAGCCCAGATGGCTGAAAAGAGACTGACTGGCAGCCCTACCCATCACACAGGCAAACCTCACCAGGCTCAAATGCACTTGCAGCTTTTGATAAGACAGAGTTACATTTTATCTCTTCAGGTATAAGAGAAAAATGTCATCTTAAAGGAAAACATATTTTTGAAATGGAGCAATACTAGGGACCTGAGAACAACTACAAAATAGGTAGCCTGATATAATTCCTCTCCATTCCCAAGGCAAGAGGCAGCCTTGGCAGGATTTTGTACAGTGGGGAAAAGGAGGGGTAAAGCAAAACACAAGCAGCAGGTGGCTTAGCTCAAGCATGGGGCATGGGGTGTAAGGGAAAAGGCATCTTAAGCTATTGGCCAAACAGTATTGCAAATAATATGGTTTCTGTGTGATTATTTCTGGGCTGAGCAGCCAGGAACTAACAAGCAGGCTCACACAACAGATGGGTTTTATTTTATTGTTCCCATTTATTGGTCTAATTTTGTTTATTCATTCTTTACATCATTGAGTAAATGTTTGCCTTCCCTCCTTTCTCTCTTTCTCTTTTATAATTCTTTGTTATTTTCTTTCCATCTATAAAATTCTTTCCCCCTTCTTATTCTTTTAATTCTTCTTGTCCTTTTCTTTGCCCCCATTCACTTACTATTTTCATGCTCACTATAATTTTTATATAATTTTTATACATATTTATTTATGTGTGTCTGTGTGAATGTATGCCACCTATGAGTGGTTGCCCACAGAGGACAGAAAAGAGTGTTAGACCTGGAGCTAGACTTCCAGGTGGTTGGGAGCTGCCCTACTTGGGTGTTAGTAACCAAACATGGATTTTCTGGAAGAGTAGCAAGTGCTCTTAAACACTGGAATAATCTCTCTAGTCCCTACTCTAGATGATTTCAACATTGTAGCATATTCTACATAGTTTTTCCATTTTTTGGCTTATCATCATTGGTGATGATATAAGTAATTTTAAGTTTACTTTTATGTCTTGAATGGTTTGGTGTTATTGATGTCATGATAGTTTATTTTCTCCACACTGGGTGACACTGGGTAAAGAGCTCTCAAGAAGCAGCTGCTCTCTAGCGATACCCGCAAATCAACTAGAAGAGGTGTCCAAACCAATAGATACAAAAATTGTATCACACAACTACAAGAACTATAAAAAACTAGACAACTTGACTATTTCAAAAGATGATAGCACTTCAGATATCCTTAAGGACATGGAAATTCATAGAAGGTCAGCTAAAGAGTTCAAAAGTTTGCTAATAAAAATGATTCTAAAGAGGATACAAAGAAACAAAGGAATCCATGTCTAGGAGAAGAAAGTTAACGAGCAATATAAAGGGAAAAAAAGCCATCACAGTATGTGAGAAAATCAGAAATATATATGAAAATATAGATGAAATTCAGCAAAGAAATTTATAATTAAGATAAGAAAAAATAGGCATTATAGGTAATAAGCTCAATAAATCAAACGAAAGCAAAGTGGAAAGCATAATAAATAGATTTGACCAAGCACAAGAGGGACTATGAGAGATGGAGAAGAAAGTTTAAAAATATACTCATTTAAACATCAACAAGGAAAAAATAATAAATTAATGTGACCATAACATCTATGAATCCTGGGATATGGCCAAAAGACCAAATTTAGGAATTTATGGGCTGGAAGAAGGAGCTGAGGTAAGGAATAGCACAAGGAATCTATTTAATGAAACAAACAACCGCAAATTCACCAACTCAGGAAGAAAAGGAAAATACAAATGCAGGAACCATTTAGATCACTGGTCTAGCCAGAGAAAACTCTCCATGGCAATATTATAGTCAAAATATCAAAACTAAAAGCAAACAAAAGCATCAAATACTAAAAGCTAAATACTAAATGCTAAAAGGAAGATGTACCAGAATAACATCTGCAACCCCAAAAGCAGTGAGGCATGACACGCTATGTCTCAAGCCTTGAAACTAAACAATTTTCATCCAAGATTGGTACTTCAGGTGAATATATCCTAAAAAATGAGGCAAGGGCACTCATTCTTGTGTCTCTTGTTTGATATAAACTGAAAACAGATTACTGACATACATCAAAAAGATTATCCACCATGACCGAATTGTCCTGGAGATGCTGAGATGGTTCAACAAACAGAAGTCAATAAATGTATAATAAAATGCATAAATGAACTTAAATAAAAAATCATATACTTACTAAAAATAATATAAAAATAATATGGCACCAGCACAGAAACAGACATGTGGAGCAATGGACCATAACCAAAGTTTCAAACATGGGTAAATGTAATTACAGCCATCTGATCTTCAACAAAGGCGCCAAATCATATATTGGAGAAAAAGAAATAGCATCTTCAACAAATGATGCATAAAAAACTAGATGATCACATGTAGAAGAATGAAATTATCAGAAGCTTACTCAAAACCATCTTATATCAAAGAATGAAGTAACTTTTTCAAAAATGAAAGGAATATGCAGGAATTTGGTTATTAAGTCTACAGACTGAAAAAACAGAAGAAGAATCTAAGGTCAACAGCACAGACAAGATCTTCAACAGGCTTACAGAAGAAAACTTCCTTCAACTAAGGAAAGTTTAGTTGAAGCCCATAGAACGCCAAGTAACTTTAATGAGAGAAGAAACTTCCTACATTATATTACAGTTAAATCATTAAATACACAGAACAAAGAGAGGTATTGAAAGTAGCAACAGAAAAACCATAAGTCACATTGAAAGTTAAGTCTGTCAAAATAACAGTTGATTTCTCAATGGAAACTTTAAAAGCCAGAAGATTCTGGAGCAATGTACTCCAAGTTCTAAAGGTAACATATTCTAACTCAGACTAGTTTACCCCCCAAAACTACCTGCCATAGTTGAAGAAGAAGAGAAGAGCCTTTCATCACACACACACAATTTAGTGGACAGTAACTCTTTATATATATGTATATATATATATATATATATAATCTTACAACTATTGAAACACAAATAGAACTAAAACAAAAACAGCAAAAGGGAGAGAGAAAGGGGACAATTAACATATCCCTTTCAATAATAACTTGACATATTAATATACTCAAATTCTCAACCCAAAGATAAATGTTAGGTGAATGGATTAAAAGACAAAATATACTTCTTTTGCTGTCTAAAATAAATTAATCATTCTAAGAAAGTGGGACCAGGTAGAAAGCTAGGGCCACTATTCTAATATCTGAAGAAATATAATCCAACCTAAAATTAATCTGAAGACATAAAGAAAAACACCTTATTCTTTTTTCCATTTATTATTTAAATTATTTTCATTTTACATACCAGCTCCACTTCTCCTTCCTCCCTTACACTCCACCTTCCCCAACCCCTCTCCATCCACTCCTCAGCCAGTAAGGCCTCCCTTAGGGAGTCAACAAAGTCTGGTATACCAAATTGAGGCAGGACTAAACCCCTCTCCCTGTAGTAAGACTGAGCAAGGTACCTCATCATAGGGAATGGGTTTCAAAAGCCAGTTCATGCACCCAAGATAAGTCCTGGTCCCACTGTCAGTCCCCCCGCCCCAGCAGATCAAGTCACACACTGTTACCCACATTCAGAGAGATTAGTTTGGGTCCATGCAGGATCCCCAGGTGTCAGTCCAGAGTCTGTGAGTTCCCATTAGTTCGGGTCAGCTTTCTCTGTGGTTTTCTCAATCACGATATTGACACACTCCTACTTTACTCTTATGATCCCTCATCCCTTTCTTCAGTTAAGCTTCAGTAGCTCAGCCCGGTGCTTGGCTGTGAATCACTGCATCTGCTTCTATAAGTTACTGGATGAAGGCTCTATGATAACAATTAGGGTAGTCACTAATTTGATTATAGGGGAAGGCCAGTACAGGCACCCTCTCCACTATTGCTAGGAATTTTAGCTGAGGTCATCCTTGTGGATTCCTGGGATTTTCCCTACCACCTGTTTTTTTTTTTTTTCCAAACCCTGTAATGACTCCCTCCATCAAGAAATCTCTTTCATTGTTCCTCTTCTTCATCCCTCCCCCAACTTGGCTGTCTTGAGCTCTCTTGTTCTCATTTCCCATCCCCTCTCTTCTATTCTCCTTCCCTGTTTACCCAGGAGCTCTTCACTATTTTCTCTTCCTGGGAACCTCCATGTGTGTCCCTCTTAGGGTCTTCCTTTTTTACCTAGCTTCTCTGGAGTTATAGATTGAAGCCTGGTTATCCTTTTCTTTACATCTAATATCCACTTAGGAGTGAAGACACATTGTGTATGTCTACAAAAGACACATTATTCTAATCAAGTTAATGACAAACTAAAAATAGACTCCGATGTAAAAAAAGTGTTCAGCAATTTATATCATACTCAGTTTCGTAAAAGGAATATTGATAAACTCTAAGACAGTTTTCTATAGATGAAGCCCCTGAGAGGCTGTTCTGGTGCTGTAGATGACCTTACACCATGCATGTGATAGTAGCGCTAATTGGATCCAGTGGGTTAAAGAAAGAGTTTATGAAGTTAAGAAGGAAATGTAGCGAGAAGAGGTATGGGTGTAGGAGGGAGTTGGGTTAGATTTCATCAAAACTTATTGTATTACTCATGCATGAAATTCTCAAAAATAATTTTAAACTATTTTTTCATTAAATAGTGAAAAATTTCAAACAACAAAAACAACTTGGGGAAGAAAGGTTTTATTTTTTTCTTACAGTTCCAGAGAGATGATTGGCAGAGAAGCCATGGCAGCAGGAGAGGAAGCGCCCACTCACGTCGCAGCTCTACTCAGGAAGCAGAGCGATGAGTGCATGAATCACCTCAGCTCTTCTCTCTACTTACACAGTGTAGGATTCCAACCAGGGAGTAGTGCTGCCTACAGTAGGTGGGTCTCCCTACCTCTATTAATCTAATCAATAGAATCCCCTCCAGGGGGTCCACCTCACAGTTATTTTAGAATCTGTCAAGTTGACAACATCACTGCTAACCCAAGATATTTCAGTACCCGCTAAAGGCCCAGAAAGCATAAGTCAGATCTAGGCAAGTACAAGGCAGAGAAAAGGGGTGTTTCTAGAAAGAAGTAGTTTCCAAGGCTCTGATGTGCACCCTGGAGAACCCTTTTGAGAGATGCCAGGAACTACCATAGAATGGTTCATTTCTAAATAGATTCATTGTTTTGCTTTCTCCGCAGCAGATCACACATGGAATCAGTTCTCAATCTAGAATGGTGCAAAGGGGCCTAAACTTGAATCAAAATGAACAAAAGTGTTGCATAAGTTGTCTCCTTGAGAATTTGGTAACTGAGCCTGTTGAGACACAATGACTATAGACAGGTTAACAGGGGAAAAGAGGAAGATAAACTTTGTATGTTCCAAATCCACGAAAACTCCACAAAGCAGCCTTAAATCTACTCTACTCATAAAGGAAAGTTCTTAGCTGTGCCTGGACTTCTCCAGACATCACAGGTTCAATCATCTGAGGCTGGACCTCTGCTAAGAATCAATATATAGCTGCATAGAGGAGACCAAGGTGGGATTGAGTCACTAAGGTACCAGCAAGGAATATGGTCTGCTTCTTCTTGGCATTACATAATGTTTCTTCAAGTCTGGAAGGAGATAATTTTAAAGTCATTTGCCCTGGGGACTTTGTAAGGGTCTCAAAGGTTGAGTAATTCATTTTTCTTTCCCCCAAAAGTGCTATTTAAGACATATCCTCATTCCCACTATCCTTCCTCCCTAGGTCCTAGGGGAACAAATGGTTGTGGCCCTATTGTCATTGTCTTGATGGTTTTCCCTGCTGGCCAACCGTGTTGATGCATATGTGGCCTTTGAAGAGAGTTAATGGACACAGTGAAGGAAGTAGAGCACCCAAGTTCCTGGGGATGTGGCCCCATGCTGCCTTTACGAAACTCTGCAGCATTTAGTAAAATAAGGGGCACTGAGAACCTTCCATTCAATGTACAGAAGCCATCTCCTAAGGGCTTAAAGGTTAGATAATGCAGCAGAATAAAGCCGTTTCTAATTTAAGAAAGCAAACTTGCGCACTCAGAGATTCTCTTTATGTCTGCAAAGCACTTTAAGGTACCCAATGTCAAAGACCGAGATCTAAAATTAAGTGCAGAACGGAGCATCGGGCACCATTTGATACAAACATCATGGTTTTGCATTATATAGGAGCTAAGCTAAACACAAGGCTGTCATAATCCCTCTGGAAAATTCTGCTTCACATACATAACATCAGAAAGTATCCAGAACGCTCTGAGGTCCGTGTGAGGAGAATGCCACAAGAGCCACCTACCTATCTCTGTCTCCATTCCTCCTTCCTGTTCATACCTTCCCATTTGGTGACATTTGTCCCCTAGGTTCCCTTTCAGGGTCACACCTTTGTGTATTTCTCACTGGGGAATTTCACGTGTTAAAGCATAAGATAAAACTGGCCTGTATTCTACTCCAATGAGGTAAGCCTGGCGCTTAACTGATCTGAACTTCAGTTCTTCTATCTTCTCTTCGGCCTCTTACTTTGTGACTGGTTCCCTGAGACCTCCACAGATAAGAAGAGCTTGCTTTGGGTCTGGATGTGGCCATACATCAGTGCTGGTTGTACAATTTCCAATGTAGGTTGAGCCTCTTGGATCCTGAGTTTTGCCAGGAGAATTCTGGATATTGTGATAGGGCTCAGGATGTACCAAAGATCTGATTATAGGAGACCAGGTTATCACAGTAAAACACACCTCTTTGTAGTGATTATGGTGGGCTGTTGAAATGAGAATGAGTTTAAATGTTTAGCTGCCGATTCAGGGGAAACACTGAAACATTACCCATTGGTGAGATAAATTTCCATCTATGAGAGAAATCTCCACTTGTAAGGATGTTTCTCTCTCTGTACTGCACAAGGCAGTTAAATCACTAAGGGCTCAATTAAGGGAGACGGTGTGAACTAAGTCTGCACAGCAGACCTAAGCAGTTTGCTAGTTTGAGGTAATTTTCCTGGCTATCTCGTCTTTTCCAGGGTTTTCTTTGTTTTGTATATGATATTTTTAGAGGCTGCAGCCTAAGCAAATCCCTGCTATCTACTCTAGAGATTGGTTTGTTTCTGCAGGCTTCTCTCGCACAGTGATGTGCACATTATGGAACTTTTGCTGTTTTGTTCTCATACTAAACTGTCTTTTGCTACAGGGAGTCGTGAAGAACTTGTGAATTATGAAGGATGTTTTCTTCTTCTTTCTTACCTTCCAAACTCTTAAGAAGGTGAGGACTCTCAGGGTTTCCCCTGTCCACAATAAGATCCATTGTTGATGTCCCTGTTTGGTTCACTGTAGGCAGTCTGGTTAGTGAGACTTTAGGGGTGTAGCTTCTGACATTCCTGGAAGATATGATCTCACAGCAAACCCCATGTCCTCTGGCTCTTACAATCTTCTGTCCCCTCTTCTGTAATGAGCCATGAGCCTTAGGCTCAGGAATTGTTTCACAGATATATAAGTTGGGACAAGTCTCCACAACTCTGTGTTTTGATTGGTTGTCATACAGGTAACTAAGGGATGCTGAGAGCAGGAGAAATAGTTTTCCCCAGGAAGAGCACACCAAATGACTATCCAATACCAAGTTGGCAGCCCTGAAAGCATACATACAAGTGACAGTATACAGACTGAGAAAAATCATAATTATGTATGAGAAAAAGAATTTGAAAGAGAGCTGGGAACGGTACATAATTTTTGAGGGAGAACATGAAAGAGGAAACGGGGAGCAGGTGGAAATTTTAATTAAAAAAGAATTGTGTGCATTTAACTCTTCATACTGATTATGTATTTTTTAAAATGCTAATGTAGTAGATTGTAAGTGTTCTAACTACAAAAACACAAGATCAGAATGTGAGGTAACACACTGATTCATTAGCCCTATATAACCATTTTGAAATATGTGGATATTTCAAAATAAGTTCCTGATAAATAAGTGTAATTATATTTATAAAGTAAAAAAAATGAATGTTAAAGAAAAGACAAAATTATTTCAACCTCAGAGACTCACCTATTTCTTAAATCATGTAGCTGAGAACCAGGCTAACCAGCATTAGCAAATGGTTTCCACTGTTGCTGTTTTGCCTCACTAGCTTACATCTTTCTTACTTACAAATAATTACTAGATCCAATCAGTCTTGTCTATAACATATAATAAAAGAAACATCAAAGAACAACACTAATCATGTGACCCAATCAATAATCTTCTGGCTTACAAAAATGATTGCTGACCTGCAGACAATACTGAAATTACATCAAGAGACCTGTTTACTAACCACAAAGATATATTATCCTTCCTGTGCTGATCTGGCTGTGGCTAAAATTAGACTCCTTCCAACCTCATAAAAGCTTTCGTTTCTCTGACCCTGAGAGGTATGATCTTTTACCTATAGGATATTTGCCAATAAAATTCATTTATCGCCCCTCTGGGTCCCGGCTTTACTCAGGGATAATGAACTGTACTTTCAAAGTTATATAGGTTGATATTTGAAGGGTCTTGGTTCTTGACAGGGGCTCTGAAGTCATGTATCACACACGCAGGTGTACTCCTGCTCTTGGAGACTTCATTCCCAGAACACTCCTCTGCTCTAGTCATCGTGTTCTGAGTTGACGGGCATCTGTGTCTTAGGCACAAGCCAGATAGGGAGGGGTAGGGGAGGAAGTCAGTTTTGGAGAAGACTTAGGTAAGAGAAAATATAATTTAATTAACTTGACAAGCATCTCTCAGCGAACGTGAGTGAAATACATTTTTGAATAAAAATTATCTACTTCCAACAGGGTCCAGCTTTATGTCCCTGTTTGTTTAAATTCAGGATCTCACCTTTATTTATGATTCAATAAGATGGAAGCTAAGAGACATATCACAGTGTTTAATGTTTTATTCTTAGCATGATGTGCTTTTCAGTCTAAATCAATGTTGTCAGGAACAATTTATATACTTGAATGTTACTAAAATCTCAGAAGAGAACTTTATATGGATTATATCTACCAATATATTATATTAGAAGCTAAGACAAAATAGAAATTATTTGTATTAATTCACAAAAAATGTAGTAAACTTAACATGGATAACATTTTATGTAAAATCACTACATATTCCAGATACACACACACACACATGCACACTCACAGACACACATACACACACTCACCCCACATAAAAAGAGCATGACATGCGTTAAATACTGGCTAATCAATCTAAACAAAACTGAGAGTCTCTGTTTCAGTGAGAGACCTGTGTCTGGGCAAGATGGCAGTCAATAGAAGACAACCAATGTCCTGCTCTGGCCTCTGCATGTGAGTGTGTAAGTATGCACACCCACCCACACATCAGGCATATGCTTACACACATGCATACTATAAACACACACATCTGCCTCTAAATCAAAAATGTTTTTCAAAATTAGTGAAAAAATTGTTTTGCAAGCCCTGTTCAGATGTGGCTCCAATATCTGCCACCATCTCTGCATACATCTATCTGTCAGATAGGGAAGCTCAATTCACATTGATAACAGCCGCCCACCTGCCAGAGCCCACTAACTCCCATCTGTAGCTGGTGAGTCTAGGCTCCTCACCCCACAACCCAACTCCACCCACCCTACCAACCCCACTCATCCTAGGTGCACATACTTGGTCCCTTCTCTAGGCATACTACTGGGCACCACTTCTGTCTCAGAAGAGGCACTAGACCCACAACAGCTCCCCACCACTGTGAATTGCTTAAGGCCTCATATCACCCTGCCTTTTTGCTCCATTTTCTTAATATACTTATGAGGTAGAGAGGCCCAACTCATGCTACTATCCCCACCCACCTCTGCCAGAGTGCCCTTGCTCCCATCCCTGGCTCTCAACTAATGCTAGAAACCCCATCTACCTTTTCAACTTTCCAGAAGACCTAAGTCTCACACTTGCCTTCCAGCCCCACCCCAGCCCCCCAAATGAGGTAAGAAATGCTAAACCCAAATCACCAACTCCATTAGAATCATTACCTGAAGAAACATCCTGACAGCTTCCTCTTAGACTCCTGAAAAATTACTGTGAGAACCCTCTGACTACAGAATCTCTCACTGCTCCTGTGCTGTGGAACCTCACTTAACCTGAGCTGAGCTGGGTCTACTCCTGAAACCCCATTTGAACGCCAAGATGGGTTGCCCAAAGACTGAACCTTAAGCTCCATACACCTTGTCAATTATTGACAAGTTTGTGTAAGAAGAAACAGCTTCAAATACCCAGTCAACAAAAGAGGGACAAGATTTTCATACCAGGAAAGAGTACCAGTGAAGTAACTCCAGACGCCTGGGTCTCATCACAATTACAAAAGGACAAGTAACCAAAACAATGAGCTTCCACCAAAAACTAATACTCCTATAGTAAGGCCCCCCAAGAAAAGCAGCTTTGATGAAGTGTAAGAATGATCTCAAATAGCAACAATAAACAAGATTAAAGAATTCAAAGAGGATATAAATAACAGCTAGAAAGAAGACTGCAAAAACAAAACAGTTGAATAAATACTAAAACAATTCAAGGTACAGAAACAGAATGTAATGATGACGCAGAAACCCTACCAAAAAACCAAAAATTAAATAAAACTAAAAAGGAAAAAACTCAAAAATTCAAACAAAAATTCATAATAAAGCCTTGCCAATACATTGCAAGGAGAGAGAATATCAGGACTTAAAGAGAAGTTAGAGGAATTGGATCACTAAATCAAAGAAAATGTCAAATCCAACAAAACAAAACAAAAACCCCAAAAGCAAAACCACCACCAACAAAAAAGAATGGAACATACAGGAACTCTGAACACTTTAAAAAGACCAAACCAATGAATAATAGTTGTAGAAGAAAAAATATCCAACTCAGAGGCACAGAAAATATTTTAAAAAATAATAGGAAATTTTTTTTTTAATTTGTGGAAAGAAAATCTTAATAAGATCCAAGAGGCATACAGAACACCAAATATACAGGGTCAGAAAAGAAACATCCTATGCCATATAATAGACACAAACCCTGAATGTACAGGAAAAGAAAAGGGTCTCCAATGTGGCAAGAGAGAAAGATCAATTCACATACAGATGTGGGTCCATCAGAATCTGACCTTTCAATGGAGGCCATCACAGCTATAAGGGACTGGATCAATGATAGAGAAGTTATAAGAGACTAGGAATGCCAACCCAGGATGCTATGCACAGAAAAACTGCCAGTCAGAATGGAAGGGAAATTTTTTTCCACAATAAAAAGATATTTAAGGAATTTATGACCTCTAAGCAAGCTCTACAAATGATATAGAAGAAACATTTACATCTGAAGGGAGGATTAAATACACACAATACAGCACAAGGTACAAATAATCAATTTCAGAAACTCAATCGAAGGAGGTCCAATAGAATATAAAAAAAAGTCACAAAATGATAGGGATTACACACATTGCTCAATAACCATTCTTAATATTAGTGATCTCAACTCCCTAATAAGAGATACAGACCAGAAGATTGGATCATAAAAAAGGATTTATCTTTTTGCTCACAACTCACAGATCAGTTAAGCCTCAGAGAATAAACGTGTGGTGGAGAAGATAAGGAAATGTTCAACATTAATTAATATAATGTTGTTGATTTTGAAATGGGAAGAGGGCAGGTATTCCTTTTACTTTTTTATTTTTCTATCAATTGTTGATCATTGAATTTAAGCCTTCTTACTTGACATAAATAGAGGCCAAAAACGATTTTCAATATATTATCTGTCTGTCTAGACAGGCTTGGAGAAATGGAGGAAATTACTGGGTGAGAAGAGACAAAAAACCCAAGTTTTTATTCTGGGCAATAATTTTTAGCATAGTAGATTTTAATTATCACTCCCTTGGTACACTTGAGGCTAATGTGCTACTTACTAATTCCAGTATTTCGCCGTATTACTCACCAGGAGAAATGACTTGCAGTTCATCTTTTATTGGTGTATATTTATGCAGCTCAATCCAGAATTCTTTTCCTACTGTTCAGTGAGACCTCATTTGCTGAATACTGTTTTATGACCCACGTGCTAACTATTCACAGTCTCTATTTTACATATTTACAAAGAAAACAGTCGTCTTTGTCCATTCCCATAAAGACATTAAAATATTTAGGAGAGATTACTCTGAACCTAGAGTGTGGTATAACTGAAATAGCAATTGGCCATGGATGAGAAGCAGTGAGCCAAAATACAGCTATTTATAGGAGCTAATGCATAGGACATAGCAAAGATTGAAAAGATATTTTTAGAGATGATAAACATTGTTTTGTTTTAGTATCCACATCTCTTCATATTAAATAATTAAGAGTTATTTGGAAGTACCACTTTTCATAATAAGGAAAATGAACTCTTTTCTCAGATCCCTAGTGGAATTTTTTTCCCTCTTTGGTTTTTTGAGACAGGGTTTCTCTGTGTAGCTTTGGAGCCTGTCCTGGAACTTGCTCTGTAGACCAGGCTGGCCTTGAGCTCACAGAGATCTACCTGCCACTGCCTCTCCAGAGCTGGGATTAAAGGTGTGCACCACTACTGCATGGCTAGTGAAATTTTTTTAATTAATATTTTAATTTCATTTTACATTCCAACCAGTTTTTCCTCCCACTCCTTCTTCCGGCCCTCCTCGCTCCCCTCCCCCCAGCCCACCTCTCACCCACTCCTCCCAACAGGTAAAGGCTCCCATGGGACGTCAACAAAGTCTGACACCTTAAGTTGGAGCAGGACCAATCCCCCGCCCCTGCATGGCACCTGACCGTAGGGGATGGACTCTAAGAAACTAGCTCATGCACCAGTGATAGATCTTGGTCCTACTGGCAGGGGCCCCTCTGTCCAAGTTCCGCCACTGTCTCCCATACATGAAGGGCCTAGTTCCGTCTCATGGAGACTCCAAAGCTGTTGATTCAGAGTTCATAGGTTTCCATGAGCTTGAACCTTTCTCTTTTATTGACTAGCTACAAATCATGTTTCAAATTGTCAAAGTTCTTGAACTCCATTTTAGGTAAAGATGTCCCCCCCCCCGCAGGCATGTGGTTGTAGGAAGGTAGTCCTGTCATTTTATCCATGACTGTTATAACTTAAGCAAGTTTTCTCTTTCATTAGCACACAGAGACACTTGGGGCTAATTGGCTCATTGTTTCATCTCATGCACTCATCACATTGTCTGGACTAGAGTAGCCATTCCATAGATATTTATGAATAAGAAACATATACTAAGTAATGTATATTTGTTAGAAACATTCTCCCATTATACAATGGTAAATAAAGTTGTCAAATAAAATAGCCCAGTAATTAAAACAGTACTTGACTCTCCAACTGATTTTATTTCAAAAGTTCTTGCATACAAATAGGATTCCAAATACAGAATCAAGATAAATAGACTGCTTTGTTGGATTGCAGTAAGTATAGACATTGAGCTTTTAGATACCCACATTCTTAAATAATACAGAGGTCTGTGTTTTCTGTTTTATTTTTTAGTGTTAGTTTATTTACTGACTAGACTATTGTGATTGTTAAAGCTCAGAATGGTAAATTTTTATATTTGACTAGAGTAAAGAAATAGTAAGTAAAGAAATGAGGGGTTGGTCCACCCACTGAGATGGTGGGACTGATCTAATGGGAGCTCACCAAGGCCAGCTGGACTGGGACTGAACAAGCATGTGATCAAACCAGACTCTGAATGTGGCTGCTAGTGGGGGCGAACTGAGAAGCCATTAATAAAGGCACTGGGACTTGTTTCTGCTGCATGTACTGGCTTTTTGGGACCCTAGTCTATTTGTATGCACACCTTCCTAGGCCTGGATGGAGGGGGGAGGGCCTTGGACTTCCCACAGGGCTGGGTACTCTGCCCTCACTTAAGGAGGGAGGGGGAGGGGGAGAGTGAGTGGGGGAGTGGGAAGGGAATGGGAGAAGGGGAGGAAGTGTAAATTTTTTAATGAAAAAATAAATAAATAAATGAAATGGGGAATGATTGTAAAGAGAGGATTGTGTGCAGTTCCATGAGGAAAGACAAATTAATTCTTTATGAACAACAGGAAATAGGATAGAGAGGAGCCACCGAGGTGGTAACTAGTGCAGAAAGTTAACTAAGCACCCTTTCTTCTAGATACTCAAAGGTTTAGGTATGTAAGTGACCTCAGCGACAACAAGATGGCATAGCACAGTTTGACCCGTGTTTTTCTTAAAACCAAACCAAACCAAAATAATAAAATCCCCAGCAGCAGCAGCAACAACAAGCAGGGCGAGCTTGTCTTTTCTGCATAGGACCAGTGGAGAAAGTGATGAGGGGAAATGGCTATTCCATTCAGGTGGAGTTGGGAGGAATTCCTGGCCCCACACACTCTCATACATTGTGCTCCAGTGCAAGTGCAGACCTGTCCCTTTCTCTGAGTAAAAGGAACAGTAGGGAGGAAAAGAAATTTGCTGAGGTTCCTGTGAATACAATATTTTCAGACTATATGTTTCTCACGAGTGGTTTCTGTAGATTTCAGTTAAACTCTCTGCTGTAACTTACTAAGGAGAGTCTTCATATGCAACTTCAGGTATTTCTGGAACGGCTAGGAAAATAGAATCATGCCACCAGGCAATAATTCCATTAAAAAGTCACTGAACAACTTTAACAGAGTTTCAAAAAGAATAAAACCATACTTATTTTTATAGCCACTGGTAGTCATAGCCAAAGAATCTGATTTATTCTGACAATTTATGTGGTTGAGCTTCTAAACAGACTCATATACAAACCACCTCATAGGTTTATTTTAAAGGTTATTGTGAATATGGCAGCAATGAACATGGTTGAGGAAGTATCTTTGCGGTAAAATGAAGTATCCTTTGGGTATTTGCCCAAGGGTGGTATAGCTGGATCTTGAGGTAGCTTGATTCCCATCTTCCTGAGGAACTCCCACACTGCTTTCCACAGTAGCTGTATAAGTTTGCTTTCCTACCAGCAATGGAGGAGTGTTCTCCTTGTTCCACATCCTCACCAGCACGAAGTGTCACTTATTACTGATCTTAGCCACTGACAGGTGTAAGGTGAAATCTCAGAGTAGTTTTGCTTTTATGTTTCTGGTGGCTAAGGATGTAGAATGTTTCCTTAAGTGTTTCTCAGCCATTTGAGTTTCCTCTACTGAGAATTTTCTATTTAGATCTGTGCCCTGTTTTTTAATTGGGTTATTTGTTTTCATATCTAGTATTTTTTTTAGTTCTTTATACATTTTGAATAACAGCCCTCTGTTGGATGTGTAGTTGGTGAAAATCTTTTCCGCCAACTACAGTTCTGTTGGCTGCCACTTTGTGAGAACGACCTTGTGCTTTGCAGAAACATCTCAGTTTCATGAGGTCCCATTTATTAATTGTTGATCTTAGTTCCTGTGCTAATGGTGTTCTGTTCATAAACCATTTTTCTTCTGTGCCAAATGATTACAAGGCTTATTCCCCACCTTCTCTTCTATTAAAATCAACATATATGGCTTTATATTGAGGTCTTGAATCCATCTGGAGTTGAGTTTTATGCAAGGTGATAGTGATCTATTTGCATTCTTCTACATGTAGCCATTCAGTTTGACCAGTGCCTTTTGTTGAAGATATTGTCTTTTTTTCCAGTGTGTTTATCTGGCATCTTTATCAAAACTTAGGCATCTATGGGTGTGTAGATTAATATCTGGTTCTTCATCAGTCAACATGTCTGTTTGTGCTGATATCATGTTGTAGTACATGAAATCAAGGATGGTGAGACCCCCAGAAGTTCTTTTATTATTCATAATTATTTTTTTGTATTTTCATGTGAAGCTGAGAATTGTCCTCTAAAGATTTGTGAAGAATTGTGTTGGAATTTTGATGGGGTTTTCACGGAATCTGTAAGTTGCTTTTGGTAGGATGGTCATTGTACTATGTTAATCCTATCGATCCATGAGCATGGGACATCTTTCCATTTTCTGATGTCGTCTTCAATTTCTTTCTTCAATGATTTGATGTTTTGATCATACAAGTCTTTTACTTGCTTGGGTAGAGCTACCCAAGATATTTTATATTATTTGATGAAACTATTGGGAAAGGTGTTGCTTACCTGATTTCTTTTTCATTCCTTTTGTCAAGTGAATATAGAAAGGCTGTTAATTTTTGTGAGTTAATTTTGTATCCAGTGACTTTGCTGAAAGTGTTTATTAGCTGTACGAATTCCCTAATAGAATTTTTAAGGTTCCTTATTATAATATCACATCATATGCAAATAAATGTTCTTTGACTTCTTTCTTTCCAATTTGTATCTTTTTGATATCTTTCAGTTGTCTTATTGTTCTAACTGACTGCAAGTACTTTATTGAATTGGTATGGAGAGAGTGGACAACCATGTTTTGTTTCTGATTTTGATAGAATTGTTTTGAGCTTCTCTCCATTTAAGTTGATTGTGACTATGGGCTTGCTGTAAGCTTCCTTTGTTATTTTTAGTATGTCCCTTATATCCTAGTACTTTTAACATGAAGGAGTGCTAGAATACAGTAAATCATGTATGTATATATGCTCATTCCATCAGTAGCTCTGTTTCTTTAGAGAACCCTGACTAATACAGTTATGTCTGAGCTTATACAGACGATGGGAAACTTAAACCTGCTGTGTCATCATCACTATCATCACTGATATTTCAACAATGATTGGGTCAAATATGGCCAGTTGGGACTCTGCCTCCCCCATTATTTGGTAATTTCATTTAGATTTTCTTTATATATGTATATGTAGCAAAAATATTTCCACTAATACTTTTGCTTAATGAAGAACTTGAAGAAGTTACTCTTTTATTGTTATAGTTTAAATGAAATGTCTTCTGTAGTTTCACATTCTTGAACCCTGGGTCCTCATCTAGTGGTGCTACTTTTTGGAAGTCTGTGGAACCTTTCATTTTCAGGGACTGTCTGGAAGACGTAGCTCCCTGGGATGAGGAACTTTAAACTATCTAGGCACTTTTCATTTACTCTTTTTTTTTTTTTTTTTTTTTTTTCGAGATAGGGTTTCTCTGTGGCTTTGGAGCCTGTCCTGGAACTAGCTCTTGTAGACCAGGCTGGTCTCGAACTCACAGAGATCCGCCTACCTCTGCCTCCCAAGTGCTGGGATTAAAGGCGTGCGCCACCACCGCCCGGCCTTTTCATTTACTCTTTAGCCCTGAGTCACAAACATGAGAGGAGCCTCTGCCATGAGCTCCAGTGATCATCAACTCTGCCATGACATCATTGCCATGATGGACTGAAACTATGAGCTGAAATGAATCCTTTCCCATTTAATAGCTTCTGACAGCAATGAAGAAAGCAATGAATATAATTACCACCTTCAATGAAGAAAAGGAGACCCATGGGACCTGTGGATTATTTTTAAATGCAGATGTCTTGACACAAAGCTAGAGTACAACCTCTCTATAAGTAAATCATGGCAACTAAAAATGTAGGGAGTTTATTGCATAGACAAGATTATGAAAGACAGGGCTGAGGCTTTCCCAAGAAAATATGGGTAGAAGTAGACTCTGCATTAGGGGATTATTGCTTGTTTCTTAGCAATTTCTGTACTATCTTACTAGATATTCAAAGTCTATACAACTAAATAGCAATCACTTTGTTTTTTTCCATGTTTCTATTTTAAAACTGTAGTGTGGGTTTACTTTTCCAGTTATGACTATTTATTTAGGATCTTATAATTATTGAATTTTCTACTGACATTACAGTGCTAAGGGCATAGTAAAATATAGCCAAACAGTCTCACTACCAAAGATAAAAGTTTACAAGATGAATGTGTATATATCTGACTTTGGGAACTCACAACCAACAGTCAGAGAATATCCATAGATTACTGATAGAAGTTTTACAGTATAGTATGTCTAACATAGAGAAAGCCAGGAAACAGACTGACACTGGGTATTAACAAACACTTTTCCAACTCAAATGTTCATATTAGTTTCCTAAAGTCATTTTAAATTGTAGGTAGTAATTTATGATTGCTGGTTTGTACTCTGGAGTCTATGTTTCCAACCCTTTCTTAGCTCTCACATGTTGCAAAAGATGTTGAGTCTCGAATGTAGTGACTTATAGTACAAGAACAGCTGTAAAGAAACTCAGCCTTAGAAAAATTAAGCACAGCATTGGGAGTGAGGGCCAAGTATTTTCTCACTGATAGGTACAGTGACTGGGGCAAAAAAAAAAATCTGCAGACAACACCCAAGCGTACTTCTGAAATAAAGGAAGACATGCAATAGGAAGAAAGCATGGCAAAGAATCTATTATTTACTATGGAATAGGGAAAACTGTTTAAGTAAAACTAGAGTTAAGCATTGCTTAGAATAGGATCATCAGAATGCAGCAATGATGGTTATGTGCCACTGGAAATATTCAGTATGTTAGATCAGGTGAGCTAACACTACACCAACATTGTTTGAGCTAGCTGAGACGAGGGGGGGGTGACATGCTGGATGCTGGTACATTGTTAATGTGAGCCCAGGGTGCCAAAGAATGTATCGTAGGGAGCACAGAGTCTAGCTAAGATGTCATTGACGTAGTTGTTGTTGTGATTACATCCTGAACATTGAGAAGACATGTAGAAATGAGGTAGACAGTAATTGGGAGATCATAATGTCGTTTAGCTAATTACATTTGAGAACAGGAGACTAAGAATAATTTTATGGATAGAATTGTACCAGAAAAGATGAAATAACCAGAGAATAGGCTGACATTTTAATGAGGTAGGAGTGTAATGAACCTGTATTTCCAGGAGCACATTTTATATTTAGATCTGTGATGGTGGCAAATAGGAATAAATACAATTTTACAAATCCACACTGAGTCTTCTGTCCTATTAATGAATGTAAAAACAACAGTGATTATGAAAACAGGGCTTACTTTTTTTTTTCCCCCAGGAAACTTAGCCTGTGGCTGTGATAACTTGGTACCTTATGGTTCCTTGTAACCCTCAAGGAGAGTCAAATCTCTAAAATGCGATTGGCAGATAGACTCAGAAGAGGGAAAAAATACCACGAGCATCTTCTATGAAGGAGGAGACCTACACTGACTCACCGTCCAGATAGAGGAAATCAGTTATTGTAAAAATGCCATCAAAATAGACAAGGGTCACCTTCTAAGGCCAGCAGGGAGGTGAAGCTGTAGGTACAGATTTTTGGAAGCCAAATAATCCTCTGTATCAGTTACTTTTTCATGAATGTGATAAAGATACAATGACCAAGATTTACAGAAAAAAGAATTAATTTGGTTTATGGTTCCTGAGGGATAAGAGTCCATCGTGGTGATGAGGCACAGCAATGAGCAAGAAACCGAAAGATCACATTTTCAACCACAAACACAAAGCAGAGAGAAAACTGAAATGTGGTGAGATTGCGAACTCAGAGCCCGCTCTCAGTGATGTATTTCCTCCAGCAAGGCTGCACTGCCTCCCCAGACAGCACCGCCAACTGAAGACCAAGTGTTTAAATATCTGAGCCAACTGTATTTGGGTACATTTCTCATTCAAACTCCATATTCTCTAACCTCACAAGGTCCTCCGGGCCCAGCTCCTGCCAATCATGGCCAGCAACAACTGCAAGAGCTTTCTTTTTGCCTTTTCCCTAAAAGAAACCAAGACTTTGAATTTTATTAAAAATTATCTTTTCATAAATAAAGGCATCAAACAAATGGAATCTTAAAAACCTCACTAGTTCAAGTAAAGTTACCGCTCTGAGACAAACACAGACTTGGTGAACACTCGGCTATATATATATATATATATATATTTTTTTTTTTTTTTTGCAGTACCAGAGGGACCACGGTTCTGCCTTGCCTTTTCTCATTGGTGCTTCCAGTCTTTACAAAATGTTCCGTACTGTTTACTCTAAAATGCTCTAACAGCTTTCCCTCAGTATAATAAAATGCCTGCTAAGGCAGAGATCTGTTTGCTTAAAGTCGTATCCTTAATACAGTGACTGTGTGGGAGACAAAGGAAACACTGAATAAGTAGTTTCTGGGTGAATAATGAGTAATCGGTTCATGCCTCAATCCAAATAATCTAAGGCGGACTGAGCTGTGATACTGGATCCTGATTCCAGGGTATGACGTTTAATTATTAATCATCCACGAGACTTCTTTGGACCAAGACAGTCTCTATTTGGACATTGAAAGAACAAAATACTTCTTAATCTTTTATTTTGCAATCAGGATTTAAAAAAAAAAAACAAAAAAAAGGGGGGAAATAAATACACACTGATCATCCATACACTATGGTGGTCATGAAAACAGTCCTTTGATGTCTGAAGTGGTGTAAACAAGAACCTGCATTGAGGAAGCATAGCTGCACGTGTTAACTCAGCAATGACATGGGTGATGCACTGTATGATAGTGCAGAATATCAGCAATGCTCCATTCTCTAAGAATTCTGCCCAATGCATACAGGCAGTAGAGGAAGACAAAAAGCCATGCAAAGGAACATCTCATTCTTGCTGACAAAGAAAAAAGACTTAAACTCAACAGTACAAGAAAAGAGGCATCTATGACTGCCTATAGAGATGCAATTCCTTTGCCTAACAAAAATAATTCATTCTACAGTGCTTACACAAAACAGTTAGATGACACACATGTTTTATGCTGCCATTAGAAAATAGCTAAAAGCCTTGAGTTCCACACGTGTCTCTTCCTCTGCCTTCTCTGGTTTTAGATAGAAGTACAATTTCTTTTAGGTGAGAAAAGATACGTATAATATTTATAGCACAGTTCAGGCCTTTTATAAATGCACTTACTTAGAAAGAAAATGATAGATTTTCATAGAGGGCCATGGCTTGATTTGTGTTAGTAGCTCTGGTTCTGGTCTTCTGGGGTGTTGACTCAGAATGACACTCCAACAGTTATTAGAACAGGGTGTAAGAAAGACAGTAAAGGCAGTGCCAAAAATGCTTCTTCCTGTTGGGAAAATTCTAGTGGTAGAGTTACCTAGATATGAGGCAGTGGCCAAGGTTCCCTAGGTGATAAAGGTATGGGGAAACTGGCAAAGGGTCACATCTATCACCCGTGGACAGAAGGCAAACAGCCCTTAGAGTCTCACCTTGGACTATGGTGTAGTCAGACTTTCCTTTGGACTACCAGCTCACAAACAACAACATGGAGACCTATTAATTATGAAAGCTTGTCCATTGGCTTAGGCTTTCCCCACAAGCCTTATAACTTAAATTAACACACATTTTTACTAATCTGTGTTCTACCTCGTGGCTTTTACCTCTCTTCCATTCTGTATGTCTGACCTGTTCCATATCTCCATGGTGTAGCCTTGGTATCTCCTGTATGCCTCGATTATCTCCTCTTCCTTCCTCTGCAGGAAGTCCCTTTCTCTCCTAGTTACTAGCTGTTCAGCTTTTTAATTACATGAATCACAACAACACATCTTCACACAACTATTCTGCAACTCTATGGGTCTAGCCAGCCAAGGCTTTCTGATAGGAATGCTGGCAAACACTATTCATTTCCTCTCATCTGGAAAAGTTGAGTTCAGGCACTGATAGAATGTGGCAGAAAAGAAGACCAATACTTCTTTAAAGAGAGGTCCTAAATCAAGTGTAGAGAATTAACCCTGTAAACCACTCTAAGAAATGTACACACACACACACACACACACACACACACGGTTGGGTCCTCAAAGGTGGTGATCCTAAGAACCCCTATGTCTTTCATTCTGCTGGGAAACCAACCAGCTGAGTTCATTTTTCCAGGATAAAACCAGTGACTCCAGGCCAAGGGACCTTACCTGGTAACCTAGGACCCAGAGAATACCTACACCTGTGAGCTAATGGAAGAACTCAAACTTCCCCCAAAGCAAAGATAAGTAACACAGTGATGACTATTGATCCCTACATCCTAAAACACCCCATCACTCAGCTTCTCTTGCTTTTCTCTGTTGATGGAGGTGGGTCTTGTATCTTATCTGTTGCTTTCATTGGTTAACTAATAAAGAAAACTGCTTGGCCTGATAGGACAGAAAATTAGGTAGGCACACATTCCTGGGTGTGCCCAACAGGAGCTGCATGCATGTATTGAGTATATAAGACAGAACAGAATGCTGGGAGAAAGAAGCCGAGTCAGTGAGTTGTCATGATTCTCCCACTCCAGACAGACACAGGTTAAGATCTTTCCTGGTAAGCCAGCTCGTGGTGCTACACAGAATATTAGAAATGGGTTAGATCAATATGTAAGAGCTAGCCAATAAGAGTCTGGAGCTAATGGGCCAAGCAGTGTTTAAAAGAATACAGTTTCCATGTAATTATTTCGGGGCATAAGCCATGCGGGCGGCCGGGTGCCGGGGATGCAGCCCTGCTGCCGCTCGTATCACTACACTTTGTAGAAATAATAATCCTAGACCCAGGCATAAGAGGCTGTAAGCGCTCAGCAGAATGAGACCATTTTTACTATCCAAATAAAAAACAGCACATTGCTGCCCTTTCTGCTTTTGCCCCTTCCTACTTAAGGTGACAGACGTCAACTCTTCTGATTGCTGGATTTCTTCCAAGCTACAATTATTTTTAGAAGCTTTCTAATAAGTATAGGGGAAATGGCTCCCAATATGCCTCTGCATGCAGATTTCAAATACACTCAGTCTGCTGAGACCATGAGCAGTCTTATGTTTGTTTCTTAAGATTTATTTTATTTTTATTTGTGAGTATGTATGTGTTCATTTCTGCTGTGGGTTTGTGGGTGTCCATGGAGACTAGAAGAGAATGTCGGGTCCCACGAAACTGGATTCACTGGTGGTTGTGGGTCACTCAACTCTTAAAAAACAAGTAAACAACAAACAATTCAAAGGATCACATCCTGGTGCAGAAGGATAAGGTTCTTCTGGAACTAGCATGGCATGGTTTTCCTGGTCGTTGTCCTTTCTAGGATTACTGATTTCCATATTCCCATTACTCATGCTTAAATTTAGGATTTTCTTCTAAAATAGTTTCTAAAAAGAAATGAATTATAGTCATTTGTTTTTCATGAAAAGTCATAGGCAAAGGAAACAAGGACTTGTAAATCCCAATGGGTGCCACTGAACCCCAGTATCTACTAGGATTAGTTGGTGAGCCAGCTGGGAGTCACCTTTCTAATCTCTTAAACCTGCTCATTCCTGGGTGTGCCCAACAGGAGCTGCATGCATATATTGAGTATATAAGAGACATTATGGTACACAGTGCTTGAAGACTCCCATGATGAAATACTCTGCCCATAAGCTTAGGTTGGAAACAGACAAGACAGACAGACAGACACACATGCTCATGCATCATGGCATACTTCAAAATCGTGCATCACATTACACAGTATTTCCCCCGGAAAGACTAAAACTTCAAGTTAGCCTAGGATGCTTTGCTTCCCCATCTTCCTAGAAACCGTGCCTTTCTTAGCAATCACTTTATTCCTTGACTTCTTCTGCTTCTGTCTACCTTCTCTGAGATCTGTATGGACTGCAGACTCAGGCACAGAGAGATGGTACTAGTCCTAAAGGTATGGACTTTTCCTCCCCTAAACATGAGGAAAAAACAAACAAGAAAAGCACCTCCCTATTTGTATTTTTTTTTTTTTTTTTTTTTTTTTTTTGATTTTCAAGACAGGGTTTCTCTGTAGCTTTTTTTGGTTCCTGTCCTGGAACTAGCTCTTCTAGACCAGGCTGGCCTCGAACTCACAGAGATCTGCCTGCCTCTGTTTCCCGAGTGCTGGGCCCTATTTGTATTTTTAATGTATATGGCAATCCAGAAAAAGACCAGAATATTCATGAAGGTAGGCCGCTTCCCTGGCAAACCAAACTTTTTCATTATAAGAAAAAGACACTGGTTTTTTTTGTTTGTTTTGTTTTTTCCAAGATCAAATAAATAACTTCAGAGATGCCTGTAGTAGGGACTTGTATCCCAGCATTGCAGGTCTTAGTCTCTGGAAAGACAATGCAAGTCTTCATTTCAAACCCCAGCTAGGCTAAATAAGTCCAGAGGACTGGGGTCTCAAACCAGTGTTCTCACCCTCTCATGTGTTATACTCAGTTCAGCAGGGATACCTGAGGGTGACAGAACTGGGGATGCTCTAGACATCAGGTAGTCTTGAGGACTTCTCACCAGCTGAGAGGCGTGTTTCTGCCTCCAGAGGCTCTCCCTTTCTTGTCTCTGCCCTTGCATTTCCTGCTCCAGGACAGAGCTGGAGTTTTATTCTAAAGGGGAAAAGGTTAATACTGTTTTTGAAATCATCTGGCCCCAGTATAAACCAGTTAATGGGAGGTTTGGCCGAAGGGTGGAAAGACTTATACTTGGTCCTCCTCTTTGTACACACGATCTAGGAGGAAGCTAGGAGATACATAAGTGGATTAGTTGCCCCAAATCCCATTAACCGTTAACCCAGCATGCTGACTGTCCTAGATAAGGGACACTTTTCTTATGACTACAATATCTCAGCAGGGAACCTAGATGCGACCTGGTGGAAGAGTGTCTCTTCACATGAATAAAATACGGTATTGCTAACAATACAATAAGAACAAAGAGAGTCTCAAGGAAAGGAAAAAAAAACCCGCCCTATTTCTTAACAGACTGGACGAGTCTTTTAGGAAATAAGGGTTATCTCAGCAGGCCACCTTCTACTGTTTATCCTCTAAAGGGAAAAACTGTTACCAAGTCTGCATAACAAGCCTCCTATTTCAATGTTTTTGCTTCTACTGAGTCTCTAATTGAACCAATCAGTTTAGGCTCTGTGACTTTAGATCTAGTTTTCTATTTAGTTCTAGGATGTGCCATGTCTTTAGAAGTGCAGGTTTTGGTTAAGGATTGCTTAATAATCACATTAAGAGTCTAACTAAAAAGTGTGGCCTCCGGCTTCAGCAGGACATAAGACCGCTGTGCATCCAACCCTCTCAGCTTCTGGGGCCAAAGAGGACAGAGCATATAGCCAGACAGCACCGACTGCTCAGGACTCTGGCTTCAGCAGGATGATAAACATAAGTTAAAGCTACAAAAATCTTTGCTTTTCCAGCTATTTTTTTATGTGGCTATATGTACACATGCATTGTCTATATGTGGAAATGGTTTTGTATCACTTATATGGTACCAATTACTTTATAAATGAGTGGTCACATAAATTAAAATTGTTAAATTAACTGAAGTTCCTTATAGCTCACAATGAGAGTTTTAGAGTAGTCTTCACAGATTAAGCGTAGCCAAGAGTCCTAATATGTCGTTCAAGAAGAGCAAAATGTTTCTAGATACTCTGAAACATGTAGCTATCTAGTATGCTCATAAACTACAGCATCTACAGAAATATTTGTCAAAGATATACATATCTTTTGATGTCTGATGACATTTTGTCAGAGTGGACAGAGGCCTGCTCTATGCTAACTGAAACAACTAAAATATTATTTGAAATGTGATTTCTCCCTTCTGAGTCATCACTGCCTTAAAAACATCTTAAATACAGTCTGGAAATCTTATATCCAAGAACTGTTAAAAGACTTAAACCTTCACTGTGGGGGCTGGAGAGGTGCTTGGAAGTTAGGTGCATCTAGTACTCTTACAGAGGACCAGATTTGGTTCTCAGCACCCACGTGGCAGCTCACAACCACCTGTCACTCCAGGTCCAGTGATTCTATGCCCTCTTCTGTCCTCCCCAGGCTCCTGAACAGATGTGGTATCTGTAAAATTCATACAGATTCTTATGTATGCATATAAATAAAAATATTTTGAAGGATCATTAAAACCTGTCTTCAAACAATAAAAAGTTTTAACTTATTAAATGTATAGATGAATCATGTTTATAAATATATCAGTAGTTGTAGATTTACTTTATCCTTTTATGTTCTTCACTATTTCTTTCAGTATAGTTGGTATAATATAAACTTGGTGATTATAACCTCATACTATTTTCTTTTAAAATCTATTCTACTATTTATAACAAGAATTCTTCTTGGAATTCTTTGTGCTACATATTTAATATATAACCACAGGTATTTATTTTTTCAAGGGTACTCCACTCCTGAGAACAAGGTAGGATAAATCTCTTGGTATAATACAGGGTCATGACTTTCCTGGCTCTTTGGCTTTGGCAGACCACTGGTTGGTACAATGATGTCACTCTTGTTTAGACCTTGTGCTTTTAACCTCCTTGAAAAATCGAAGTCTTTTGAGATAGAGCAGTTACAGAATAAATTCTTTGTGACACAGGGATTCCAATTCCCATAAAGCAGATCAAAATAGTCCATTCTAGTCCAATATGTAGACTAGAGAGAGAGCTTTATGGTCCTTTTTCAGCAAGGTCAGCACATTTACACAGCATGAAGTAGATAGAAGTAGGTATCATTCTTCAGTTCCCCACGAGATTTCTGGAACCACAGGTCTGAGGGATGAATTGAGGTAGGCCAATAAAAAGTGGCAGTAAAATTAATATGTGAAAAATAGTTTTTCAGAAAGGAGGATTGAAATATATGCCCCACCTTCACAAATGCACATACCAAGAAAGCTGGCACTGTGAAAACATCCCTCAGAAGTCCCAGTCTTTTGTAAATAAGTTCACTGGGCCTCTAACTTTTCTCTCTGCTCTGGACCAATTGTTGGAAGTGTGCTATTTCTTAATAAACCATTTCTTCTGTAACTGTGTGTCTCTGCTAAATCCTATGTTCTGGCTAAAGAATCCAGGATCCCGCAGCAGCTCCTCCTGCCCCACCCATACCCACTGAAACCAGAACTAGGATGGTTTAAGGACTCGGATGCCCTACACCAGGGAAACACCTGAAAGGTGCTATTTGATGCCTTAGAAAAGCTTCTCTTTGTAGCTCGACAGCCAAAGAGCCAGTGTAAAGCTTGGGGGACTAAAAGGACTGGTGTGGTGCCCAATGAGGGAGACTGGGGAGAATGCTGAGTGAAAGGAGCAGGGCAAGGCCTCTGAAGAACTCTGATATGGTGATGGCACAGGGGAGTCACTATGTTAAGCCTGTCCCCTGATGTTTAGTAGACAGGCTTATGTACACATTCAGGGTTTCCTAAACCTAACACATATGACATTCTCTAGGTGTTAGTCATGGCTTTCTTTCTTTTTCTTTATGCAACAGCTAACCTTATTCAGAGCATCGGACAACTTACCCTCTGTGGTTGAAGAAGAACCATAGGAGTAAAGTATACAATCACAAGGACAAACTACACATGGCAAAAACAGGGTTTTTTTTCCCCATAGAGGCATATAAAGAGCTAACAATAGCCAGTTGTAATGAATAATCTAAAGTAAACCCACTCCTGTCTGCTGTACCTGGGAGGAACATGAAAACATATTCCAGAAAGAAAGGGAGATCCCAAGACTCTTGTCTTTTTTCTTGGTGTGTTCCCACAAGCACTCACAATTCTCCTCACACAACTCCATTCTTGAGCCTTGTTCCAACAAGTAGGGTGTTGTTTTTAGAATTTGTCTTTAGTTTTGATATAAACTCTAAAGTTTTTTAAAAAAATAATTCCTTATTTTTAGCAACTCATTTTAATTCATATGTACTTTTTGTAGAGTTTTTACTACAAATTACCATTTTAATCAATTTTTTTGAAGCAGATAATTTTTCATTTTAATCAAGAAGTCTGCCCATATGTGCAGACTTAAATGCCTAGGCTTGGTTAAACATGCAGTTTGGAGGTAGTAAATGTTCCCTACCGAGGGAACCCTAAAGCCGTGCTACAATCCACAGCCCCAGAGAGGCTAGGTAACAAGGAAGGCCCAAAGAGGGATGCATGGACTTCCCTGGGAAGGGAAAATAGAAGAGATCGCCTAGGTAAACTGGGGGTGGAGGGGTGGGCAGGGAGTATGAGGGATCCAGTTGGGTGGGTTTGTGGTGGGACGGAGGGAGAGAGTAATGAAAGAGAAGTCATGATGTGACCAGAAAGCTGGTGCCAGGGAAACTCCCAAGAATCCACAAGGAAGATTCCTAGCAATAATGGAGAGGGTGCCTACCCTACCTATCATCAGAGAGCCTTCATCCAGTAACTGATGGAAGCAGATGCAGAATCCACGGCCAAGCACTGGGCAAGCTCTAGCAGTCCTGTTGAAGAGAGGGAGGAGGGATCGCATGGGCGGGAGGAGCCAAGGTCATGATGGGGGAACCTATAGAGACAGCTGATCTGAGCTTGTGGGAGCTCATGGACTCTAGACCAACAGCTAGGGAGTCTTCATGGGGCTGACCTAGGCTCAGAATGTGTATGATAGTTGTGTTACTTGTTGCTTAGTCTGTTTGTGGGGCTCCTAAAAGTGGGATCAGGACCTGTCCCTGGTGCTTGAGCTGGCTTTTGGAAACCTATTCCCCATGCTGGGTTGCCTTGTCCAGCCCTGATGCAGGGGGAGGAGCTTGATCCTGCCTTAACTTGATGTACCACACTTTGTTGTCGCCCATGGGAGGCCTGTCCCTTTCTGCATGGGGACAGAGGATTGGATGGTGAGGGTTGTAGATGGGAGGTGGGGGGAAGAAACTGGAGGAGAGGAGAGAGGGGAACTGTAGTAAGTGTATAAAATAAATGAAAAAAATTAATTAATAATAGACAAGTAATTCTAATTCAAAACATACCTCCCCTATATAACAAAGATGGCCATTTTCTCAGCAGAAAGAAAAGAAGAGAGAGAGAGAGAATAAGGAACAAGGGTTCCAAAGAGGAAGATTGTTTGGAGATAAGCGACATCTAGATTTAAGGTGCGAATGTTTTACTTTGTGTTTAGAAGAACAAGACCTCTAACTAAAGATAACTTGGCTTTAGGGTTCCCTCAGTAGGCATAGCTATCTAATGAAGAAAGTCACCCTGTGTATGAGAGAGCAGCAATGTGGCAGAAGAGAATCACCTGTGTGTGAGCAAAGCCTCACATTCTTGCTCACTTCACCAACCAACACACATCAAGCAACAGGGGCTCTATTCCTTTTCCTACATGGTTAATTCAAGAACTAGCTAAATACAGATGGTTGTACTTAGTAAATTTCCAAAGTAATGTGCAATATAAGCATTTATTTTTTCTTTATCAAAGCTTCTCTTAATGCCCAACTAAATCAAATTACCAAAGCAATTCAAGGATCTAGTAGTTAGGGATTCTAACTCAGAGATGTGTCATAGTTGAAACACTACTTCTCACTCATCAACCAAAACTTTGTAGCATCCATTCCAGCCTGAGTAGCCCAGCTCCTTCTCATTTGAAACAGGAACAATTATCTCACCTACCTCTTAGGAAGTGAACTCAGGGAAAGCATGCGGTGTAAATTATGACACACACTGACTAGAAAATATGAGCAGCAGTTCCTGAAAAGGGCTATAATCACAAGGAAATGACAGTCTTGAGTGACTGTCCTCTGAGCCAAGCAACCACCATCTTGGGGAATTCAGCTGTACCTTTGCCTTGAAAAAGATCATCCAAGTCATTCTTGTTTAAGCCCCAGCAGAGAGGGGCAGAGTGGGCCATGGGATTCTCACCTGAGTATCCAGCTGTTCCCTGCTTGGCAACTCAAGCAGACTAGGAGAGGTGCCAGAGTCTTTAGAGGCTAGAACTAACTAGAGAAGTTGGGGCCCCGTGCTGATGAGAGGGGAGCTCATCCCTGCTGGATAAGGTTTTACAGGTGCAACCGGTTGGGGGCAAGAGTGCCCACACTCCTGTAAGTAACTCCTCCTCACCTCATTGGTTTCTAGAGTGAAAATTTGCAAAACCTTGCCTGTGTTTGTAACTGGGAACTTAGGAGAAGGGGTAGACATTTGTTAGTCTCTTCCTGGAAAGGAATTTTAGGAACAATGGCACAGGAAAAGGAAAAGGAAGGGATTTGGCAGAAATTCTGAGAGAAGTTGGTTGACAGTATCCTCCATGATAAGCCTTTAGAAACAAGAGAAAAAGGCCCATTCTATTTGCTGTATATCCTTACAGAGTCCCTGACTCTGAATAAAGAAAATGCATTGTTCTTATCCTAAGGCATATAGTCAAGTACCCATATTAATTGTTGCATAATTACCTATGGCCCAGTGAAACTCTTGACTATAATGTTTAAAGGATCATCACAGTGCATTTGATTACATATAAAAATTTACTTGTGACAACGGTACATACACATCACACAGGAAGGACTTGACATGCAAATAACATCATCTCAAAATGGAGCACAGTTGGATTCTTGGGGGATGCAGGTCATGGAAGGGATGGGTGATAGATCTCAAATGTTGAGACTGCACTTGGGGAAATTCTGGGCTGGGCAGCTTCAGTAGCTTCTGGGCTCAGGCACATTCCATTATGAGTGGAAGGGATTATAATGGAATGACATGGATGGTTTCTTATAATCAGAAAAGCACACTGACCTTCACACTACACAGGTGCAGCAGCATAATGAACCACCACGTGTATGCGCATCAATTCCTGGGAAAGAGTCCAACGAGGTTAACTTAGCTTGTATTCCAAGCAAAGAAAAACAGTGACATTACCCACATAGAGGAGCATGCCCCACGCCCACCAACATCCTTTGCTTAGAGAAGAAAAACATGTAAAAGGGATAAAAAGGTCACACAACAATTGATAATTATTTTGACTAAATATGTAAAATACTACAAATAATATGCTATGCCACAAATAATTTGATTTTTAATTTTAACACTTAGTCTTAAGAACTAAATGTAATAAGAAATTGTTTTCTCTTTCCAGTAAACAAAGAGTTGGTCTCTTGGGGGGTCTACAAAAGATAAGTTTTGCATGCCCATTCCTTTAATAAAAGTAGATAATAGAAACCTCAGATATGTGCTATGCATAAGTATTACCCAGGATTACCCAGGACAAAGGAATTGTGTGTATGATTAAACTGGTAAGCATATCATGGATTTCATCTCAGCACCTTACTTATTTAGGCATCTATTCAGATATAAAAGATTAAATAGGATGTACTGTCCCCTTACAGGGATTTTCCACTATAGTTCTATCACCCCCAAAGTCCAGTGTCCTACTTAGATTTAATTGTCAACTTAAAAGCCTAGAGTCATCGGAGATGGGATCCCCAGTCAAGGAACTAATCAGATTAGACTGAGATACCTGTAGAGCATGTCTGTGGGGGATTGATTGATTACTAACTTATACAGGAAGGTACAGCCTGTTGTGGCACTGTTCCTGGGCATGGGTGAAAGAAAACTAGCTATGCAGGAGCCTGTGAGCAAGCCCACAAGTGGCAATCCATCTTGTTTCCATATCAAGTTCCTGCTAATGATGGACTAGAACCTGTAACTGAAGCAAACCCATTCCTTCCCTAAGTTGCTGTGGGTCAGAGTGGTTCATCAGAGCAACAAAAGCAAAGTGAAGCAGCTATTAAATGATATAGGGGGACCCAGCCCACTGTGGGCCACCCCATACCCTAGACAGGTGGTCCTAGACTATGGAAGAAAGCTAGTTAAACTTGAGCTTATGAATGAGGCAGCAAGCAATATCCTCTGTGTTTTTTGCTTCAGGTTCCTGTTTGAGTTTCATAACTTCCTTAAATGATAGAATGGTGATTTGAATGAGAATTGTCCCAATATGCTCCTGTATTTGAGTGATTAGTTACCAGAGATTGAAACTGTTTGGGAAGGATTAGCAGGTGTGGCCTTGTTGGAGTACATATGGCCTTGTTGGAGGAGGTATAGCACTTGGGGTCAGCTTTGCAGTTTTAAAAGTCAACGCCTGGACCAGTGTCATTCTCTCTGACTGCTTCTTGTGGAACATTGTGTAAAGCTCTCAGTTTTTGCTCTAATACCATGCTTGTCTGTTTACCTCTATGACGGTCATAGAATAACTCTCTGAAACTGTGAGCAGGTTCCCAGTTAAATGATAAGGGTTGCCTTGGTTGTGGTGTCTCTTGACAAGAATGGACCAATAACTAAGATTAGCTGAAATAAACCCACTTCCCTCCTAAATTGATTCGGCCAGATTGTTTTATCACAGCAGGAGAAGATAAAATATAACAAAAATTGGTCCAAGTTAAGGTGTTGCTGTGATGGACCTGACCATTTGTATAATTTTGTTGGAAGAGTGTGGAAATATTTGGAACTTTGAGGTGTGTGTGTGTGTTTAACAGACTGTTGTAATGGGAGCTTGGGATTTAAGAATTCTGAAAGAAAAGGAACCACTGGAGGGCTGGCATGTGGGATTTCAGAGGAGGGTAAAGTCCTTGTAATTGGACTAGGAGGTGTTTGTGTGATGTATTGGTGCAGAATCTGAGCAGCTGGGACTGAAGAGTCCGTGGCAATTACAAAGAGATGAACATCCTTAAAGTGAAATCTGGACTTCATTGGGAAAAGAGGAAACTTATTCCTGAGCTGAGCACATGGAAAATATGGTCTTTGAAGGCCAAGGCTATATTTCAAGATGGCAGCATAACTTAGCAAATAGTATGAATGACTTGCCCAGGTGATACTGATTTTAAAGGTTTGAGGGGTCCTGGAGATCAACTGAGGCTTGGCAAGATGTGACAAAGTTGAAGTCCTTGGGAAGAGGGCAGGGAAGGTCATTAGCAAAGATGCAGCCCTAGCTGCCATGGAAACCCAAGATACTGGAGATCCGTGACAGTGAGATGTCTGCCAAGGGAAGCTGGAAGGTGTAAGGTAGAGGTCGAAACCTATGAGAAAAGCCATGTGTGCTGCAGATGGCAGAGCTGGAGCAGCGGGGCTGCCCAAGCCTTTTTGGAGCCAGGAAACTCTTCAATGAATCCTAGATGTCAGACACGGTGCTGTAAGATTTAGATGTACACTACAAAATTTTAATCTTGCTTTGATCTGTTTGCTTGAATGCCTCATTTGGAATAATAAGTATGCAGTGTTTAAGAAAATAATTTACAAGAATCCAGTCAGAAAATGGGATTTTTAAAGAGACCTTGAATTTTTTAAAATTCATCTATTTATTTTACATCCCAGCCACAGCTCCCCCCCACTACACCCCCATCCAAGATCTTAGATTCTTTTTTTTTTTTTTCTTTTTTTTTTTTTGGTTTTTCAAGACAGGGTTTCTCTGTGGTTTTGGAGCCTGTCCTGGAACTAGCTCTTGTAGACCAGTCTGGTCTCGAACTCCCAGAGATCCGCTTGTCTCTGCCTCCCAAGTGCTGGGATTAAAGGCGTGCGCCACCACCGCCCGGCTAAAGATCTTAGATTCTTAAGGTGGTAAAATTCTTAAAGACTTAGTATGATATTAACATGAGGTTTGAGGACAAGGGATGAATGATTATGGATTAAATTGATATGCTTCTGTGTCAGGTTGGCAAGAAGTAGAGTGTCCTAGTTAGTGTTAGTTGCCAACTTGATGTAACCTAGAATCATCTGAGAAGGAATTCTCAATTGAGAGAACACCCAGATTAGACTGTCCTGTGGACATGTTGCTGGATTAGGAAACTGTCTTGGTTATTAATTAACACAGAAGGGCCTGGAGAACTGTAGGCAGCACCATTCCCTGGGCAGACAGTCCTGAATTACATAAGGAAGCTAGCTAAGTATGAACCTGTGAGCAAGCCAGCAAGCAGTATTTCTCCCCAGTTTCTGCTTCAAGTTCCTGATTGAGCTCTAGTCCTGACTTCCCTCAGTGATGGACTGTAACCTGTAACTGAAATGACCTTCCTCTCCCAGCTCCTTTTGGTTAGGATGTTTGATCTGAGCAACAGAAAAGAAGCTAGAACATTCAGCAACAACATACTATCAACAATTTAGGAATCCCTTTAAAGCTACATTGAAAGAATAGAACAAAGAGATGCCAGTCCTAGGAAAATGCTTATGAAATCCATGTAGACTTTTAGTCTAGGTATCATTTTGGTTCATGAGTCTTCACTTTGACTGAATGACCTCTTCTTCTGAAGTCAAAGTTAACATGAAATCAATCAAAATAGCCTATTTCAGAAAAGAAAAGAAAAGCATCATACGATGTCAGCATTCCAAAACTCTGGGTGAAATTTGAATCTTTGCTGATAAATGAGTTTGTGTCCAAATGATCTCATCAGGCAAACGGGAAAGCGGGGAGGCTCTTTCGGGAGGTAAGAGGGGATAAACACAGAAGGAGGGGCGAGAGTAAAGCAACAATTAGGATGTCTGGAAGAGGTCATAAGGAATCGTCCTATTAACTATATTTAAAAAGCTGTAATACATTTAATTCTGCATATTAATATACATATATAGTTTTAATGAAATTTTCTCATTTGTCCTGACAGTGCTGTCTGAAAGAGCCAAGATCACCCAGCAAAACTGCCAATACCAGACATGAGAATTCCTTTTGAGTTATTGGTCAGGGCTGTCCAAGAGACCCCCAAAACACACAACCAACTTCTGTTGATCTTAGTTACCTCTCAGAGGTAGAAGGCAAGTTCCTATTGCTGAAGATACTATGCACTTTAAAACAGGGCTCAGAGGCCCCTGATCTGGAACTTACCTAACTGCCTCCTCCCTGAAGACTAGCTTTCATGGTACCAGAAGGCACCATGCAAGCTTCTAAAGAGGAGAAGCAACTAACTGTTTATCTGGCCATGATGCTTATGAACCATATTGATGACTAGCATGCCATAGTAACCCCATCGGTTCAGTAGAGGCATACATACCTTGGTGGTAGCCAATAGCTCTTGAATTGGAATTAAGACCTATTCAACAAAAGGAAAACCGTATCCGATGACAGAAACCTAACTAACTACTCAGTGTGAGTGAATTTATGTATATTGGTGAACTTACAAGCACTACTTTACCAATTCTACACAATCCTTAGCAACAACCTAAGCATTTGTCTTTATATCCACAGATAAGTGTACTCTTTACTCCTCTTCAAGGAAATGTCTCTTTACAACAGAGATTGCTACAGAAAGTCACAACCAATCAAAATACAGGCATGGAGTTCAGTCCTTATATATCTACAAACACTCCCACACCTAAATCTCAGGGAGTATCGCAGAAATACAACAATGCAAAAGATTAGGGAGTTCACTCTGAGATTTTGTCTTCTAGTAATGTCAGAAGCTATATCCATAAAGTCTCAACCAATGTGATTGTCCAAACATGGGCTGAACATGGACAACCACAACAGATACACCAAAGTAGGTGTGTGTGTATGTTGGGGGGAAGCCCATAAGACACCATAAGAACTACAAACAACTAAGAAATTCAAAAAAGTGGGAAAAATAGAAGAACAATTGTTATCCAATACCAAATGGTCAGTCCTAAAAACATGTATACAAGTAACAGAATACAGACTGAGCAGGTTATATTTAGGAATATAATGTGTAATATATAAATATATACATGTATCCATGCAATAACAGTTAGTGAAAAAAGAGGTCATGAATTTGAAAGAGAGCAAGGAGATATATATGGGATGGTTTGGATGGAGGACATGGAAGGGAGAAATATTAAGAAGAAGAGGAGGAGGAAAAGGAGAAGGAAGAATAAGAAAAAGAAGAAGAGAAGAGGAGAAGGGGGAGAAGGCTGCATGGCAGAGAAGAAATCACAGCAAGCTGGCATTCTGGGTGAGCTTGTTACATTCCTAACCGTGCTCTGAGCAAATCTAAAATCTATATTGTAAGTCTTCCTCTGTGCTTGGCATCATACGGGGTTCTCAGTAATAATGGACCCCACAAGACATTGCTTCCTCCAGCTCTTTACACTACTGTGACCACTAACTTCCTGCTTGATCCCTTAGAAGTCTCCTCTTCACTTACCAAATCATCTTTCCTAGTGTGGAGACTGTTGAGTCCTTAAAAGTATACACTAGGGCTGCATCATCAAGGATATAGCCTTGGTCTTAACTTGCTTTCTGTTGCTGTAAGAAAACACCATGATCAAAGGCAGCTGAGGACAAAAAGGGTTTATTTGGCTTACACATCTTAGACCACAGTCCATTAAGGGAAGCCACGGCAGGAAGAACTGAAACAGGCTGTGGAAGAACACTGCTTACTCCACATGGCTTGCTCAGCCTGCTTTCCTAAACCATCCATGACCATCAACCCAGAGAGGCATCTCTCACATGGCAACCCCTATAGTGGTCTGGTCCTGCCCACAATAGTCATTAACCAAGAAAATGCCCCATAGGCCAATCTGGTAGGGGCATTTTCTCAGTTGAGGTCCCCTCTTCTCAAATGAGTCGACTTTTGTTACATTGACAAAAACTAATCTGGGACAGCCTTCAACATCGACAACTTCTAAACATCCATGACAGCTCAGATCACTCATTTGGAGTTCAAGCCTAGTATCTACACGCTGGACGAAGATTATGGTATGGGAAATATAGAGGAATTGGTGTCAGTTTCCATGTTCCCAACAAGGAGATTTGGGTGAATGGAGGAACTATTATTAAGTCTAGACTTTAGAGAAATGGTTGGACATGAGAACAAAGATTCTGGGTGTGCCCAGGGTACCAGTGAGATGTCCAGACACCTGCTGAGTCTCCCTGTGAACCAACACTATACAATAAACCTGCCTCCTGGCTTATGTCAGCTTGCACACCTTATTTCCTGATCCAGTTTTCCCCAAAAAACTATTACAAGGGTATTCTCATAGTATTCATAAGAATATTACGATGATGAAAGAGTAGATGTCCAGGGCTGTTTACGTCTTCAATGAACTCATATACTAGATTTTGAGATATTTTATTTTTATTACTATTTTTAAAATTATGTGTGGGTGTGTGTACCTGCAAGTGGGTGTATGCACGTAAGTCCAGACACCCATAGAGACTAGAAGAATCTGACCCTCTGGATCTGGAATCGCAGATGGTTGTTAGGTACCTGATAAGGGTTCTGGGAATTGAACTCAGGTCCTTTGGAAGAACAGCAAGTGTTCTTAGATACTGAGGTATCTCTCCAGTTCCCCCAATCCCATAGACTAGATTGTAAATTATATAAAAGACATTTGCTTCACCTTGAGCCAGGCAAGCACAGGGAGTAGTTTAGTAATTTGTAACTCACCTTGGTTTAGGCCATGTACATATGCACATGACAACAATGGACCTAGCAACCTAGGACCCCCACCTGCATTGAGTTTCAAGTACACCTGACTCTGAGCAATGGAATAAGTTCCTCTTCCCCTTGACAATCATCAAACATGGAGAGTTTCTATTAAAATATTATTCCCAGTTGTATCTGGTAGGAAAGCAGGGAGTTAATCAAGTCTCAGCTGGTCTTGGATGCAAATGCAATTTAAACAGTGTCCCTTAGTGAGCTTTAAGGAAAAAATACCATCTTATGCTAGTGCACAATTAGGTGTGCATATAATTAAAAATCAGAGGCATCTGGAAAGAGACATAGATGGTAGAAAAAAAATCTTATGTAACTTAAATGATAATCAAAATAGAGAACCCAACTCACTATACCCTCTAATAAAAAGATTCTTACTTCTCTTGAACACCATAAAAAAGTTCCAAACAACAACCGAAGCCCTGGAGTACCCTCACCCATGTGACCCACTGTCACTCTTGACCATGTATTTCCTTCTGATCTTTGCTGTAACTTTGCTTTTTAATAATGTCTCTTTGATATTTTATAATCTCTGTGTGCCCTTATTTCAACTCTTTTAATAAGAAGCCAAGGTAGTGGAAACACCTAGCATAGACCCTAACCACAGTGTCAATTTGTCCTAAAACAACTGTTAATCCAATTATTCAAACACAAACAGGAGAGTGAACAAAATGGGGGGAAAGGCCATTTAAATTAAAAGATAATTTCTTAGCACTCACCACTAAGGATTTTGGGATATTTCACGTTAAGTTTTTACTCTAAACTGCTTTTTATAGTTTACTACTTGTTTAACTGGAAAATTTGATTCTACAAGAGGAATATGAGTATAAGTAGTGACTTCATAAGGAAGTGAATGGGGAGTAAAAACAATCCAGGTATACATCTGGAAATCTCACAGCACCTAAAGAGCAACACCTGGACCTTCTGTCAACAATGAACTCTAGCCTACGGAAACCACAGGGGAACCAAGTGAACTACCTGTGCGAAAGGAACCAGATATACCCTTCTACTCCTTGCCTTCACCCCATCTTGGACTCTGCAGGTCTGCACAGGTATTTATTTTTGCTACAAAAGATTTAGCCTGATCAGAGTGAATGAATGTAAAGACTTGGAAACCCCAAGATATCACATGACAATGACATATAGCTTTTTCTGTAAGATTTTTTTTCAAAGTTTACTCATCCCAAATGGAAAAGGAGCCAACACTCTACTCCACATCACATAGACTGCGTTATAGAAGAGGGTGTTGAAAAATTAGACAACCAGATCATGAGGTGAAGTGGAATGTGGCTGTTTTCTCCTGGTGTGACACAACCATGGCCATCGTTAAGCAGAGCAACTGTAGTGATTATGGGAGAGTTTATTCATAGTTATGACAATAAAACAACCAGGACAATATAGTTGATATCTGTCAATAGTGATAAAACTTTAATATTTCATCCTGGAAGGAGAAGAGGATGTGGAGACCCATAAATATGGGCCCATTTCCACCTTGTCTAACTGTCAGAGAGTTTGGAGGTTGCACAAATGATTGACAAACATAATTGTACATCCCAACTCAGGATGTGATTGCTTGGTTCTTTTAACATTAAAATAGCTCTTTTGAGTAGGTTCATACCATCCTGACAAAGGCTCAGGATATGCAAATGTACTTCTGTTCCTTCTTTTGTAACTACGAGGTCACCTGGGGAAGGCTGGTCTTTAGGATACATGAGCAAGAGCAGCTTCACTTCCTAGACAACAAAATGTTAATGATTTGATGTCTCAGAGTGATGAAGCCATTGACTGTGTGAGTTATCTTTTGTATAATGTTAATAAAGTCTTTTGTTACCTTCTGCCCCCCCCCATTTACATTGGGTATAAAAGCTGGGGAAAAACAACCACTGGTGATTTCAGTAATCACTGGGATACCCTTGCCATGTTATTCTTTGGTTTCTGTCTTATTATTTTTTGTGTGTCTCCGTATTCTTTACTTCTATTTCTAAATTCCCATGCCCCTACCCTGGTAAGAGGTGATTTTATAGAGTCTAGTCCTTGACAAGACGACAAGGGGGACAATAAGATTCTCATCTGAGATTCTGGTTGTCACTTTCTCTTGCCCCAGCTGTACAGGGCTTTGAACATAACAGTTAGAAGGTTGACTTGGGGCAGAATCCCAAGGCCATGGAGCTACACATGACTTGCCTAAGGTCCTGTAAGTAATTCCAGTAAACCCATTTGATTTCCATACTGGGCTTGACAGAATTTTTCTTTGGTCTGTCACCTTCTTAAAGTCACACAGCAGACAGTCCGCCATATATAAGGAAAGTTTTATCTGTAGATATCCTGAAGTTAAGACAGTTATTTATGAAAAAACACAACTATATCCAGTTCCTTATCTGAACTTGAGTATTTATGGCCTTGGTAAAACCCATTTGGAGCCCATTTCTCATAATAGAAGTAAATTCTGGAGAAAGACGGCTCTGAAGATATCGGGACGCAGGAAGGGGGCCACCTCACAAGGTCTAGCCCTTCCCAAGGTTGCTCTGATAGGTCCTGACCCATATCCCTGCGTTATTTCCCAGAGCTCCCGGCATCCTCTCTACTGTCTTGTAAAGCAGTCATTCATCTGGCTGAGCCTGCTGTTATTTCTGAGTGCTGGAGGGCGTTAAACCCATCTCTTTTGGTCTAATAGTCAGCTGCCACGCCTAGGTTTTCTGGAAGAGATGGTTTTATAAAAAAAAATCAAAGAAAGCTGGGACAATTATTATACATGGGTTAGATAAATGGAGGATTTTTGAGGAAGACAAGATAATTCATAGAGCCAGGTGATGGTGGTGCACGCCTTTAATCCCAGCACTCAGGAGGCAGAGGCAGGCGGATCTCTGGGAGTGCGAGGCCAGCCTGGTCTACAAGACCCAGTTCCGGGACAGTCACCAAAGCTACAGAGAAACCCTGTCTCGAAAAAACCAAAAAAAAAAAGAAAAAAAAAGATAATTCATAGATAGAAAATATATAAAACTGGAAAACTGGGCATGGTACATATACCTTTAATTTTAGCTCTCAGGAGGCAGAGGTAGTCCGATGTCCAAGTTTAAGACTAGCCTGGTAAACAGAGAGAGTTTCAAAACCACCAAACCTGTGTAGTGAGCCAGCATCTGTCTAAGAAGAGCTAGCAATATAAAATATTGAACATTTAAATATTTTCTGAATTATAGAAACAATGTACATTTTCTGTCTAAAAATCCAAGTCATACAGGTGACGAAGAACCTGATAAGAAGTCTTCAGAATCCTGTTCTTGAGAAAAGCCAGAGTTGTTAGAGTGAGCTTCCTGTTCCTGCGGCCAAGAACAAGTCACTTCACAAGTCATTCCTCACAAAAGATTGTAATAAACAGTATTGATTATTTTAAGTCATCCTAAGTGTAGTTAATGGACGTTTAGGTTCTTCTGATTCCCAGTAGGAGTTATTAAGTTCAGTGACCCCCAATCTCACCAGGAGCCCCTTTTATGTCTGTGGTGAAAGACCCTAGCTGATGTGCACTTGCTGATAGACGGACCAACCAGAGCATGGGAGAAGAAATAGCCTGCCAATGAACTCTCCCATGCGCGAGACCCAAAATGGATGGCACCAGACTTGCGAGGAAGAACAGGTGACATTCAGGTGCATGATTCTGGATGGACTTCGGAGTGTTGACGGATTATCATAATGAAACTGTTTATGTCTAAAGATTCTAAGACATTGTCTATGCTTTTCACCAGGTCTCCTGTATTAATGTCACAAGGGTGGCAAAAGGAGAAGACAGCTCGTGGGAAAGAATAGCAGCCTTACTTCTTAAGGAAGCTTGGGGGTGACAGGAAATCCTGCAGCTTTGCTGGGGCGTACGGATCTTGTTTGTCCCAACATATTACCTTTCATTATCTCGGCTAAGTACAATAATATTTTCAGAATGATTTACCATAGTATAACTTTATGATTGTTTTGGGGTTCTCTTCCCCCCGCCCCTAAGAAAATTTCTTCATGATCTGGCTCCTAGAAACACATTTTTCTGCCAGCCATCCTCTGCTTCCGAGTTATCAAGCCCCTTTACCCTTACTATTCACCTCAGTTAAATTTCAAGAATAGAGGCGGCTTTGACAAACAGGTCTGGCTTTATTTGAACAGATTGAGCTTAGTAGTATATCTGGTAGGCTTTTCCTTTTTAAAATATTCATTTATTTAAATTGTTCATATATTCAGACATTTCTCTAGCTATCTAGCATGTCTATAACTGGAAAATTATATACAGAGGGAAATAAAAATGCTGACTTTTAACTTTCAAGTTCCTTTTCCATTTGACAGTCTCTTCCCAATTCGATGGACCCTCCCCAGTTTTGGAAACATTGGTTCTGAAGGTGATTAATTTAGTCTGACAGGGACAGTTCTAATTCCATGGTCAGGAAACGTAAACAGGACCACAAGAGGATGTAGTCCCCTTCTTCATAGCAGTTTATTCTGTAGATGCCAGTTCTATGCATTAGAGACACAAAATCAGGATGCTGAGCAATCTTGCGAGGAAAAGGTTGAGTAGCTTCCAGGTAGTCATGATCCTGGGGCCACGATCATGACCATGAGCAGCTGTGAATACTTGTTACCGCTTCCAATCTCTCAGAGTGCGTTTGTGTCAATCAGCCAGGACTGTTTGCTTTTTTTTTTTTATTTTTATTTTACTTTGTACCTGACCCTTCATGTACTGCCCAAAGGATATCTGATGAGAAAACATCATAATGTAACTCTATACTTGATTAAGTCAATGATAAAGCTGTCTTCTGTGAAGAATAGCCGCTCCCAGGGTGTTTTTATTAAAAGCAGATTTCAGTGACAAACCATCAAAACATTTTCTTTGAACGATGAGCAATATGATTAGGCAGAATTATGCAAAGCAGACCACTGCCTGCAGTAACTAAAGACTTCTTTGTATTGATTTCCTGCAACATTCCCATCACCGATACAGTAATTTAATACTATCTGGTGACAGCAGGCAGCGAAATAGCAGAACCAGCCACAAGATTTTCAAGGTGAATCCCTTGTAGTGCACTCCACTGCTAAGATCAATTATTCAGTAAGTCTGCTATAGTAAACCCACCCTCCCTTTGCCGTATTTTAAGTTAGCATGGATTTACCAGGATGTAAAGCTATGGTGAGAAGTAAGTAGTATATTCAAAACTTGAGTCTGGGCTATAAGCCTGGAAGATTTGCTGAAAATTAGGCAATTTATGTCAACAAGATCATGTGGAAGGGCCTGCTGAGAGGCCCAGACTACCAGAAAGTGTCACCTAACTTGTATTTTTGTTTGATTTCATTTCTTAGGAATCTGTTCCTTCCAGGGACCCTTGAGGAGGGGGGTTTTCATTTACTGTCAGCTGTGGCGACGAGACATGCACCGTGAACATTGTGGAGTTTAAGTCCTAGAAACAGAGCTTACATTTGAGAGGAGAGAGCAACATTATAAACCAAATAAACAAAAATTCACATGTTATAGAATGAGAGCTTTTGTTGTTATTGTTGAGATAGGACTTCTCTGTGTAGCTCAGGATAGCCTTGAACTTGCTATCCTCTATCCTCAGCTTTTTGTAAGTCATATGTGCAATAGCTCACAATTTCTATTATGCGTAGCTCTAAGAGTAGGGACCTTTTGATAAGAAACAGCAAGTTAAAAGCAACATTTTAAGTGAATAGAAGATGAAATTTCCATGGGTTTCCTGGAAAAGTGCCAACGGCAAGGAGCCTTCAAGTAAAGGAACGAAGAAAGGGATGGAGGTAGAACACACGTCTGAAGGAGAACTTCAGGCACTGAGAAGAGCAAGCACAATATCCCGAGGCAGGAAAGCACTTGAGCTTCCTCAGAGAAGGCAGGGAGGGAGACCAGCGTAGCCAGACCAAAAGCAATGAAGGGGAGGACAGTGGAAAATAAAGTTAGAATTAAAACCAAGGACAGATCATGGCAGGCTTAGTTCTTAAGAAGGACAACAGTGGTCATACACGAGGTACGGAGTTGTTCAAGATGCCTGAGTAAAAAGTAGCATGATCTGGTTGGCATCGAACATCCGGAGTCTGGAAGGAAGGCGAAGGAGGGAGCTGGGAGTCCTTGCAAGAATCCACACTAGATATGACCACGGTATGGTCAGAGTGGGCCCAGTGGGGAGAGCTGCTAGGAATGGAAGTGCACGGGAGAGAGCGCTCACGGCTAGGGCTGCCTTGCATGTAATGTGAAAAGCTTCTTGCTAACCTTGGCTTGTTCAGACATATCTATGCAGCTCTTGCCAAGCAAGGATTGGCTGCTCTCTTCTGCTTATCTTCCTACCTGCCATGAGACCGGTTCCTCGAGATGTCAAGCAGGGTGTTTCTTGTGCCAGAAACTAGGATCTATGACCACATCTCTTTCTAAATTTGCTCATTCCATTACGAGCACTGCAGTTTCTGCTTTGCCCACTGAACCACTACAAGCGTTTAAAGGTTTACTGCATTTATGAGAATTGAACTCCTGTGACCCAAAGAAGGGTAAAATGGAAACTAAGAGGCTGTCTGAAGGCCCTGAGCTATCAAGGCCAGATGAAATGGGCAGTTTCTGAGCAGAGGTATCTTGCTTAAAGGTGATTGATTCCCATTCAGAAGACAGAGACTTTTGCCAGGATACAAACTTATGGACATGGTCAGCCCAGGGTTTTCCTTTTTCTTTTCTCTTGCAATAGAGGATTATTCTGAATCCCAGACAAAAGAAAGCCAGCAGCTTTTACATAGGAGAGATAACCTTGGGGTTTCTTCTCAGTGGCACAAACGTGCACATAGAGGAAATATTTGACTCTCATTACTTCACCCATGAGTATGGAGAAATAATGATAAAATTGTTATTGCAATATCAGTTCACTGATCCAGGAACCTCGTGTACTCCATTATAATAAGTAAGAATTATTATATATGATAGCCTTATTATATATATATATATATATATATATATATATATAGCGCCTTATTAAAAGGCAAGTGGCCATCTCTAAACACTTGCACATATATACAACACTAAAAGGGCTCAGTGGAATATGTACACATATATGCGTATATATACATACAAATGCGTATATGTATAAAAATAATAATTAAAAGAAAAATGATCATGAATTTGAGAGGGATGGGGCATGAAAGGAGTTGAAAGGGGGAAAAGAGAGCAATGGAAACAATATAAGTATAGAACTCATGAATATATAAAATTCTAAAAATGTTTTTAAAACATATATTTTTAGAAGACTAGTAAACTAAACTGTAGTGCATTGTGGCACCTCATCCAGCATTCTGTTTATCCCTTAGTACCCTGCCCCTTGTCACATGTCTTGCTCACAATGGTTATGGAGAGAGATTTGCTCCCCCCTATGGACTGTGGATGCAGCCATGAAATATGTAATAGTCTTTGGAAAATTAAATATGATCTCCACCTTCAAGCAAGAAGCTAAGTGGTATCATGGATTTTCTCCATTTGCTCTGGTCTCTTCCTGTGAAGACACACAGTTCAGAGGGAGGCACACACACCAGTACATGTGGAGGCTAACCCACAAAGCTCAAAGCAGTTGCAGTCAGCCTCCAGCCAAAATGTAATGTGAGGGAAAAACAGTTTTTTTTTTTTTTTTTTGTGTGTGTGGTAGCTGCATGGATGCTGGTTTCAAAGCCTCACCAGCATGTCAGACTAACAGCTCATACCCACTTTCACAGCGCAGAGAAGGGGGTCATTTCTCATGGTTATTATGTAAACATGTACTTAGTGGATCCCTCAACTGCCCAACTTTGAAGAAGAAACTTCTCGAGTGAGATACAATTTGGGCACAATTACAGACTTAAATTATAGCCCTGAGAGGCTTCTTTTATTTTTTCCCCTCCAAGTGACCCATTCAAACCATGTCTATTAACAGAACCCTCTCCTTTTTCCTTTTGTATTTACTGATTTCTCTCTCAGCTCTTTCTTTATAAATAGTTTTGCCTGGTCACTGTCAGGTCTCAGCTTGAATTTCAAGAGGTGTCACATTAGTGTGCATTTTGTTCACCTTCCTATCTCCTTTCCCCGACAAGGACTTACTACCTGCTGACACAGAGGAACCTGAATTCTGCGCCTCTATCACATAGCTATGCTGCTGGCAAAGGCTCTCAGCTAAATTCCTGTATCCTCCATAGGTTGTTATCTCAGAGTCTAGAAACCAGGGAAGTAAGTATCTAGCACCATCTCAAGACAGCATCTTCTCCCTGAGTCTATATTCTTGGATTGTTTCAGTTTCTTGTCTGGTGAGCAGTGAGCCACTTGATTAGATATAAACGCAAGCTTAATGCTATAGACTAACAGATTTACACTGAAAAGTATTTGTATTATAGAGTAGGGGCTTTTTCAGATCATAGCATCTGGAGATGGGGTGGGAAGAAGATAAACTGAGGAGGGGTAACTATCCTGTCTTTCTCCACTGTTCTTCATGACAAAATGAGATGAGGGAGAAGCCATTGTTCACATTAATCCAGAGACATTAAAGGATCTCATATTTACAGATGTATCAGAATAGGATACTGGTTCATTGTCCTTAACTAGAATGTAATAGTTTGAGGGATGGGGATGCAAAACAGGATGACTTTAATAATGGCATACTGAACCAAGTGAGATAACATACCAGGTGTACTCTATCCAGAGAACCCATGTCATATGCAAGGACCACAGGGATGCTTGCAAGAGAAGGGCCATGGGGATACTTGCACATGGAGAAAGAAAAAGGACCAAAGGGATGCTTACACAGGGCAGAAAAGTGAAGGACCATAGGAATGTCTGTCGTGATGGAAAAGAGAAGTCATATTGAAATGAGGAGATGGGAGTTGGGTGCTAAGTGATTCTCGGTTGTACACCAGGCAGATTAGTGCAGAGAGATAGTTCAAGTCTCATTCCATCACTTCCTGTCTCTGAGACACTAAGCAAGTGAGAATTACAAATGCATGTTCTCCATAATGTTTTTGGCAACTGCAAGTGAGAAATAAAAGAAAAAGTCATAAGAATATCAGGAGATGAAAGCCAATCAGTCCCTTTCTGTTTTATTTTAAAAAAAAATTGACAACATCAACGAAACATTTCTGGGACCTAGTCGATGGTTCAGTGAATCAAAGGGATGACTGTCAAGCCTGACAAGCTGATTTTAATCCCTAGAAACCATGTGGTAGAAAGAGAAACCGACTCCAAAAACTTGTCTTCCGTTTCCATATGAACTTTGTGACACATGCGTGTTTTTAATTCCACATTCATTTAGACTTACAGAAAGTTATAATGATATTAGAATGAATTTCCTAATTTTATAACATAGATTTTTCTAAATGTAAACTTTTTGCTTACCGAGTTTCGTTTCTGTTTCTACGTTTCTCTGTGTGAGAGAAAGGTATTTAAAAGTGATGTACACATGTGTGTATTTTTTGAATCATTTAAGATTTATCTATTGACAGATGTTCTCTTTCTTAATATTTTGGCTTTCACAGCCTAAACACAATAAATTCTCTTATATAACTGTAGTGCAATTATTTTTGAAAATTAGGAAATTTGGGCAAGTGCAGTGCCTTGGCAAGTGCAGGCTCCAAGCCTGAGATTCTGAGTTCAAGGCCTGCATCCCACATTAGGATAGAAGGAAAGAACCAACTCCCCACATGTGTCCTCTGACCTACACACACACACACACACACACACACACACACACACGCAGACACACACACAGACACACACTCACACACACACACGCAGACACACACTCACACACACACGCAGACACACACACGCAGACACACACTCACACACACACGCAGACACACACTCACACACTCACACACACGCAGACACACACTCACACACACACGCAGACACACACACACGCAGACACACACTCACACACACACGCAGACACACACTCACACACTCACACACATGCAGACACACACTCACACACACACATGCAGACACACTCACACACACACTCACACACACACACGCAGACACACACTCACACACACAAGCAGACACACACATTCTTTTTTTTTTTTAATTTTTTTTTATTAATTAATTTATTTAATTATTAAAGATTTCTGCCTCTTCCCCGCCACCACCTCCCATTCCCTCCCCCTCCCCCAATCAAGTCTTCCTTCCTCCTCAGCCCAAAGAGCAAGCAGGTTTCTCTGCCCTGTGGGAGGTCCAAGGACCACCCACCTCCATCCAGGTCTATTAAGGTGAGCATCCAAACTACCTGGGCTCCCACAAAGCCATTACGTGCAATAGGATCAAGAACCCATTGCCATTGTTCTTCAGTTCTCAGTAGTCCTCATTGTCCATTATGTTCAGCGAGACCGGTTTTGTCCCATGCTTTTTCAGTCCCCAGCCAGCTGGCCTTGGTGAGTTCCCGATAGAACATCCCCATTGCCTCAGTGTGTGGGTGCACCCCTCGCAGTCCTGAGTTCCTTGCTCGTGCTCACTCTCCTTCTGCTCCTCCTTTGGATCATGAGACTTCAGTCCAGTGCTCCAATGTTGGTCTCTGTCTCTGTCTTCTTTCATCGCCTGGTGAAGGTTAATATTCAGGGGGATGCTTATATGTTTTTCTTTGGGTTCACCTTCTTATTTAGCTTCTCTAGAATCACGAATTATAGTCTCAATGTCCTTTATTTATGGCTAGAAACCAAATATGAGTGAGTACATCCCATGTTCTTCTTTTTGGGTCTGGCTTACCTCACTCAGGATAGTGTTTTCAATTTCCGTCCATTTGTATGCAAAATTCAAGAAGTCATTGTTTTTTATTGCTGAGTAGTACTCTAATATGTATATATTCCATACTTTCTTCATCCATTCTTCCATTGAAGGACATCTAGGTTGTTTCCAGGTTCTGGCTATTACGAACAATGCTGCTATGAACATAGTTGAGCATATACTTTTGTTGTATGTTTGGGCATCTCTTGGGTATATTCCCAATAGTGGTATTGCTGGGTCGAGAGGTAGGTTGAACCCAACTTTCCTGAGAAACCGCCACACTGCTTTCCAAAGTGGTTGCACAAGTTTGCATTCCCACCAGCAATGGATGAGTGTGCCCCTTTCTCCACAACCTCTCCAGCAGAGGCTATCATTGGTGTTTTTGATTTTAGCCATTCTGACCGGTGTAAGATGGTATCTTAATGTTGTCTTGATTTGCATTTCCCTGATTGCTAAGGAAGTTGAGCACGATCTTAAGTGTCTTTTGGCCATTTGAACTTCTTCTGTTGAAAAGTCTCTGTTCAGCTCAGTGCCCCATTTTATAATTGGATTGATTAACCTTTTACGGTCTAATTTCTTGAGTTCTTTGTATATTTTGGATATCAGACCTTTGTCAGTTGCGGGGTTGGTGAAGATCTTCTCCCAGTCAGTGGGTTGCCTTTCTGTCTTAGTGACAGTGTCCTTTGCTTTACAGAAACTTCTCAGTCTCAGGAGGTCCCATTTATTCAATGATGTCCTTAGTGTTTGTGCTGCTGGGGTTATACGTAGGAAGTGTTCTCCTGTGCCCATGTGTTGTAGAGTACTTCCCACTTTCTCTTCTATCAGGTTCAGTGTGTTTGGACTGATATTGAGGTCTTTAATCCATTTGGACTTGAGTTTTGTGCATGGTGATAGATATGGATCTATTTTCATTCTTCTACAGATTGACTTCCAGTTTTGCCAGCACAATTTGTTGAAGATGCTCTCTTTTTTCCATTGTATACTTTTAGCTCCTTTATCGAAAATCAGGTGTTCATAGGTTTGTGGGCTAAAGTCAGGGTCTTCTATTCTATTCCATTGGTCGACTTCTCTGTATTTATGCCAGTACCAAGCCGTTTTCAGTACTGTAGCTCTGTAATAGAGTTTGAAGTCAGGGATGGTAATGCCTCCAGACGATCCTTTATTGTATAAGATTGTTTTGGCTATCCTGGGTTTTTTGTTTTTCCATATAAAGTTGATTATTGTCTTCTCCAGATCTGTGAAGAATTTTGACGGGATTTTGATGGGGATTGCGTTGAATCTATAGATTGCTTTTGGTAGAATTGCCATTTTTACTATGTTGATCCTCCCAATCCAAGAGCAAGGGAGGTCCTTCCATTTTCTGGTGTCCTCTTCAATTTCTTTCTTCAAAGACTTAAAGTTCTTGCCAAATAGATCTTTCACTTCCTTGGTCAGAGTTACCCCAAGGTATTTTATGCTATTTGTGGCTATCGTGAAAGGTGATGCTTCTCTGATTTCCCTCTCTGCTTCCTTATCCTTAGTGTATAGGAAGGCAACTGATTTTTTGGAGTTGATTTTGTATCCTGCCACATTACCAAAGGTGTTTATCAGCTGTAGGAGTTCTTTGGTAGAGTTTTTGGGGTCGCTTATGTATACTATCATATCATCTGCAAATAATGAAAGCTTAACTTCTTCCTTTCCAATATGGATCCCCTTGATCCCCTTATGTTGTCTTATTGCTATTGCTAGAACTTCAAGCACTATATTGAAGAGGTATGGAGAGAGTGGACATCCTTGTCGTGTTCCTGATTTTAGTGGGATGGCTTTGAGTTTTTCTCCATTTAATTTAATATTAGCTGTCGGCTTGCTGTAAATAGCTTTTATTATATTTAGGTATGACCCCTGGATCCCTAATCTCTCCAAGACCTTTATCATAAAGGAGTGTTGAATTTTGTCGAATGCTTTTTCAGCATCTAATGAAATGATCATATGGTTTTTTTCTTTCAGTTTATTTATATGGTTGATTACATTGATAGATTTGCGTATGTTGAACCAGCCCTGCATCTCTGGAATGAAGCCTACTTGATCATAATGGATAACTTTTCTAATGTGTTCTTGGATTCGGTTTGCCAGTATTTTATTGAGAATTTTTGCGTCGATGTTCATGAGTGAGATAGGCCTGTAATTCTCTTTCTTGGTTGGGTCTTTGTGTGGTTTTGGTATCAGGGTAACTGTAGCTTCATAAAAGGAATTTGGCAATGACTCTTCTGTTTCTATATTGTGAAATACGTTAAGAAGTATAGGTATTAGCTCTTCTTGGAAGTTCTGGTAGAATTCTGCATTGAAACCATCTGGCCCTGGGCTTTTTTTGGAAGGGAGATTTTTGATAACTGTTTCTAATTCTTCGCGACTAACAGGTCTATTTAGATCGTTCACCTGGTCTTGGTTTAGGTTTGGTATATGGTACTTATCTAAAAAAGTGTCCATTTCTTTTGCATTTTCCAGTTTTGTGGCATACAGGCTTTTGTAGTAAGATCTAATGATTCTCTGAATTTCCTCTGTGTCTGTGGTTATGTCCCCCTTTTCATTTCTGATCTTATTTATTTGCGTGTTCTCTCTCTGTCGTTTAATTAGTTTGGATAGGGGTTTGTCAATCTTGTTGATTTTCTCCAAGAACCAACTTTTTGTTTCATTGATTCTTTGGACTGTTTTCTGTGTTTCTATTTTGTTGATTTCTGCCCTCAGTTTGATTATTTCCAGTCTTCTACTCCTCCTGGGCGCGTCTGCTTCTTTTTTTTCTAGAGCTTTCAGGTGGGCTGTTAAGTCCCCAATGTATGCTTTCTCCGTTTTCTTTAAGTGGGCACTTAGTGCTATGAACTTTCCTCTTAGCACTGCTTTCATCGTGTCCCATAGGTTTGAGTATGTTGTCTCTTTGTTTTCATTAAATTCAAGGAAGACTTTAATTTCTTTCTTAATTTCTTCCTTGACCCAGGTGTGGTTCAGTAGTTGACTGTTCAGTTTCCATGAGTTTGTCAGCTTTCTGGGGGTAGCATTGTTGGTGGCTTCTAACTTTAATCCGTGGTGATCTGATAAGACACAGGTGGACACTGATATTTTTTTTGTATCTGTGGAGGTTTCCTTTGTTTCCAAGTATGTGGTCAATTTTCGAGAAGGTTCCATGAGCTGCAGAGAAGAAGGTGTATTCTTTCCTATTTGGGTGGAGTGTTCTATAGATGTCTGTTAAGTCCATTTGATTCATTACCTCCAACAATTCTCTTAATTCTCTATTAGTTTTCTGTCTGCTTGACCTGTCCATTGGTGAGAGAGGGGTGTTGAAGTCTCCTACTACTAGTGTGTGTGATTTGATGTCTGCCTTGAGTTTTAGCAATATTTCTTTTACATAAGTGGGTGCTTTTATATTAGGGGCATAGATATTCAGGATTGAGACTTCATCCTGCTGAATCGTTCCTGTTATGAGTATAAAGTGTCCCTGTCGATCTCTTCTGATTGATTTTAGTTTGAAGTCAGTTTTGTTAGAAATTAGTATGGCCACACCTGCTTTTTTCTTAGGACCATTTGCTTGAAAAACCTTTTCCCAACCCTTTACTCTGAGTAGATGCCTGTCTTTGTGGTTGAGATGAGTTTCTTGCAAACAGCAGACTGTTGGATCCTGTTTTCGTATCCAATCTCTTAGCCTGTGCCTTTTTATTGGTGAATTGAGACCATTAATATTAAGTGATATTAATGACCAGTGGTTGTTAACTCCGGTTATTCTTACTGCTTTTGGTAGAAGAGTTTGTGTGTCTCCCTTCTTTGAGTTGTGCTGTTGAAGGGTCGCTAGATGCCTGGGTTATTGTAGGCAGTGTTGGCAATGTTGGATTCCTTGGGTTGTGATTTTCCTTCTATTACTTTCTGTAGGGCTGGATTTGTGGCAACGTATTGTTTAAATTTGTTCTTATCCTGGAATGTCTTGTTTTCTCCATTGATAGTGAACGATAGCTTGGCTGGGTATAGTAGTTTGGGTTTGCATCCATGGTCTCTTAGTTTCTGTAGTACCTCTATCCAGGACCTTCTGGCTTTCATGGTTTCCATAGAGAAGTCAGGTGTAAGTCTGATCGGTTTACCTTTATAAGTTACTAGGCCTTTTTCCTTTGCAGCTCTTAATATTTTTTCTTTAATCTGTATATTTTGTGTTTTGATTATTATATGGCGAGGGGACGTTTTTTTTTTGATCCAGTCTGTTTGGTGTTCTGTATGCTTCTTGAATATTCAAAGGAATATCTTTCTTTATGTTGGGGAAGTTTTCTTCCATAATTTTGTTAAAAATGTTTTCTGGACCTTTGAGCTGTGCCTCTTCTCCTTCTTCTATCCCTATTATTCTTAGGTTTGGTCTTTTTATTGTGTCCCATATTTCCTGAATGTTTTGTGATGAGAATTTGTTGGTTTTGGTGTTTTCTTTGATCAGTCCGTTTATTTTCTCTATGTTGTCTTCAGAATCTGAGATTCTTTCTTCTATCTCTTGTATTCTATTGATTATGCTTGTTTCTGTAGTCTCTGCTCGTTGACCTATATTTGCCATATCCAGCTGGTCCTCAGTTTGTGTTTTCTTCCTTGCTTCCATTTCAGTTTTCAGTTCTTGGACTGTTTCCATTACCTGTTTGATCGTTTTTTCTTGGCTTCCCAGGGTATCATTTACGTATTTACTCATTTCTTCAAACTTTTTGTTATACTTCTCATCCATTTCTATGAGGGCGTTTTTTACATGTTGTTTTAGGGACTCTATTGCTTTCAAAGAGTCAGTTTTTTCCTCTTCTCCTGTGTTAGGGTGTTCAAGTCCTTGTGTTGTAAGATCATTGGGTTCTGGTGTTTTCATGTTGTTTTTCAGATTGTTGGGTGAATTCTTGCCTTGGCGTCTGCCCATCTCCTCTTACCGATGCTATCTATTGGGTTTGATTTAATTGTAGCGGGGCAATCTGCTCTCAGTGCAGGCTTCACTGTTTCTTGCCCGCACTATCCTGCATCCAGTGCCTCCGCCGCCCAGGCCTGCCTGCCGGTGCCTCCGCCGCCCGGAACTGTCTGTGCGCCGGTGCTTCCGCCGCCTAGGCCCGCCTGCCGGTGCTTCCGCCACCAGGGCCTGCCTGCGCGCCGGTGCTTCCGCCGCCTAGGCCTGCCTGCCGGGCCTGACTGCCGGTGCCTCCGCCACCCAGGCCTGCCTGCACGCCGGTGCCTCTGCCGCCCAGACTTGCCTGAGTGCCGGTGCCTCCGCCGCCTGGGCCTGCCTGCGTGCCGGTGCTTCCGCCGCCCGGGCCTGCCTGCCGGTGCCTCCGCCACCCGGGCCTGCCTGCCGGTGCCTCCGCCTCCCGGGCCTGCCTGCGCGCCGGTGCTTCCGCCGCCTAGGCCTGCCTGCCGATGCCTCCGCCGCCCGGAACTGTCTGTGCGCCGGTGCTTCCGCCGCCTAGGCCTGCCTGCCGGTGCCTCCGCCGCCCGGAACTGTCTGTGCGCCGGTGCTTCTGCCTCCTAGGCCTGCCTCCCGGTGCCTCCGCCGCTTGGGCCTGACTGCCGGTGCCTCCGACACCCGGGCCTACCTGCGTTCCGGTGCCTCCGCCGCCCGGACTTGCCTGCGTGCCGGTGCCTCCGCCGCCCGGGCCTGCCTGCCCACACATTCTTTTTTAAAAAGTGTAAGCATCCAAGACTTTCCCCTGATCATCAGAATGAATTCTTTGTACATTACAGTGCACAGAACAACAGAGGGAAAATGATCTCCTGGAGGAGGTCTGGAAAGCATTATGAAATGGGTCTGTCACTCTAAAGTGCACAGTAACAGCTAGGCCTGTGGCCTTCACAAGGTTGGCCCCTACTCTTTGGTTGCAGAGGCCTCGGAGGAACTGCCTCTTCCACCCATCCCTGCTGACTTCACCTCATAATGTTGGAGTTAGAGGTCCAGGTGTTTCTTCATACATTGCTGCATGACCCAGAACTGGTCTCCACGGTCTCATGACTGGATTTACTCTGTGCTATAATGGAAACAGGTAACGGTGAACTCCAACTGTTCCCTATGATGGCCACTGGCCATTTCTCCAAAACAAAGGTGATCCTAGTTAATGTTTCATTTGAACAATATCACCCTGGGTTCTGTGTGTATGTTGTACCATCTCTGTGCTGTCGGGAGTTATGAGGTAGTTTGCTATCAAATGGACAAACTAATCCTTTCTTTCCTTCCATGGCTGTTCCACACACTCTGACCTGGACAAAGTAAGTCTCGAGGCTGTAACAGAAACACCCGCCAGCTGGAGGTACTGGGGTCTGTAGGACCACTTCTGCTAGCCTGTTCTCCTCATCTGCTCTGAGGTCTGCATGACCTCTTCTGCCAGCCTGGTCTTCTTCACCTGCTCTGAGACCATTTCTGCCAGCCTGGTCCTCCTCATCTGCTCTGAAGTCTGCAGGACCACTTCTGGTAGCCTGGTCTTCCTCATCTGTTGAGGTCTGCATGACCTCTTCTGCCAGCCTGGTCCTCTTCCTTTCCTCTGAGGTCTGAAGGATCTCTTCTGCTAGCCTTGTCCTCCTCATTGCTCTGAGGTCTGCAGGACCTCTTCTGCCAACCTGTTCTCTTCACTCATCCCCTACTACAGTCCTCAGCCTGCATGCCTCTCCTCCACTCCCTGGGCAGCAGGAACTACATTTCCCGAAGGGATTTTCACTGGATAACCTGAGGCTCTAGAGCAGCTTTATCCATTACATGGAGCATCTCTGTTCAGACTTTTTATTTTAAGGTTTTATTACCTTACTAGGTATCGAATTTCCTTCTAGCTTTTGATATGTAGTCTTGATTAACCTTCTTCCTTCTCTCTACCTCTTGCTAATATTATTAACACTAATAGACAATTAATCCAAAGAAATCAAATATGTCACTTTTGATAAAAGTCATTCATTATAAAATCATTTGGAATAATTTATAAATCAACACATCAATTAATTAAGTCTTGTGTAAAATAGATACCTGTCTTGCGACAAAGTTTTGTACCTTATTCTGGAGTTATTCACTTTCCAGGACAGGAAAGACTCATCATGTTTTGTCAGGAGATCTCTAATTAAACCTGAATATTGATAAAGTCTTAAAAAGGGGGAAATGCTTGCCTATTTTTATCTTCACTCACATTTCTTATTTAATATTTTAGTGACTTGTTTTAATTGTTAACTAACCTCATGTATGTATTTAATATAATCTTGGAGCTATAGAGATCATCATTCTGTTTACAGAAAATACATACCAGGAACAGTAGACTCATTAAAGCCATTAGTTCAATCAAATTGTTTTGTGTTAGAAAAGCTCTGGCCTCCATTTAAATATAAATATATGTGTTAATGAATGTATGAAGGACCATAAATATGACTAGACATAGCAGGTAGAGTGGAAATTTATGTTAAATTAATAATATATAACCAGTCAGAGTAATGAAAAGTCTATTTTAAAGCATCCAGATATGTACATCACAGCATCCCCTTTCGAACCCCAGACCTTATCTCTCCGGAGATGTGCAAAGCACAGATGGAGGGGCCACTGCAAACATCTGTGATAACTGGAACAGTTAGTTTTGAAGAGGATTTTCTCTTTGTTGGAAGCCTCTAAAGCATTATACCCTGTGGATAATGCACTGGGTTCGAATTTCAGATAGGACTGTGTCTTTTTTTTGTTGTTGTTGAAGAATGACTACAGACTTATTTTATCAGATCAGGTTTTGAAAGAAAAAAAAACAGAAGGTGAGAGTTTGAAACAGAATTCAACTAATAGCTCCATGTTTGGGTATCCTTTAGAAAGGTGTAGTAGTTTGAAGGAGAATCTCCCTTAGAGGGCTGGTTATTTAACACCTGGTCCTAGTTGATGGTGCTGTTTCGGGAGGTTTAGGAGATGTGGCCTTAATGGAGGAAGTATGCCGTTGGAGGTGGGTTTTGAGAGTTAAAGCCTCTTGCCGCTTCCAGTTAGCTCTCTTTCCTTCTGACTTGTCTATGTACACTCCTGAGGATGTGAGCGCTCGGCTTCCTGTGCCAGCAGCCTTTTCGTCAGGCCACTTCATCGAGATAGACTCACATCCTTCTGGACCGGAAGCCCAGATAAACTCCTCCTCTTAAGAGTTGCCTTGGTAACGGTGTTTCATCACAGTCACAAATCAGTGACTAGCATAAAAGCTTTTCTTCTTCCAAGGAAGTTGAGTCACCCTGGTAGGAAGATCACTGCTCTAGGAGACTGTGGGTTCATGGAGAAATAAAGAATCCATATCCTGTATCACCAGCACTCACCTGCTTTCAGGGTCAGAACAATTCAAGTAAACATGTACAGGTTACAGGATTAGCTCATTCAGCAAAAGAAGGAAATTATGGTGTTCTAATTAAATGATGGGGGCTGTTCAAATAAGTCCAAAATGTTTGATACCTAGAAAATTGTAAAGACTGGAATTTTCATCTTAATTTTCAGTGAATTGCTGAACACACACACACACACCTTCAGCTTATCTCCCAATAACCTGAATTGCATAATATTCTCCAAGTCTCACACCAGGGTCTCATTTTCTGAAGATTATTCTAGTCTTAGTTCATCTTAACCTGCCCTTTCCCTTACCCATTCTATAACTTCTCTTTAGTCGGTGATAAGTGACATGTCAGCTTCTATGGAACTTCTCTAGATGAAAGATTCTCTGACTACCAAGGTTTGGTACAGTCGGCATAGCAGGCTGCAATGACCTTAGTGGGGGAAGACACCTCACACAGGTCACAGTGCCTGATTCCAGGTAGGTGAGGAAGCTGCTAGTGCCACAAGGCCAAAGGCCTAGAAGTAGGTGACTTCAAATCATGTTCAACTCTGTCCATCCTTTAGAGCCAAATTGAAAATTTGAGAGAGTCATTGTTTCTAGGCATTAAAATTCTCCCCGACGGTCAGCACCTCACCTTAAATGGAGACAGCAGACCTGTGTGTTTGATAGCGCATGTCAGACACAGGTGCTCTGCCATCCCTACAACTTCAGCCATTATCTCTTCGCTCTGTGATAGCTCCCAACCTCTTGCTTTATTTCTCTTCCTTCCTGCCAGCATCCAGAAGTGTCCCCTTCATTCTCACTCAGATAATTTATTGATTTCCTTTTTTCAGCTGACAGAGGAAAGACACCTGGCTTCTCCCTTCCAGATCTCCTTCAAGTCCTACCCACTTGCATCTTGGTTGAAAAAAATCATCCTCCAATCCCAACATTTTTATTCACAAACTTAAAAACACAAAGGAGGGGCCAGAGAGATGGCTCATCAGTTAAGATCACTGCTGCTCTTGCAGAGGACAGATGCTCAAATCCCAGCACCCCCATTGGGAGTGTCATAAAGTTCTGTAACTTCACTTCCAGGGAACCTGGCGCCCTATTCTGGCCTCAGCAGGCCCTAGGCATGCACACAGTACACACACATGTATATGTAGACACTCACACATAAAATAAAATAATTAAGTGAAGAAGAAAAAGAACATAAAGTCCAGTCTGGCATGGCGGTGCAAACCTATAAAATCACTCAGGATACAGAGGTAAAACAATCATAGCAAGTTCAAGGCTAGCCCTGACAACATTGTGGCATATGCTTTATAAAACAAAACAAACAAAACAAATCAAACAGAAACCTAGGTCTCTGTGTCTCCCAGAGACAGAGACAGTGTGGCAGTGCCTGCCCGGGTGTAGGGTGAGTCAAGGGTGCTGCAGTTACAGGCTGTCAGCTCAAGGCATGGGTGTGGGATTCCCCTCTGTATGCTGTGAATATGTTTTATTATCACTGCTTAATAAGAAGCTACTTTGGGCCTATAGCAGCACACAATATAGCCAGGAGGGAAATCTGACATATATAGAGAGCTGGCAGAGTCAAGAAGATGGCTGCCAGAACCCTCTGGAACCTTGTCAGTAAATCATGAGCCTCGTGGTAAAATACAAAGTAATGGAAATGGGTTAGTTTCAGATAGAGGAGCTAGATGGCAATATGCCTAAGTGATTGGCCTAGCGCTATTGCAATTAATACAGTTTCTGTGTGATTGTTTCAGTTCTGGGTGGCTGGGAAGTGAACGAGCAGCCTCCGCCTACAGGGGGGGTTCAGGCTTTGAACTTCCTTAAGGGCTTCTTGGCTGGTGACATTGCTGTGGCTGTAGCTCCAGAGAGTCAAACTGCCCTTGCAGGTCCAGCATACCAACAAACCAACCAGTACACTACAAGGCATCATTGACTGTAATGTGAGAATCTCCCCACAGCAGGATTTCCTTCCTCTCCTTCTGGAGGGGTAACTTGGCCTGTGAGTTCCAGTACTTCCCCAACCCTCAATTTTGCCTTCAAGGATGTACAAGCAGATCTTCCTGGGGGGGCCTGGGTTAACATCACCTGGCTTCTAATGGGGCAGCTAGGGCCACTTCCCTCTGTGCTGCCTGCCCACTGGGTTTTGTTATGACCATAATGGCTGCTGATGTGTGTAAGGAGTCTTTTCAGTGTGAATTCAATGGAATGGGCTCCTGTTCCACCAAGATCTTCAAGTCTGATGGCCTGAAAGGGTTCTCAGGGTTTTAGCATACCTACCCTGGGGATCATCATCATTTACACGGTTGCCTACATTGGAGTCTGTGACACCACTACCAAGGGGATACTGCCAGACCCCAAGAATGTACACATTACTGGGCGCTGAGTGATTGCCTAGAACTTGAGGGCAGTTGCAGGGCTAGTATCTTATCTATCTGATACTGTTCCAACCAGGGTATTGATTCAGTATGGCTGGAAAGCAACTGATATTTTGTACACAGGGACACGTGACTGCTGGAGGAAGATTGCAAAAGAGGAAAGAGCCAATGCTTTCTTCAAAAGTGCCCGATCCAATGTAGTGAGAGGCACAGGTGGTGCTTTTGTATTTGGTACTGTAAGATGAGATCTAAATATATGACTAATGTAATCAAAACTGAAGTTCACTGGTTCACACATTCACAGATCCATTGTGTGATTTAAAATAGCTGTTCTTGGGAGATTAAAAAGACAGATCTGAGATAAAACCAGACCTCAGAAAAATGTTTTGTTGAGTGTTCATTAAACCACAATTTTTTAAAATTTATTTTACATTTAGATTCTCACAGAAAACAGAAGATATCTTATCACACTTGTTCAATTAATTATCTGATAACTGATAATGAAAAAGTAACTGAGCATGGATCATTAATAAAGTCGACTCAATACAGAAAAACGAAACAGAAAGCAGGCATCTGGCAAATTCTCATGTATTAAGATAGCGAGGGCAGGATAGGACAGAAGGGAAGGAGGTATACTTACAGATATCACAGCGCTCTACTAAGAAGATAATAAAAAACCATCAGACAGTCCTGAGAAAGAAACGGTTCAGATGCCTGAAAGAGCTAAAATCAGAATGCGCCACCCAGGAAGCAGAATGATGCCTCTCACCAAAGCCTGGAGAACATAGCCCATCCCTGACTGAGGACACCTGGCTATAAAGAGAACTCTACTTCTAAGCAAACAGCAGTGACAGGGCAGTTTCGGCCTGTAAGGCAGACTCCAGCGAGTCTGTCACAGTGTCCCACAGGCAGGAAGACTCAGTAGGACGGGTAGTCACCACCGCTCTGCTTTCCTGAAACTGTCTAGAGCCTCACACAGATAGGCAGGCTAAGCTGACATGAAATTTTCCTACTTTTCACTGCTAACGCAGCCACACTCTATGCAAAGACATACAAATGCTAAACACGGGATATTACTTTTTACAGATAACGAACTTTCATACCTGCAGAGGTTCCAGGAATGAAGAACAGCTAAATGCTGAAGCAGCTTGGATAAAGGTGAAGCCAAAGGCAGGCCCAAGCATGTCAGAGCTGAACAGAGCTCAGGATTTCTTAAAGGGAGATGAATCTACACCCCAGGTTCTCCACTGGAAGTCAGAAGCATTGGAGGGTCGATTTGTCAATGTAGAGAAAAGGAGTCAGTGTTGCCTATCAGCCACTGGAACAGGAGCTCTAAGAAGACCAAGAATCCTAAGAACTGCCTCAGAGAATGTGAACCAGACCCAAGATACCAAGAGAGGTCACGATTCATACCACATGGAGAAGAAAGGAACATGGCCAGTTAAAAATCAACATAAATACTTGACATGGAGTAGTGAATCCCACGAGGCTCAGAAAAAGCAGATGAAATGGTCTCTCTGGATGGTATAAGAGTCCCATATTAAGAACAGCTTGTTTCCTCATCAAAGTTAATCTATATTTTATAAAAACCCTGTCTTCAAACTGTCTTGACTATGTGATAGCAGCGTCCATTTGGCTCCATTTTGAGAGCAAATGCAGAAAAAGGATTCTGTACTTTGCCATGCGTGTAGACACCTAACACTATCCACAAGGCACTGATAAATAACTTACTCCTAAAACTAAAATACTAAAAGTAAAATTTATCAAAGTAGATTGGAACCATATGAATCTATGAGCATATTAAAACCATATCAAAAAAGCAGGCTCCAGGCCTTAATGAACGCAGTAGATCAACAAAGGTCACTACACTCTCACATAGACACCTTTGAAGAAAAGGACACTTGACAATATGGGGGCAATGGTCCTAACCGATCTGTCATCTAAATGTGGTAAGAGACCAACAGACAAAGAACTTTCCCAAGTACCCCCCTGGCTGCAGCCTCAGATTGGCACATTTCTAATTCAGCCTGCTGGAATTGTCATCCACTTGTCCATCTGCCTACCTGACAGGACCTGGTCCTTCATTCACCTCTTCAGCTTGATTCACCCCTGCTTCGAAAGGCTCAGCTTTGCCTCTGCTGTCCCTGCAGCCCAGCTCTGATTTCAGCTGGGCTGTGAACATCTTACCTAACCATCAGTGTGGTTCTTTTGCACCTGTGCTGCCCTCTGCCCTCTGTTTTCAGTAAGACCTCTGTAAACTCTGCTGTGGACTCTATCTCTTTTGTTGCCATTCTATAACCTACATATATTCATATAAAGAGATATAACTACTGTGTGCTTTGCAATGTATGAGCTGACACAACGTTAGTAATTAAGATTCGGGTAGAAGATCCTGGTTTTTTTTTCTTCATTTTTTATTTATCTATTTATTTTTGCCAATGGCCAGCTACAAAAAAATAAAGCAAGACTACTTGGAAAAATTGCAGGAAAATAATTGACATATGACATAAACTGTGGACTTATTGTTTGATAAATCCTGATATTGTAGAAATACACATATGTATCCTTCACCTTTAAGGCTATCTATATTTCTGACATAGCACACTCACTACACCTGACCATGGACTTTGCAGTGAATTAAAGCCACTATGGAGTAGGCGGCAACAAAGAAGTGGGAGACTTTGAAACTTGTGACATAAAACTAATAAAAAATTATTCAGGAAAATTCTTACAGTGTGAATGACTCCTTAAAAAGGTTCAGAGAGGTAGAGGAGGAAGTAGAGTCAGAAGACAGAAATGTGACTCTTGAACAAAAAAGAAGTGACTTAATAAAGAAGAAAGAATATGACCCACAGAATCTGCTCAGTGAACAGGCAGGCAGTGTAGACGTCAGCGGCTTATCTATTGAGAAGGAAGAGGAGAAAAACAGAGAGTAGCAGTTGAGTATAGGAGATCTGAAAAACATAAAAGTTAAAAAAAACATGGGAAAAGAATAAAAGTGTATAATAACACTAATGGTTTGTCCAGAAACTTGATAAATGGAGGATGGGTAATATTTAATGGTTGATACTCTAGGTATTTTCAGATAAGTAGAACAATATAGTTGATAAGACCAAGGCAGGATAGTAAGTCCCAAGCAGAATAAATTAAGTAAATCAGTGCATAAACACAGCATAGCAAACCAGAAGAACATAACAACCCCTGTAACATCATCGAAGGAAGAGATTACCTAAAATATATTTTTTACACAGCAGCAAACACTTCATAAAATAATGCAATAATGTATTCAAAGCGAAAATACCACAGTAGTCTAGGATTGTGTAGTTAGCATAATCCGTAATTCAAGAAAAAGGGCTGAGTCAGGTATAACAAAAACAGATTTCCTACTCTGAGTAACTTAAATTACAAAGAGAATATTGAATCTAGAAGTAAGTTGGATTTAAGAACCTAGGTGAAGCAGAGGAACTAACCAGTGGTTTTATTCTTTAAAATATGAACTAACAAAAATAAATGGTAAATGAGCAGATTTGGAAGTGTACCGAAGTGAGGAAAGAAAGGAAGTCCAGATGTGGGAGGTGGAGGGGGGATGGCACTAGAAAGCCCTTGTGTTGTCAGAGGACGATACAGAGATGAATGAGCTTCAGTGTTTTTAAACTTGACTGTGCCTCTTAATCAACTGAATGAAAACACATTATGTTCAAGTCAGGAGGCGAGACAGGAAAGGTGGCTGACCCAATAGGAAGAAGAGGGAATAAGAAAAACCCCAAATGCACGATGGTGGAGGTTGCTGCTCTCCCAACACTTTCTTCTGCACTGTTCTCCCTAGCTTCTCTACAAACTCCTGAATATGAACATTTTCATACCTTCTTGGCTTTACTGAAGATCAACTATCTGCTCCAGGTTTCACCGAAGGAAAATATCAGACCCTTTAAAACACCCTCTTGAAAGTGCCCACAGCAGAATCTTACTAGAAGTAGTACACCATATGTCTCCCAGGGGAAGGGAAATAACTGGCTCTCTAGTTCCAAAGGATGTATTTTCTTCTTGTAGTCTGCTGCAAGAAGAAACAAAGACCGACTAGAAGGAGCCATGGCCTTAAGTGCTAGGCAATGTCAGCTGTAGAGTGCTGTGGTCTCTAAGAAAAAGAGGGGACAGGGTAGACCATAAAGGTTGGAAAGCGTAAGCAAGCACTCTCCCTAAGAGACAGTTGAGTTGTGCTTGGCATATGGACCCTCTTATACTCTGTGTTATGGACCACAAGCTGTCCAGTACTCTTAGATATTTAAAACACCTCTATCACAGTGGAGTATATGTAGTGTATCTTGGGTGGGAACAGAGCAGAAAGCACTTGGCTCACTGAAGAAGCAACGGGAGTTGTCTCAGTCGACTGAAGCAGTTCTCATCACAGCACGGTTGCCTGTAGTCACACAGATTGCCTACTACACAACTTGGAGTTGGCTGTTCGTGCAGAATACAGTGTAAACAGCACCGGGAGTGTGCCCCGCCCTTTCCTGACAGTGATGCAGTGGGCTGTGTTTGAGTTGTCTGTGTAATGACTATACCTTCCCTGCTTGACCAATGCCTGACAGATTTGAGTGTGTCTTCTTCACTAAACCTCAAACTTGGTGCAGCGCTGTAACTGTAGCTTGTAGTGATATCTCATTTGTATTTTAATAAATAAAGCTCCTGGTTCCTATTGGGAATTGAGTTAGGAACCTGACGTGGAAGCCTACAGTTCCAGTTTAGAAACTATGTCCTATCATAAAGAAGTTTGTTTCCCTTACAGTGGTGGACTAGGAGAACGGGCTGCTTTAGTACTTACTGTTGAAAAAGACATTTACTTATTCGGGTGTAGGGCGTTCTAGCTTGTGTCGCTGTTGCTGTGATAGAACTAACCAAAAGCAACCAGGGGGAGGAAATGGTTTACTTCATCTTCTACTTTACAGTCCGTCATTGGAGGAAGCAAGGCAGCAGCCTGGAGGCAGGACCTGAAGCAGGGACTACAGAGTAGTGCTCCTTACTGGTTTGCAGTACATTTGCAGACTCACACACAGCCCAGGCCCACTCACCTCTTCGTATTTACTGCAGTGGGCAGGGCCTGCCTACTTCAATCAGCAATCAAGAAAACGACCTGCAGACACGTCCACAGACAGAAAACGACCTGCTCACGCCCACAGACAGATCTGATGGAGTGGATTCCTCAACTGAGGGTTAATCTTCACAGGTCTGTCAAGCAACAACCAAGATTATCCATCACGCAGAGGTAAAAGACCTAATAATAATCTTCCAAGAAGAAAGGAGTTTTCGTATCCTGAGATAAATACCCACAACAACATTCTGGCGTCAAACTTTTAGTACTCCCCCTGCCTCTACCACCCAAATGCTTGACTATTAGTATGGACAACCATGTCCTGCAATTAGCATTTTTACTAAACAGAATTTCATTTGTCGTTACGACTTTAAAATAAAATTTTGTGGATAAGAAAAAGAATTAACTTTTAATACAGTTTGTGCTTTTTTCAGCAATATACATCTAAATATAATGATTAAGAAATACCCCATGTAACATCACATATCTTGTAATAGCTAAAGGGCTATAATATCAAAATGCAACAATGCTTATGACCATTTGGTACAGAGAAGTATGACATAGTGATTAATAATATGTCTGAGCACATATATCTACTATATAAGTATAAATTAAGTAGAGTTGACAAAGTGAGAATGTAAATCCTAAAGGAAAGGAGTAATAGAAATCTCCAACTATCAAAGAAAAGCTTTACATACATTTTATAAACTGATGATGGTGACTAACAAGTATATTAATTTCATTGAGTTTATTTTTAATTAAAATTTATCATAGCTGGTTGTGATAACACATACCTATAATCCTAGTGCTAGAGATGCTGAAGCAGGAGGATCTCACAAGGTAGAAGTCAGCCTGGGCTATGCAGGGAGACTATTTCTCAAAACAAAACAAAAATTTTACTACAAAACATACATATTTAAGTCAACAAAGATAATAGTTTTTGCAGTTAAACATACAAAGAGAAGTTTTAATGTCAATTTTTAAAGTACAATTTTTTGAAATTTAAAGAAGTATGAGAAATTTGTGTTTGTGTGTCATATGTACATTTGAGTACACAGGAGGGGCACTGCACCTGTGTACACACGTGAGGAGGTCTGAGGAAGACACTGAGTGCCCTCCTGTATCCCTCTCACCCTTCTTCCCGTGGCACAGAGGACACTCAATTGACTTGGAACTGTCTGTGTGTATGTGGTGGCTAGGCTGCCTGAGTAGCAAGCCCCAGAGACCATGCTGTCTTCACCTTCCCCAGCCCTGGGCTTACAGGCCAGTTGTGGTTTATTTTCTGCTTGTTGACGTACAAACTGGTGCATCCACAATGAATTGGTCGGACATTCCTCAAAAAACTAAAAATAGATCTACCATATGATGCAGTTACACAATTCTTGGACTTACAAACAAAAGATAAATATCCTACTATAGAAATACCCGATCATCTGTGTTCATTCCTGTTCTATTTACAGTAGCAAGGATAAAGAAACAGACTAGATGACTACCAAATGATTAGTACATAAGCTGACTGTGCTGTAGTGGAAGTTCATACACCTATAAACACGCAGGCAGCTAAAAATTGGGGTTGATGAGTGAAACACAAAACCAGGACGCAGAGTTTGGTGGGGTTGAGGGAAGAGGTGAATGTGGTCAGACTCATTTTCTAAAATTCTCAAGGAACTAATTTTAGGAAGGGTAAGCGAGCACCTGGACAAATGGCTGCTTGTTGCCTCTTTGTCCTCACTGATCAGCACCTGTTCTCACAAGGCGCCGAGTCTAGCAGACACTCCGCATTAGCCCAAGAACTAAATTTAAGCCAAGATGTCGTGAGAGCTTCTGTGTCATGATTCCACTGTACTTGTGCTGCTGGACTGCTTGTGTAGGTGCCCTGGGAAAGCTTGGGAACTAGGAAAGTCTGCATGACTTGCAGCTTAAGTTGCAGGGTGTACAATGAAAATATGCAAAAATTGTTTAGTGTAAGTACACATAGGTAGACCTGGATACGCAGAGCCATCGAGTCTTTCGCACAGCCTCTCACCATTCAAGGGATGAAAACAAGAATAAAGCAGTATCCACCTGTCCCAGAAGCCACTGTGCAGTGAGAGTCACCATGAGCAAGCCTTGATATTCTGTAGGCTCATACGGTAACACAAACCAAGCTATGATACATACAGCAATGCTCTCAAACTTTTTCAGCGTTTATAAAAGCTGAGAGAAACCTAACTACAGGAGTGGTAGGGTAATAGATAGTAGCTCCTACAGCTGCGGGGATCCTTTACCCTTTAGAGATCCCAAGGAAGTCAGAGCTGAAGTTACTGAATATATCTGATTATTTTATCTTGTGTGACAAGGACAAAAAGATAAAAGTGTCTGTTTATCAAATTGAGTCTCTATTACTTTTACCCAGAAAAATTATTTCTTGCCTCCTTGTATAACTAACATTGTACCATGATTGATTAAAATGGTGAGAAATAATACAGTTCTTTTGGGGGGTAATTAATTTTGTGTCAGTTCTTTGGGGGGGCATGATTAATTTTGTGTTAGGTTCTTTAACATGCCCCTTAAGCAAGGACTCTTTTTGGGAAAACCTAGGTATTATCTAACTTGTCCAAGGTGCAAATGCAAGTGGTCATAGACTATGCTGCCCTGTCTAACGATACAATTTATGATGCAAATGTATTGAAAACATCCTCTGTGGTATTAATTGTTGCGCTAGTTACTTTTTGTTGCAGTGATAAAATAGCATGACCATGATACCCATTATAAGAGTTTCAGAGTGTTAGAGTCCATGACAGCAGACAGGTGGAGAGGAAATAGTGAGGTCACATCATTAGCTACAAACATGAAGTCCAAAGAGTGAACTGGAAACAAGAGACTTACTCTCAAAGCCTGCCCACAAGTAATGGACTTTCTCTAGTGGGGCCACCCCTCCTAAAACTCCCCAAAGAGCACAACCAAGAGGGGATCAAGTATTCAGACATCTGATCTTATTGGTAACATTTCTCATTTAAGCCATCATGTTCCTCTTCCTGGCCCCTATAGGCTCATAGGAATATAATAATGCAAAATATACTCAACCCAACTCCAGAAGTCCCCATTGTGTTTAACAGTTTTTTCCTTCTTTCTTTCTTTTTTGTTCTTATTTTTAATCTTTTTAAAAAGTGTTTTAAATGAACTATACATTTTTCTCTGCTCCCTTCACTTCCTCTCCTTCCCCACTCTACCCTCTTCTATGAAATCCAAAGTCCAGTGGTGCCGGACAATTGTCTATATTCTGTCAATTATGTTTTAAATAAACTCTGATTGTCCAGTAGCCAGGCAGGAAGTATAGGTGGGACAACCAGACAGGAAGTAGAGGTGGGTCAATGAGAACAGGAGAATTATGGGAAGAGGGAAGCTCCCTCTGCAGTCCTGACCCGACCATAGAAGAAGCAAGATTGACCTGCCTCTCTGAATAAGATACTGAGCCCTATGGCTAACATAGACAAGAATAATGGGCTAATATACATTATAAGAGTTAATACGAAGCCTGAGCTAATGGGCCAATCACTTTATAACTAATGTAGACCTCTGAGTGATCTTTTTGGAACTTGATTGTGGAACCGGGCAGGACAGAAAACCCTTGACAACAGTCCAGGTCAGGTCTTTTCTGAGGCTCAAGGCAATATCTTCATTGTAACCCCTGTGCAATGAAAAGAAAAAATTACATACTTTGACAAAATTATGCAACAAGATGTGTATATTACCATTCTAAAAAAGAGTAGGGGCACTGGGAGGAAACACTGGACCAAAGGAAGAGCAGACCCCAGCAGGGAAAAAGCTAAACCTGTAGGCCATGCTCTGATCAAAGGCATTAGTGTACCACTGCCTTGACTGCCTGCAAAACACAGATTTTTCTTGGACCAATCCTGCTAACTACATCCAGATCTTGGCAGACATCCCACGGTTCTCACATCTCCAACATCTTCCCGTCTCCCCACACCCAGGCTTTAAGTTCACAACTGTAGCCTCTCAGGGACTCGAGCCTTCCTTTAAGGATCTATCCGCCATATCCTGCCAGGCCTCAGTGGTTCTGAAACTACAAAGGAAGACTCCACAATGCCGTCATTCTTGCATCCTCCATGCCTCTAAAGCCACAGCTGTATGGACGATACTGCCGCCAATGTTATAATTGCCCATGTTATAATAGCTTGGGACACCCTCTGACCACCCAGGGTCACATTTGCAGTGATCTTAGCGGTTGCCTTCTAGAAATCCTATAGGCTCTCTTTCACAAGCCTGAGGCTGAGCTGGGTGGAACCTTGGCCTCCAGACAGCATTTATATAGCTCCAGCACAAAGAAGGCCTCTTCTTAGCGGCAGTAACAGTGCCAGATACAATAGCCTCTCTCCCAGCACAGGCCTTGCCTGAAACATTAAGCTTACCAGTGCTCATTTTCTCTCCAGTCTGTACATTTTGTATTTATTTTTGTTCTTTTTCAATGTTTGAAGGTTTTTTTTGTATGTTGGGTCTCAAATCTGGGACAAATGACTGAGGTGCCTATTTAACATATCAAAATGGACCTAAGCATCAGGTTCTCCCAGCATCCCTCAGTCTCCACCCGTGACAGGTTATGGCTGGTATACCCAGCCCCCTACCCTAAACTCCTCCAGCCCAGGGGCTGGGCTGCCCTTCCTCCAGCTGCCCTTTCCTATATAATCCAACCATTTTGGTTACCTGGCTCTTTTGTCTACTCTTTACCCTCCTGGCCTCTTGGTCTGTCTCTCCCCTCCCCACCTCTCCAGACGTGGCTTAGTGTCATGTCTACTCTGGGCTTTCCCAGATGTCCCTGCCTCTGGCTATGCTCTCCCTTTTATCTACAATAAACTGTCTCCTCCACCACGCCCAGGAGCAGTCAAGTCCTTTCCTTCTTCTTTTAATCATTCATCTGGTGCAGAAACCCAGGACCAGTCATATTGTTTTTTATTTCTTTTTTTTCATTCATTATATGTGTGTTTTTTTTTTCCTGAGAGCCAAATAAATCCAAATGCAAGACTTTCGCTTTCATTTTAAGAAACCAAATTGCAGTGGTTTAAATGAGAAATGATAAGCATCATTAATAACAATCATGCTACGCACACAACATTATGCAGTCTTGACACGTCCATTGCTTTTAAACTTAGCCTCAGGCACCTTCTTAGTGGATGGGCATAAAGAAGCTGGATTCTTTGTCAAAATATCACCAGAATGGTATGGCCTGTACTCAACATGCTCATATGCTTTTCTCTCTGAGATCCCTGTTGCCCGAATCGCTCTTGGCCCTACTGTGCGCCAGGCTCCAACTAGAATAGCCCTTTATGTTCTACTTCCAGCATCCAACTGCTTTCTTAGGCCCAAATTCAAAAATCTTCCTCATTCCCGCACAAAGCAACATGATCAGATTCTCTGTGACAAGAGTCCACTTCCTGATATCAATTTCTTTTTAGTTGCTGTGATAGAATATCACAACCAGGGCAACATATAGAAGAGTTTATTTTGGCTTATGGTTCCAGAAGTTCAGAGTGCACAGCAGAAGGACAGCATAGCAGCAGGAAGCAGGCAGCTAGAGTAGGGAGTTGAGAGCTCACACTCTTGACTGTCAGCATGAGGTGGAGAGAGGGTGGGACTAGATGTCCTCAAAGTGATACACTTCCTTCAGAAAAGCCATCCCTCTTAAATTTCCCCAAAGAGAGCCCGCAAGTGGGGATCACCTGTTCCAACGCCTGAGCCTATGGGGGACATTTCTCATTTAAACCATCACATTTGTTTCTTAAAATGAAAGCAGAAAATTTGAATTTTGGAATTATTTGTTCTTTCAGGGAAGAAAATCCTGCATATACAAAACTCCCCAACAAACCTCTGGCCTTCCTTTTCATGGGTGGGCCTAACCACAGTAAAGGCCTAAGAGCACTAAAAATGCATATTGTTCATTTTAACGCCACACCTTACTCTTAGACACAATATAGCGCTATTAAAGCGCCATGCAACTCAAGCGAGGGTGGTGCCCGCCTTTCAACTCCCAGTTTCTCAGATCGGAGTAAGAGCATTCATTCTATCACAGTTTCAGTGTGGTTCCTTCAGCCTCATCTTTGATTCCACACTAAAAGCACAGTTCCATTCCAGCTGGAGCCCTTGGGCACAGCTGTCAGCCACTCCACCCCCAGCGTCCTATGATGGCTGTTTCCATTTATAATTTCCCGTGGAAAACAAGAATTTTTTCTCCCTTTCTCTCTCTCTCTCCCTCCCTCACCGTTCCCTCTCTCCGCCCCGCCCCCCCGCCCCATGTCAACAACTTTGATGTTTTCTCATTGCTATAGAGAAAACATCTTTCTGTCTTGGTGATCACATGAGAGACCTGGCACTTTTAAAAATGGCCGATAGGCTACAAAACTTTTTCTCGGGACATTATTTTGGGGGGGGGGGTTGTGCATTTGAATCAGGTTCCAATCTTCCTAAGAAAGACATTTTCAGGAAGAGTTTTGAAAATGTTACTCTTCCACATGACTTCTTCCATTTTATTAAGTAGCCCCTAAAGAGGGAACATTTAAAAATACATTTCTAAGACTTGAAAGCCAGAGTAGAAAGACCAAGAGTACACCAATGCCACAGTTCAAAGCTCAACACCTCTGGGCTGTGCACTGAAAATTGTGGCACCTCAGCCACATTTAACCCTTGCTTTCTTTCTTTAAGTGAGGACAAGGTACAAGAAGATCCAAGTCTATGAACTAGGGGTTTAGCCTTGATTCAATCCCAGGCACTGAGCAAACTGGATGTGGTGATGTGTGCCTCCAATTCTAGTTCTGGGTAGGTAGGTGGGAGGACTGGAAGTTCAAAGCCATCCTTAGCTGCATGGGGAGTTCAGATACAACCTAGGGCAGAGACTTTCTTCTTCTTTTTTTTTTTTTTTTAAAAAAAAAGCTAAACAAAGAGCAAAAACAAAAATAAATAAAGAAAGGGAGAAAAAAAGGAAGAAAGAAAGAAGGAAGAAAGGAGGAAGGAAGGAGGAAGGAAGGAAAGGAACAAAGAAAAGGAGAGTCCAGATCCAATTGCTAGAGTGAGAACTAGGGGAAACAACATCTCACACAGTGGCAATGAGCATCAGCTAACTCAATAAGTGTCAGCTGTCACACATACAGTAAGTAGGCTGTATGGAGGACTATCATTTGTTACTTTATCTTATAGAGCACCTTATTTAGTCTACTGGGTTCCCAAGTGACATAAAAAAAAATCCACACACTAAATACTCCTCTATTGTGAAGGGCATTTAAAGTAATTTTTTGCCATATCAGTGGATAATTTGATAACTTTGCCCATAGGGAAAAGGAAGATAAAAACAGGGTCCCCTAGAAATGTTCAACATAAATCAAGTTAAGCATGGTAGACAGATAAAGATTTAATGTGACCAATGTCAGGAAGAGAGTTTGCACTATACAGGGGAGTAGACAGCAAGAAGAAGACAAATAGATGTGTAACTTACAGAAAAAGGGGGAACCCTGCTGCAGGAGGCACACGGTGTCTTCAAAATGCTACGAGTTCTTTACTAGGTGAGAACTGTGCTGTGTTTCAAGTGCATCATGACTCACTAAAAGCACATAAACCGTTCTGGAGTAGGTGCTGTGTCATTACAGATGAAATCAAGGCTCAGGATGATTCAATCCCTTGTCTAAAGACAAATAGCGCAGGCCTGCCTAAGTCTGAATTCCCTTTTAAACAAAATGGATGAATATCAAGGGGCTCGTCCCTGCTCACCCCGACTCACCCCAGTTCACCCTGGCTGGAAAATGAGTACAAAGCAAGATGACTGTGGGTGATAGGTTGAAAATGTGATGAAGGACCCATATTGTTTCTGATATCAAGGTTCCACAATTTGGGTCATTAGATAGTGGGGAACACAGCAAAAATTTCAGTGAGGTACATAATACTGGTGTAATGCTAAAATAACTTCTGAAACATCATCACACATGGATCCAAAAATAAGCCCTTCTGAAGATTGCCTAGTCATCCTTTCATAAGTTGAGTCATTCAGGCCTGGGTGTGTGAGCAAGCAGTACTGATCTTTCAAGGTCCAAGGCTTATACTTATTTTCTGGGGTAATAAATGGTTGAGAATATTTATATTGACATATGACAAAGTGGTCATCAATAAATCATAAAATCATTTGCCTATCATTTCAGAAAAATTTCAAACCTGAGACTGTGGCGTTCTGCTTCTTGCACTTTAATGCATGTAGAAGAATATCCAGGGAATTTATTAAAGGGGAAATTCTTGGGGATGCGTGGTGATCCTCTCTTTCCCAAGCTATCAGGTCCACCTGTCTCCTGTGGGACTCCCCTTCTCTGCAACACCAAACCTGCCCAGGTCCTGTGGGACCCTCCTAGGCTTCCCTTTCCCTAAACCTCCAGGAAGGGCTGTTCCTTTCAACCCCAAGACTTCTTGACTCTTTGGGTCTCCCCTTTCCTGAGCCACCAAGCCTGCCAGACTCCCGTGGGGCTCCCTTTTGCCAGCCCATCAGGCAGCACTTGTTTCTCTGGGACGTTCCTCTCCCATGCTGATAGCTAGGTCCACACCACCCAGCTCCAAAGGCCTGTAGTGCCCCGGCAGTAATCAATCCCCTTTGCCTTGCTACCAGGCCTACCTGTTTCCTCATGGGCATCCCTTCCCTGAGATAGCAGGGCTCCTGGCTACACACCCAGCTTCCCACGGACTCCTTGCCCCAACCTTTGGATGACTAGAGCTTACTCAAGGTAGAGCAACTAGACTTGGTGAGTCAAGCCAGAAGATAGTAGAAGAGAGGACCAGAAAGGGGTGTAGTGACTCCTGGACAAAGACAATAGCATACTCTCAAAAGAACCTGAAACCCTCATTAAAATTCCACTAAAGAAAAAAGTATCAATCTTCTTACAACTTTGATATAGATATGAATAATTTGCATTGGTATAAATCTTGGTTTATTGACATAAATTTAAGGGTAATACAAGTATACACACCCTTATAAGGAGTCTTCAACTGGGCCCTGAAGCAAAGCTGATGTTTCAGAAACTAGGGCTTCATCAAGTGCTGAGGGGCCACCCTAGGTAATTACAATTTTAATGTATATATTAATATTTTATAGTTATAATATATTTAAATATAAATTTAATATACATTAAAATATATGATTTTAATATAAATCAGTAAGACCTTCAGAATTTATTTAAAATAATGGACATCTAGGTTATTGTGGTTAGTAGTTTGCTCCCTGGGCAAGTGAAATTGTCAAGAGTTTTCTAACACATGATGAGCAATGAACTTCAACTGGTGGCAACACATGGTCACTGTGTGCCTAGGGAATAAAAAGACAGACAGCCCAGTGCAATACACTCGGTCCCAAACAACCAATCTTCAAAACGTCCGTGTGACTGTCCCTCAGTAAACTAACCTTTCCTTTCCAGGACACAGAAAGCTTCTCTTTTCTGATCAGCCACACAAAGTGTCTGTTTAATTTTCTTCTCGCCCTCCCGTTTGTCTTAGCTAAGATTTTCACTGCTGTGATAAAACACAGTGACCAAATGTGGCCTGGGGAGGAAAGGGTTTATCCCATCTTACAGCTTACATCATCCAGGAAAATCAAGGCAGGAACTCAAGGTGGGCGCCTGGAGACAGGAACTGAAGCAGAGGCTGTGAGGGAGGGCTTCTTACTAGCTTACTCCTTGAGGCTTGCTTAGCCTGTTTTATTGTAGCACCCAACCCAGGGGTGGGACTGCTCATAGTGAGCTGGGCCCTCTTACATCAATCATCAATCAAGAAAATGCACCACAGTCTCACCCACAGACCAATCTGCAGGGGTCATTCTCTCAGGTGAGAGTCTCTTCTAAAAGGAGTTTAGTTTGGGTCAAGTTGACATAAAGCCATTCAGCACATCCTTTTAGTCTTTCCTGAAAGAAACATAAGAAAAGGTGGCATTTCTGGATTCCTGTGACATAAGGCTCCTCTGTTCTGTCTACCCCACCCATATTCTAAGAGTGAATCCCTTTTGATCTCTCTCCTTGGGTCCCAATAGTTACCTCATTCTTCATTAGACACAGTGCCCTTATGAGATGCCTCACTTCTCAGCACTGGAGATTAATTCCCAGTTGCCTCTGCTGTTACCACGGTAGTCACATCTAATAGCTGGGCTTAGCGCTCTCTTTTTATTTCTCCCTAGAGAGCCCACAACACATAAAACAAAGAACCTGAGCCTCTCTGGTTTCCAGTGGTGGGATGTCTGAGCTCTGCTGCTTCGCTGGATATACTATGAGACCATTGTTTGGAGAGACTTGGAGCTGGAAGTCATGATTAAAGGCCCAGAAATATATAACAAAGGCAGATTCAATCACTCAGTGAGACATGAGAAAGCCTGCTTGTCTGTAGTTTTCCAATTGTGCCTGCTTGTGGTGTGTTAAAGACACATCTCTTTCCCAGCATACAGGAGTCTTTCCATTGTCTTGCCTAAGGATTACGTGAAAAGAAGAGTGTTTCCAAAACCAACTATTCCTGAGAGTCTCTGATAATTAGGGCAGAGTTCTAATTGTCACACGTGTTCCCTGAGGGATCTATGCCAATTAAGAGGATCTTAGAGCTGGGAAAGGGAGATAGGATGGAAATGGCGCTGATCTTTTATCTCCTTGAATTGTTTATTTTCTTCCATCTTAATTACATGTTGTACTGGCTACTTTTATGTTAACTTGACACAAGCTAGAGACATCTGGGAACTGGAAACCTCCACTGAGAAAATGCCCTTACCAGATTGGACCGTGGGCAAGCCCTTGGTGCGTTCCCTTAATCAGCGATTGATGTGGGAGGACCTGGCCCGTTGTTGGGTGGTGCTACTCCTGACTTGGTGGCCCTGAGTGCCATAAGAAAGCAGGCTGAACAATTCGGGAACAGCAAACCAGAAATAACATTCCTCCGTGGTCTACATCAGCTCCTGCTTCCACGTTCCTGCCCTGTTTGAGTTCCTGCCATCAATTCTATCGGTGTGACCTGAGAGCTGTAAGATGAAATAAACCTTTTCCTCCTTAAGTTTCTTTTATTCATGATGTTTTAATATAATAATGGAAATCTCAAGACACATGTTATATTAGAGGTCAGGTACAAATAGCTGAATTGGTAAACATGAACTTTATTTGGCTTTATGTGTATATGTTCAATGAACAAACTCAGGTTAGTGAGAAAAAGCTCAATGGTGAAAATGCAATTGGTCGGTCTACCCTGTTAACCATGTCTTATTCGTTAGCTTGGGTTCCTTTATTTCTGTTTTTCTGACCAGAGATCTGCTAAATGTTTGAATGTCATTGACACCAAAACCAAAATATACATTTCCTGGACCCATCCATCTTCTGTTCCTGTGGTACTTGGCTTTTCTGGGAAACATCTCTGTGAAACCTGAACCTCCATATATCCAGCCTGGCATAAATGATATTCTAAATAGATGCTTGCATCTCTCAAACTAACTCTCAGGCTGTTGAAACAGTGGACACCATAGCAATGGGAATTTCTCTAGTAATCTCAAGCTCAGGGAAGGAAAGAACACCAGCCAGAGTGGAAACTTGTTTCCCAGACAGAGACTTTTGAATAATTCTACCAATTTCCTAGACTACCTTCCAGGATGAGAATGAAGCTCAGGCAATGATGGGCCAGTGGTGGGCAGTACCACACCTTGAGTGGGAATGCACAGATGTGCGCATCCTTGGCTCGCCACTTAAACCTTAATCTTACCTAAGATCCCTAGAGATGGACTTGGGGGTTTTCAGGATCAATTTGTTTCTCTTCCCAACTTTAAATAATAGACTAGTGACTTTGAAATGGCTTTTCTTGCCACTCAGAGCAGTTGTGGGATTCCTTGGCTATACGGTTGTAACCTTCATTCCACATCAGAAAGTCAGGTATATTATTTTTTTATGAGCTCACACTTGGTTTTTCATTTTGTACTTAAGATCTGAGCAAAGAAAAAACTCATATACAAAATACAATGGTGCTTCACATGTGTGCACATTTTCCAGCCATTCATAGTGTGGCCCCATTGATTGTAAGAAGCTGAAAAACAGAACCAGATACCAAGTTATCACTTTGTCTCAATCTGAGGGCAGTAGTTTATAGGTCTTTCCCCTCCATGGATAGCCTATTATACATTCCTTTCTTACTATACACGAAAAGACATTTGTCCATATTATGTGCAGCTCCCTGCCTGTTCTAACATGCTCAGTTCTTAGCATCTATGAACCTTCTCTGGCTCCAGTGTCACACAACCAGCTAGCTCCTCTCACCTCTCACTGGCCAATGGTGTGTACTTAATAATATGCCTTTATAAAATCCATCCCATTTTTCTGACCATGTCTTCCAGGTCTGTATAATTCATTCACTAAGCGCTTCGTCTCTGGACAAATTATATATGCAACACCACTGACAAGGTCCTTTAGTTTTGTTACTTTGTGAGTGGGAAGAAAAGGTTTTCTATTTGGGTTGGGTGTGGTATACACACGAGTGTGGAGTGGTTAAATCTTTGTATGCATGCAAGGAGGCTAGAATAAGACCTCATGCAAATTCCTCTGTCACTCTCTTACTTTGTCACCTTGAGCCAGAAGCTTAGTTTCTATTAGACTGACCAGCAAGCTCTTGGGATCTGCCTGTCTTTGCCTTCCAGTGCTGGAATTACTGGCGCACATAGCTATAGCTGGCCTTTTATGAGAGTGCCAAGCAAGTGTGTTTACCTACAGAATACCCCAGCCCCCATTTTTAATAATTTTAATTCACAAATGATGATTGTATGTATTTATGAGGTACCATATGATCTTTTAGTACTTAATAGATTGTGTTATGGTGTTGTATTGCATTCTGAGTAACTACGGATGATTACAATATTGGGTATATGGTTTGTTAAAAAAAATCAAAAACTAGTAGAGAAGATTTTGAGTATTTTAATCACAAAGACATGATGACAGTTTGATGTGGCTCTTTGAAATGTAGCCTTGATAACTCTAAGTATTTTCTAGTCATTTTGGAGGCTGATAGGCATATTCTTCCTGAAGGATCCACTCATATGTGGAGCCTAGGGTGGTGACCCTCTCTTTAGTATGTGTGAGTTCTGTTACAAACAACAGTCCTCACACTTCTACGATCAGAAGGCAAACATCTATTAGAGTGGATCTGTGTCCCACCACAATGATAATAAAGATAGCGGTCAGCAGATGAAAATGGCCTCTTCCTTTCTCTACTCTGTGGTTCTAAGTCACCCTCCAGAATCAAAATCGATGCGGCCTTGTGAGGTGGAGAGTTCAGTTCTGTGGTTGGGGATGAGTCATCCTATTGAGAAATGTAAAGCTGTAAGCTTCAAAGATAAAAAGGAAATCTTATTTCCTTCAAAAATGTATAGCAATGGTCATTTGGAATAAGAGAAAACTACTTGTGTGTTAATTAACTCCATTCTTTAGCCTTTCACTGGGGTAGACTATTGGAGTTGCTATGATTCAGTTTTTCCTCTGGCTTTCCTAAGACTAGTGGTTTTCACCAGAAGGATGTGTGTGTGTGTGTGTGTGTGTGTGTGTGTGCGCGCGCGCGTGTGTGGTCTTCCAGAAGAGTCTGACAATGTCTTAGAAACTGGGAAGTGGATGCCACTGGATCTGTTAGGGGTGTTGCTGCACACTCAAAGTGCACAGCTCAGCTTACATGACAAAGAAGTGTACTGCCTCCCCTTCCCCTGAACAGCACTTCAGAGAAATTCATATTTTACCTAAAGCCTGGTGTGTCCCTTATTTTAGGATCCCATCTCATTAATCATCGAAACACAGTGGAGAGAGGACGGAGCTGGTAATTGAAGTCCTCTTTCATGGCCACATATGTAACAATAAACATCATATGATTCCTTGTAATTACCTAATACTATACCCGGGGAGATTATGGGACTTCTTTTCTCATTAATATTAAACACAAGTAGTGCATGAGCACATTCTTCTAGAAAAACAGTTTCAACATCACCGGAAAAAATTACAGCCCTCCTAGCAACCACTCCTTCATCTCCCACAAGTAATTATTTTGGTTTCATTATCAGCGTGGTATATTTTCTATAACTAACAAAGGCAAACAGGTAAATTCTATGCTCTGCTTAAATCTTTTATTTTACCATTCTGATACGTTAGAATACAATCCTCAAGCCATGAATATAAATCACTTTGTAAAGACAAACTAGTTAAAAATTTAGAAAAGCCAAAAGAGAAGTACAGATTACATGTCGTGGGGGTTCAAAGAAAGTAATCTTGCTCTGGGAGTAGTAAGATGTGTGTAACGTGCAATGTAACGTGTAGCACTCAGGAGTATACAGAGCTGTCTGAATCAAACTCCGGTCTAACAATCATTTATTAGCAAATCACTTAGCTCCCCCCCCACCTTCACTGTTTCATCTTTAAAATGGGGATAGCGTGATCATAGCCATACCTGCCTCTGAAAACTGTTTAAAAGTTGAATTAGCTTAGACCCCTTTGCTCGCCATTATAGGGGTTGGGGTAGCATCTGAATTAGGTCTTAGATGTTTAAAAAATTCTAGATATTCAAAATGCAAATTTCCTAAGAGTTAGGATTTTACTTCACAGGTCCAACTCCTTTTTACATTTTCTCAAGCACACATTTTCTGAACTCTGTCCCAAACTGCCTTATCCCACGCACTCCCTCCCTCTTCTTGTAGATTGCCCTGTGATGTTCTGAGATCCTTCTAAGCTGCAGCCAACCTTACATTTGCAATGGGTTAAATGGTGATCTCCAGATTCACATCCATGGGTCACAGAAAATGTAAACTTTTTTGGAAATGGGGTCTTTGCAAGAACTGATGAATTGCAGACCCCAAATCATCCTAAATTTCAAGTGGACCTCGCATCCAGTGACTGGTGTTCCTACGGGAGAGGGCACAAACACATGCAGAGGTCCTAAAATGGTGTACGCAGAAATTTCTTTTGCTCTCACAAATCAAGAACCGTAAAATATAATGATAAGAAAAAGTCTCTCCTGCAGCCTGTGGAGGAAACAGGGCCCTGACACACTTTTATATCACCTTCTTGGACTCTGAACTTTGTAAGAACAAATTCCTGTTATGTGAGGGCAACAGAGGTAATTGTTATGGTTCCCCTGGAGACAAATTAACCATCCCACAAGAAAGAAGCATGCATGGGTCCATTTTAAAAGCCTCTTTGACTTCCTGTGCCTCCCTCCCTTTAGTGATTGCGCAGCCCCTTTCAGGAGAGCCAATGACTGTGCCTGCTCCATTGTGGCCCAGGGGCTCACCATGCCTACTTCTCTCACTAGGTCAGCCAAAACCCTGCTTTGCTCCTGCATTTTCTAGCTTCTCTCCAAGACCTGTGAGAGCTCCTTCCACACACACACACACACACACACACACACACACACACACACACACACACACACTGTTAATATATTTGAAAAGAATCGCTATTTTATTTCTCATGGACAGAATGACTTTTCCAGTCGTTCCCTTAATATTTTATTGCTCTTTAATGGGCAATGGTCTCCATTATATCCATTATATACTCTCTATCAAGCAACAAATGTAATCTGGAGTATAATGTAGACTGTTACATAAAATAAGCAAAGCATTCCTTTTATAAACGGCAAAGTATTTGCCCAATCTTTTTGATTCTGCAAAGAAAAACCCGTGGACAGATAGTACATAAAGAAAGACAATCTATTTAACTCATAGTTCTGGGGCGGTGAGAGCATGGCACCAGTATAGGCTTGGCTCCAAGAGATTTCATGGTAAAGGCATCACAGGGAGTGTTTATGCAGAAGATCCCAGTGGAAGGATGAAGATAGAAGCCAAGGACAGGTAGTCCTGCACTTTTCTATCCGCCCTTGAGTGAGAACCATGGCTCCCTGAGAATCACTTTGATCCTTTCTGAAGCTGCTTTCCAGGTGGGTTGACTGCTTTGCTTTAGGCTCACTGTCTCCCACTTCACCAGTTCTAGACCCAATCTCCCAGGAACATACACAAACCACATCTAAACGATAGCAGGGAACTTCCACTTTTCTCCTTTTATACACACACACACACACACACACACACGCATGCATGCACTCACACACACACTCACACACATACATAGTATATGGGTATTTTTTTCTCATGTATGTCTATACACCACAGAGGACATCAAATCCTATGAGACTAGTTGTAAGTAGTTGTGAGCTGCCATGTGGATACTGGAATTGAACCCAGAACCTCTGGGAGACCACTGAGCCATCTCTCCAGTCCCAAACTTTTACTTCTAATGTGAATAATTGCCATCCTTTCTAAAATATCAATAGTATGAGAGCTGGCCAGGGGTAAGTCTTTCCTCATCCATTCCTACCCAGCTCTTCGGCTGAATGCTTCTGGATTCTAGATAGTTTCTGGTTCATTTCTTGTTGATCTTTACCAGCCTGAAAGGTTTTTACCTCTACATGTGAGCATCCTTGTGAATCAGTCACTCTCACTTGCTTGAACCAAGGGACTGCTCATGAACATTGCTTGACTGACAGATTATCTAGTGTAGTGGTCCTCAGCCTTCGGAATGCTGTGATCTTTTAGCACAGTTCCTCGTGTTGTGGTGACCCCAACTATAAAATTATTTTCATTGCTACTTCATAATTGTATGATTGCTAGTGTTATGAATTATAATAATATTTGTGTTTTCTGATGGTCTTAGGCTACCCCTGTGAAAGGGTCACTGACTAAAGAGGTCGTGGTCCTCGGGTTGAGAACCACTGATCTAGATGAATGAACAAGAGATTAAAAAGAAATCCCCCTTATAAGCCTGGTTTGAGACACAGAAACTTAACACCTATAGGCGACTCATATGATATGAAAAATAGAAAGGAATTATTATTTTGCTTTATTTGTCTTGATATTGAGCTCATTGAGCAATATTGAGCAGGATTACGTGACTGCTGATATGAATGACTAGTGAGGTAATGATTATCAATAACTAAATGATTAGAGTAGTTTCATGATTCCTGTCTCTAGACAAAAAGCCTCAGAGAAATTAAAAGCTCCCTATGGAAGATGGATATGTTCTTTTCAAATACAGAAAGATGCACTTGAATGTATCTTGAATGTTCCCAAAGCAATCTGAAGTTGACATATTTTGTACCATTACAGTTTGAGTTGTCCTTAGTAACCCTGACAGTCCTCTCTCTCTCTCTCTCTCTCTCTCTCTCTCTCTCTCTCTCTCTCTCTCTCTCTCTCTCACACACACACACACACACACTAAAAGTTTCTCATTTGATTTTCCCTAATTTCCCCACATCATTATGTATGTATGTATATGTATGTATATTTTAACAAAACTCATGTATAAAATGTTAAAATTAGAAATTTCATGTTTATGAGCCACCGATGTATTTTGAGAATCCCCAGCTGTGAATATCCAAGTTATAGATGAGAAGGAAGATGATTATGCGTACAACAACACTATAAAACTTCAAAGAATATGTTGTTGAAGTTTGTTAATAAAAAGTTAAAATACATTTTACTATTTCCCCCTTATTAATTGACCGAGAAGCCCTTGAAACCAAACTGTAAGTTGAAGTAACTTTTGGCATTTCTCCAAAAGTTCAAAGGTTCTGAAGCCATCAAGCAGTTATTAAAAAAAAAAAAAAAAAGACAAGGGCGAATTCCCTGACTCAACCCAATGACAACATGCTCCTGCTTTCAACCACAGCCCTGCACTCTTCATGTACTCCCTGACAGATAAGGTCAGGCTGTGAGGACCTGCAGGGCACAAGACAATGCTCAGAGTAATAACTGCTTCTGGGCAGCTCTGCACTTGACATTGCTTTTCTGACTGTGGAAAGAACAGCCTCCACCCAAGTCTGGTCCAGTTTGACTCTGACTGTGCATTCACAGTAAATCCAGGGCTGTGTGCAGGCGGCTGGCCCCTCACAAGCACAGGAGGCAGCAGCATGTCTATCCTTGCTGGCAGGCACACCGTGCAGGCACCTGGCTGCCCATACCACTGTAGTCTCATTCCCTCTTGATTCCCAAAGCCTCTGGGTCTCCCCAACGTGCACCTTTTGACATCTTCATCTCAACTCATGCAAAAAGGAAATATGTAACACTGTCTCAAAATATTATTTTTCACAACACCATTACATAGTTCAATGACTGAAACATAAGATTTACTTAATAATATGGTCTTACCACCAAGTTCTTATGAGCAACCAAGAGTAATGGCAATAACATGCATTGCATGAGGATTCTCAGGCACACAATAACAAACAGTTTGAGGGAAACCATCCCATTCCTGACCCTGAGGATTTTACTTGGCACCTAGGCCTTCTGAGAGGACCATTATACACTGTGTAAGGTAGTTCCAATTACATATACATATATGTTTCTTTGTATGATATATGTCTTACAAAATAGTATATTTCTATATGAGTTTTCCAAACCTCCTTAGGGATAGTTATACCCTCATTCATCCCCTTCACCACCTTAACCCTCTATGCCTCCTTCCACTTAAACCTCCTTTCCTACTATTCCCTGCCCCCTTCATATCATCTTCATTCTACTGTTTACTCTTCCCTAAGATATTTCTTTCCTGTCCCCACCAATTTATAGTTTCTTCTTATCCCCGCCTTTATAGTTTCCTGGAATTTACAGGTACTCCATACCAAGTTAAAAACACAGACCTAAAGATTCTATGCTAAGACCCACATGTGAACGAGAATATGTAATATTTATCTCTCTGGATCTGGGTTACCTCAGCATGTTTTGCAGATCCATTCATTTGTCTACAAATTCCATAATTTCATCTTCCTTGGCAGCAAAATAAAGTTCTGTTATATATACGTGCCACATTTTCATTAGCCATCGTTAGGACATTTAGGCTGTTTTCATGACCTATCTGTTATGACTCGAGCAGCTATGAACATTGATGAGCAGGTTTCTCTATAGGATATAGAGTCCCTCTGGTCATATGGTAGATCTATTTCTATTTTTTTTTAATTTGAGGAACTGCCACACTGATTTTCATATGCCAGTACCAATTCACACCCTTCACATCCTCGCCAGCATCCTGTCTTTTTTTGTTTTCTTGAACTTAGTCATTCTAATTGGGGTAAGATAAAAATCTCAAAATAATTTTAATTTACAATTCCCTGAGACTAAGAATGGTGAACATACACAGGCTTACACACGCACACACAGTATGTATATATTTCTTAGGCATTTGTGTTTTTTCTTCAGAAAACATTTGTTCAGTTCTATAGCATAACTTTGAACTGTTTTTCCCCCTTTGTGTTTTGGTTTTTGAGGTCTTTGTATATTCTAGACACTAATCCTGTTAGATATAAATAATATATATAACCAATCCTCTGTTAGATGTATAACTGGCACAGATTTTTTTCCCATTCTGTAGGCTTCTTCATCAGTTGATCAGAACTCTAAATTCACATAAACTTTCTGATGGGTAATTTGTTTTTTTTCTTTTTTCTTTTTATTGTTTATTTATTTATTAAAGATTTCTGCCTTCTCCCCGCCACCACCTCCCATTTCCCTCCCCCCCATCAAGTTCCCCTCCCTCATCATCCCTAAGAGTAATCCAGGTTCCCTGCCCTGTGGGAAGTCCAAGGACCACCCACCTCCATCCAGGTCTAGTAAGGTGAGCCTGATGGGTAATTTGGTAATAAAAATGAAACCTTTAAATAGTCACCTACCCATGTTCTACTTTAAATGAAACTAAAAATTTAGCTACACAGATATAAATGTCAGAATTATCAGTATAAGGGAGAAATGGTTAGTTGCATGGATATCAGATTCACATAATGAATGGAAGTTCGGGTGATGACTCTCAATGTCTGGATCTTATAACTGCAGCTCCAGCACCATCTGGAGCAAATCCTTTGGTCCTCCCAAGAGAAGGAAGCAAAAGCTCTGGAGGGCAATTCCCAGAAGTCTGAGTTTTAACAAACGTAGGCAACAGCAGAGTTCACTCTATATAAAGAACCTCTGGATTAGCATGAAAGCCAGAGTTTTGAAGGAATAGATGAGACCCTTATATTGAGTATTCTGAAGAACTTTTAAAGGAACTCTTTGCCGGAGCAATTAAACTACAAGTGATGGTGCAGGATTTGGAAGCTAGTAACAGAGGGATTGTCTTAGCATTCCTTGAGAGCTCACAGCTCCCTGGAACCCAGAGAGAATCAACAGCATGCGCTGCAAAGCCCAGTGAGCCCCAGAGAAGCAGCCTTAGAATAAACTGCCTCACTTTCTTTTCTTTCAGAGTTGTTGGATGAATCAGAACAGCCCAGAAAGATGCTTGGGATAGCTTTGGAGAGACAAATGGAAGATACACAGTTGACATCGGTATTGAAAAGAGTCATATAGAAGGATATTCATTGGTATAATGTTTCTAAAATATAATATTTTATGTCTCAAAGGAGAAACGTGGGCCTTAATCTCACCCAAATGTGAACCTTGCAAGTTATAACAACTGGCCGGACAAGACAGGTTTACTGGTGCAACTGTGGTATGTTATAGGATCAGAGGCGCATTCTGTGAGAAGGAACCCATACCTGGTGCTATTAAAGGATCTAAGAACCTTGTGGCTAGGTTATAGGCCCTAAGGGAGAACCTCATACTATTATTCTGCTAAATTAATTTAGTATTAAAACGACCCCTAACGACTTATGGCCCAGACATAAATCAGAACACTTCTCAACTCTCAGCAGATAATTTTCTTTCACTAGATGGCAGTTTACACAGAGATATCCAACAGGTCAGTGTGCACAGAACAAAAGCCTACGGAGTGCTGAGCTCCAAACTGGACATTCCTATCACCCCCCCTTTCCTTAAGGCCCAGGGATCTTTGCAGAGGAAGGTTGAAAATACAGTGAGAGCCAGAGGTGGGAGATGGTTATAAGGAAACTTTTTCAGACACAACAGGGCAGATGGATATATGAAGTCATAATGATCATGACAGCATGCACAAGACTTAAAAGTGCCAGCCATGCAAACTCTCAGCATAGAGTGAGGAAAGTCGGCATGTGATCCCACGGCTAGTTGTGAAAAAATTAGCTTTGGCTAGCTGCTGGGTGGGTGGAGGGAGTCAGCTTTCTTTAATGATGTGATCCCTGGTAGCAGCTCACACATCAGAGCAGGCCCCACTCCCAGGACTATCTGGGCAAGATGAACCAGACTCAGTGGAGGGCAAATACATCATCTTGAAGTTGGGTAGGAAGAGATGGGAGGATTGAGAGAGGGGTACTGGAAGGAGTTGAGGGAGGTGAAAGAGTTTAAAAGATATTCTATGGAATTCTGGATGAATGAATAAAAATATTTTTAAAATGCATCTTATATATTGTATACATCATATATATAGATGAAAAAATGAATGCAGGGCATTAAATATTAATAGCAATTTTATCTAGATCTTAGTACAGTGAGATTTGTTATTCAATTTTTTTGGCTGATACACACATGCATACACACATACACATATACACATTGTTGATATATCTAAATCTAGATATATCTAGATAAGCACATTCATTCAGAAAAAAATAATTTATTTACTAAAACAAAATAATGAAATAAGAATCTCAAAGGACATTAGGAAATGAGTGTATTTCCTTGATAGATCAGCTTTGCATTGTTCATGAATATTAATCATCTACATTATTCAACAGTTACTGCTGGAGTGGATTTATGTTAATCCTCCACAGCGGGAGGGCACAGAAGACATACCCTTTACTGAAAGGATAGCACACAGATTGGTGAGAGAGGCACCAGCACATCTGAAGAGCTCTTCCCTTGCTCTTCTTTGTATGCCAAACCTCAAAGTGGGACATGCAGCTGCTCAAGCAGGTGAATTAAATGCAATAGGTCTAATTGGATCTTAGGGTGCCAAGTAGCAGCACTGAATCATTAGAGTCAGCGTGAGCCTCCTTCCACAGACAGCATACGCAAATCCATGTTCATAATGACCTGATGTCTATAAACCTTAGTGTCTGGCTAATTAATTGTGTTGCTTTTAAAAGTAAAATTGATAAAATAGATAGGAAACTGACTAAGCACCAGCTTGATCTGCACATGCAGAACAATTCTAGAACAAATAAATAAAAGACTCTCTTGTTTAGAGAATTACAAACTTTTAGCCAATTTCCAGGCTTGAGCCGGTTTACAGATCCAGAAACGCTTGAATGAAGAGAAAAGCAGGTCCATGCAAAGAAGGACCATTCTACAATAATGAAAATTACACTATTAATCTTTCGCTCATCCTTTCCCAAAGGAACCTGTAGCCTTATAATAGGGTAACTGTACATTAAGAAAAAGATAAAAATCAGATCTTTTTCTCCCATGCTCTTGGGTAGGTAGAATTAACATAGTAAAAATGACAATTTTACCAAAGGCAATCTGCAGATTCAACTCAATGCCCATCAAAATCACAGACATTGAAAGAACAATATTCAACTTCATATTGAAAAAGCAAAAATCCCAGGATAGCCAAAACAATCCTGTACAATAAAGGAACTTCTGGAGGCATCACAATCCCTGACTTCAAACTCTACTACAGAGCTACAGTAATAAAAACAGCCTGGTATTGGCATAAAAACAGACAGGAGGACCAATGGAATTGAACTGAAGACCTAGGTATCTCCACGCACCAATGAACACCTGATTTTTGACAAAGAAGCAAAAAATATGAAATGAAAAAAGAAAGCATATTCAACAAATGGTGCTGGCATAACTGGATATCAACATGTAGAAGAATGAAAATATATCCATATCTATCACCATGCACAAAACTCAAGTCCAGATGGATCAAAGACCTCAACATAAAACTAAACATACTGAAACTCATAGAAGAGAAAGTGGGAAGTACACTTGAATACATTGGCACAGGAGACTACTTCTTAACCCCCATAGCACAAACATTGAGAGTAACAATTAATAAATGGGACCTCCTGAAACTGAAAAGCTTCTGTAAAGCAAAGGACACAGTTAACAAGACAAAACGGCAGCCTACAGAATGGGAAAAGATCTTCACTAGCCCCACATTGAACAGAAGGCTGATCTCCAAATATGCAAAGAACTCAAGAAACTGATCATCAAAATAACAAATAATCCAATAAAAAATGGGGTACAGACCTAAACAGAGAACTCTCAACAGAGGAATCTAAAATGGCTGAAAGACACTTAAATAAATGCTCAACATCCTTAGTCATCAGAGAGATACAAATCAAAACAATCTGAGATTCCATCTCAAACCTCTAAGAATGGCCAAGATCAAAAACACTGATGACAGCTTATGTTGGAGAGGATGTGGAGTAAAGGGAATACTCCTCCATTGCTGGTGGGAGTGCAAACTGGTACAGCCACTTTGGAAATCAGTATGGCGGTTTTTCAGAAAATTAGGAAACAATCTGCCTCAAGACCCAAGAATACCACTTTTGAGTGTATACCCAAAGTGTGCTCAATATACCACACGGACATATGCTCAACTATGTTCATAGAAACATTGTTTGTCATAGCCAGAACCTAGAAACAACCTAAATGCCCCTCAACTGAAGAATGGATAAAGAAGATGCAGGACATTTACACAACGGAGTACTACACAGTGGGAAAAAATGACATCTTGAAATGTGCAGGCAAATTGATAGATCTAGAAAAAACTATATTGAGTGAGGTTACCCAGATACAGAAAGATAAACATAATATGTACTCACTCATAAGTGGCTTTTAGACATAAAGCAAAGAAAAACCAGCCTACAATTCCAACCCCAGAGAACCTAGACAACAGAGATGACCCTAAGAGAGACATACATGGACCTAATCTACATGGGAAGTAGAAAAAAGACAAGATCTCCTGTGTAAATTGTGAATGTGGGGATCATGGGAGAAGGTGGAATGGAAGGGGGAAGGGAGGAAGTGAGGGGAGCAGAGAAAAATTATATAGCTCAATAAAAACAATTAAAAACAAATAAAATCAGATCTTTCAGGATTTATAGACACTAATTCTAAATTGGCATTTACTCCAGGAGACTTCAAATGCGTTGTGGCTCTCTAGGTAAAGTTGGAGTTTGTGAAGGCCAGGTGGTCTATGGAATTTTAGCCAAAGTCCAACTCACAGTGGGTTCAGCAGGTCCCAGAACTCACCTTGTGATTATTTCCATAGTCCCAGAATATGTAATTTCCCCAACTTCAGCATCTGTTCATCGTTTCTGCTCCTGATTATGAATGTAAAGTGAATAGCTACTTAAATCTCCTGCTGTTTGAACTTCCCCATTATGATGGACAACACCCTTGAACTGTGAGCCAAATGAACTATTTCTTTCTTCAGTTACTTTTGTATGGTATTTTATCAAGGCAACAGAGAAAGGAACTAAGACTCACACAAACATGTTAATATTTAGAAGAAATACTTTTTCTTTATATGATGGCCTTTTATGTATTAGATTCTTATATGTTTCTTGTGTTTATCTTTTTTTTTTTTAAGTGGTGATTCTGGTTAGTGGTGGTACATATCTTTAATCCCATCACTTGTGAAGTAGAGGCAGGTAGATCTCTGTGAGTTCAAGGCCAGCCTGTTCTACAAAGCCAGGGCTGTTACACAGAGAAACCCTGTCTCAAAAAAAGCTATGGAAAGCTATGATTCAAAAACTTTTCACAGTGATCAGTTCTTTTCATTCAGTATGACTGTATGGCTTTTCATAGATGGCTGTCATTTGTTTCCTTCTAATTGGATGTCCTTAAGTACTTAACCACAGCTGTTAATCTTCTTCCTCCACGGCTATCACAAGATTAGTTTTGGACTTATTGATTTAAACACTTGAGCAAAAAAGTGAATTGTAATACTTTGCCATGGCTTCTATATGGCTTATGTGCATTTATAAATTCCCTAACTGATATACCTGTGAGACTCTGCTGGGCACGACACTTTCAGACTCTGAATGCCGCCAGCCACTGAGCATCAGGGATGCTGCCATGCCAGTTTTATGAAATAGGTGTCCACTGTGCCCTGAGGTAAATGTGAGTCAGCTTTTATTATCTTGAAGATGACTACTATAGAGAAGAATAATTTAATACTAAATATAGAAATAAGTATTTGATAGATCTACCATATTGATTAAATATTCATGTGTACTATCGCATTATTATTTGGTGGATATTTGTAATTTTTACTGAAGCTATATGTAAAGCTCCATAAATACTGCATTACCAATTTAATAAGCTCAAATTTCCTATATTCTACAACTGTTTTCCACAGTCCACTGTTTTCTCTTTTCATGTTGTATTTCATCACCATCAAAATAAAATAAAATAAAGTCTTTGAAGAATTCTCTTTTTTTTTTGTTCCCAAAGTCACTTTTTAACTTCTGGTTACTTTAGATCCTAGCTCTCTACATATGTTCCCTACGGTGTTTACTTTGGATATTCCTCTAGGATGATTTAAATTTTAATAGCAATTTATATTCATGAAGACATTTACATTTAATTGTGATTTCATACTTTCTAACAATTTTCTGACACATCTCATTTGATAGAGCAAAACCTATCTACTATTTTGAAGGTTAAGCTCATCAATCAAGTGTGATATTTACTACATGAATTTACCACAGTGTTTGAAAACAAAGGTGAACTCACTAACTCCTAAGAGCCATGCCCTTTTCTTGCCCTTTGTGAAGGTCCTAAAAATATAACTGACAAATAGGGAAAAAGAACCAACAAATTCAGCAGAGTGAGTTACGTTCTAGTTCTGATGCCCTTTTATATTCAGATGCTTCTCAGCTTAGAACAGAGTTAGATCCTGCTCTCATCATACATACATTGTATAAGTAAAAAGTGCATTTAACACACCCAACCTTCTACTATGTTTATATAAGGCCCATATGCTAAAAGTTTGGTCTTAATAAAGTAAGTCACCCGTCATTTTCAAGCACAATAATTTACTTAAAATACTCTTAGATATGACGTGGAATTTGAGCAACATCTGATTCAAAGGGAAATGGATCTTCTGAAGCTATCAAAAGGCAGCGATTATGGAATTGAAATTAAACCTTCTACTCTCCTCAACAAGCAAAAACATAAACATTTCTATGGTTTGAATGTTACTCCAAAATTCATGTTGAATTTAATTGTGAATATGGCAGAGTGATGAAGTAGGAAGTCTAAGAAGTGATTGGGTCGTGCTACCTCGGTAGTGCATTAGATATTGTGGAGATGATCTTGTCAGAAAAGTGAGCTCTTTCACACAGATGCTGGATTTCTCCTGCCCTTCTCCAGTGCACTCTTTCCACCCAATACCTGCTCTGCCATGTTATGGCGCAGCAAGAAAGTCCTTCTCAGATACTGCTCTTTGATCTTGGACTTTCAAACCTCCAGACTTGTGAAAATAAACATCTTATTTTGCCATAAACTACCCAATCTGTGGTATTTGCTGTTGCAGCAGAAAACGGGATAAAACAGACACTGTGTTTCGAAGTAGCCCTGTAGTGATGGAAAAGTGAATAAAAAGTTTATTTTTATTCTAATTATTTATGTTTCATGTGAGCTCTTCCAGCTTTGAGCAATTCTACAGTTCTGAGGCTCTGTTGGGGCTGAAGGAAATGAGGTCAGGAAAACTGAGCAAACTATGGGAGCTTAGATGGAAACCTCTGCCTCCTGGATAGCTTTTCGTCAGCTTGACACAAACAAGAATCATTTTGGAAGAGAGAATCTCAACTGAGAAAATGTCCTCACCAGACTGCCTCGCAGTGTATTTTCTTGACTGGTGATGGATATGAGAGGGCCTAACTCACAATGGGTGATGGAACCCCTAGGCTGAGGGCTGTAAGAAAGCCGGCTGAGAAATCCATGAACAGCAATCCAGCAAGCTGCACTCCTTGGGAGATTTCATATCAGTTCTTGCCTCTAGGTTCTTGCCCTGCTTGAGTTCCTACCCTAATTCTCTCCGTAAGGGACTATGACCTAGAAGTGTAATATAAAACAAACTCTTTCCTCCACAAGTTTCTTCTGGTCATGGGATTTTATCACAGCACTAGAAACCATAGCTAAGACATTCTGCCTATCTTCAAAGACTCTACAATGTCTTGTCATTCCCCTGTTACTTGATCACCATATCTGCATGACCCACACAAAGATATCTTCAAGATAGACAGTGTGGAATGGATCCTGAACAAAATGTGGCCATCTGTTCCCTAATGAAGAAACTGGGCATGAGGTGTGTGTGTGTGTGTGTGTGCGCACACACACACATGAGCGCACACACACACATACGCGCACACACACACATACACACTCATATGTGAAGTCTACATTTTAAGTCTCTCAAAATAATGTATAAGTTTGAAGGGATAAAAGTCGAAATCATACTGAATGAAATAAACAAGATGCAGAAAGGCAGATACTGTATTTTGCTCATAGGCGGAATTTAGATTGAAAAATGGTTGAAAGAAGGGAGATGAGCAGGAATGAGTCAGAGAGTATGCAGTGGAGGATACAATCAAAGCACATTGTATACTTGTGTGAAAATGTTGTAATGATGGCCATCATTCTGTACAGATAACATATGCCTTAAAAAAGTTACAACAATGTTCAGGCTTTTAAATGCAACTCCAATGGAAATCCAATTGAGACTTTTATTATCCGTGGAGATAGGAGCAAATTTTCCACGAAAATGTTGCCTCAAATATCTTTGATAAACCTGAGCAAAGAAATGAACATGTTTCTTATCTCTGCTCCTTTTCATGCTGAGACGATGGGAGTCAAGAACTTGGAAAGTACAAATTGATAACAACAAGAAGACGCATGACATAATGGATAAGAAGCAATCTATACATTTTAAAAGGATGAGTCTATTTTTTTTAAAAGAAAAATTAAAACTCAGAAAGGAAAGTTGGTACAAACAAGCCAATTTACAACATATGACTGCAGAAAGTTCCAGAATTGGAGAAGAGAAAACCAGTGCAGGAAAACTTGTATGTACTGAACATTGCCTTTCACACTCTATTCCTCACTCCTAACAATAAACCAAAAGTCTCTTCTCAGAAGCACCAGACTAAGAGGAACCAGGTCTAGAGGAAGAGTAAGGCATATCACAAAACTATGCCACTAATTACTGCTCCCACCGGTCCCTAGAATTCTGGTCATGAAAACGCATGCCCACAAGATAAAGTCTAGGATGTGTCCAGCTCAAGAAGGAACACCTACGTACTCTGATTAAAGGCTTGCCAAATGATATGCTGAATCTCATTCTTATATATGAACAGGCAGCCAACAACCACCAAATACAAGGAAGCATCTAACAGGAACTATAGAGACTGAAATAAGCAGTCTACTGAGAAGAACTTAGGAGAATCAGAGGCATCAAGGTCAGAATAAAGCTAACAACAGGCAAAGTAATATCATATATCTTTATAGGTGAGTACTCATCCATGAACAGGAACAGAAATTTGATGGCTAATCTCAATTATCACCTTGACTGCATTGAGATTTGCATAATAATGCATTGGGAGTTGTCTGGGTATATCCATGAGTGTGTTTCTAGAGATGAAACACTTTTGGATTGACAAAAGGAGTGAGAAAGTCACACCCTGAGTCTGGGTAGCACCATCTGACAGGTTAAGGAACAAATAGAATACAAAGCAGAAGGAAGCTCCCACATGTTCTCATGTTTGCACTCCAAGTGAGTGTAATCTTAGCTCCTGCCATCACTCAGAAGCATTAAAATCCATTTTCTTATTCCTTTGAATACAGATTTGAATAAGTGGCTTTCAACTTTGGACAAAAATTCTATCATTTGTTCCTCTATTTCTGAGGCTTCCAGCCACCCACCTTTCACCTCTAGTTACGGTGATAAGACCATTCAGCTTCTATTTGATAGGCTAATATATTACATCCTTTATTATAATTACATATATATGAATATATATGCACATATATCACATTAGATAAACATTCTATTGGTTACATACCTCTGTAGAATCCTAACACAAGAATTCTACAGCAAAGAACAATAAGTTGTAGCATAAAGTTCTCAAAAATTAAATAGGTTCTCATACATAGTTTTAAACCAGTTGGAACTTTAGTTTCAGACTATTAGTAAGTTATTAATTTATTCCCCTAAAGTATGAAGTCTTAAAACGTATACATGTCTCTGACTCTTTCCCCTGTTCTTGGGACTCTTTTTCTCCTATTGAGTTGCCTTGTCCAGCCTTGACATGAAGGATTTTGCTTTGTATTGTTGTATTTTGTGTTGTTGTGTTTGGCTGTTGTCTCTTGGACGCCTGTTCCTTTCTAGATGGAAATGGAGTATGACTTAATCTGGGGGAGAATACAGGCTGGAAGTGGAGGGAGGGGAACTGTGATCAGGATGTATTAAATGAGAGAAGTATCTATTTTCAAGGAAAAACACCATAATCTGCCTTATGTAGATGACTACTATTTCGGTGTTATGTTTCATATCTGTGCAGTCTTTCTTATTATTGATTCTATGTTGCCATGAACTTGAGTATGTGATTATATTTTCTTGAAGACTTTTCCCAGAAATAATAGATTGATGGACTATTTTCTAAGTTTCAGCATGTCTCAAAGTGTATTTCTCCTGTGGCTGCACAAATGTTCTGTTATCTTTGTGAAATAACGCAGGCTCACAAGCTGGTGAATCTTTGCTTCTCATCAGTAACCATCATACTCATCGATGTATGGAATGATGCTATTGTTCTCTTCTATATGTTATTTTAGGGTAGAGAGCTATAGAATCTTTCTCTTTACCCACAAAATTATTCTTATAACAGAAGTTGTGTGTGTGTGTGTGTACGTGTATGTGTGTGTGTTTCAATATCTTATATAGGCTTGGGAAAATCTTCCCACTAAAAATGTTCCCCTTAAACCTTTGTTGAGTCCAAATAAATGTTCTTTTATATATCTTTAAAATTTCTCCATTTTCATCTGTTACGGAGTCTTACTTAAGGTTTCCATTACCGTGACAAACACCATGCCTGAAAACAACTTGGGGAGGTAAGTGTTTATTCCAGTTTACAACTCAGGGCAAGAACCTAGAGGCAGGAGGAAGCAGAAGTCATGGAGGGGCGCTGCTTGCTCAGCCACTCCATGGGTGGCCCACCATGAGCTGGGTCTTCCTACATCAATCATCAATCAGGAAAATGTGTCACATTCTTGCCCATTGGCCAGTTTGATGGGGACAATTTCTCAACTGAAGTTCCTGCTTCAAAATTACTCTTGAATGTTTCAAGTTGACATAAAACTAACCAGAACATCCGAGTAGAATGCATAAGGATGGACTTATAGTAAATAGACAATAATCTCAGGCATGTATTTTTAAAAATTCCTAATTGTTTTCATTTTGCTCTGCATTCTGTACCTCTAGTTTCTAAATCCATAACTCAATGATAAATAGTATTTAATTCAAAAAATAGGAGAGCTAATTAACAACCCAATTTTAGATTTCTTTTGTTTTGCAACCATTGTCTTTTTGACAAAATGTCTTTCTCTAAACTACTCTTGAGATTTCTTTTTTTTTTTTTTTTTTTTTTTTTTTTTTTGGTTTTTCAAGACAGGGTTTCTCTGTAGCTTTGGTGCCCGTCCTGGAACTAGCTCTTGTAGACCAGGCTGGCCTTGAACTCCCAGAGATCTGCCTGCCTCTGCCTCCCGAGTGCTGGGATTAAAGGTATGCGCCACCACCGCCCGGGTCCTCTTGAGATTTCTAAGTGGAATATATTTAAATGTTTATTTTTAAAATTAATCCTATCATATATTTTCTAAGCAGTCCACATCTTCCTTCATCTGTTTTGGCCTGTGATTTTTCTTAAAAAATCTCTTCAGTTAAAATTCTTCATTGTCTACTCACATTATAAAATATAATAGTGTAGATCAATTGTTTTTATAAGAACAAGTTTTCCTAAGAACTTTCTACAATTGGGCACAGTAATAAATAATATAAGCGTTAAGTCATTTAAACCTCAAATGAGCCCCTTGAGATAAGTGTTATTCTTCCTGCATGTAAGTCATCCTGGGTTGAAAACATAAGCAACTGCCAAGTCATTGGCATAACTAACTGCCAAGTTATTTTTGTCCAGACCACTAAGTTTTATCAGGCTTCCCAAACCACTGACCCTTCAAGTGGTCTTGAAGGCTTATCGATGCCCAGTCAGAGGTGTATAACCAGAAGAAATCAAGAAACGATGCATTAGCTGAATTTTGTTTCCATTTTGCTCTCTCTGCTCCCAACTTTGTGAGGCTGTGCTGTCCCGGAGTTAACTAAAGGCCTGGCCATGGAAAGGTCATCTGTGGCCTGCTCACCGTTCTACTAGCAAGCACTCTGCACCAAGTAAAGCTTCGTGACTGAGTTAGCCACTGGTGTGGGGGTACTGGGACCAGGGCTGTAATCCGCTATTACCCAAGGGACAATGTGCATTCTTTCTCATCTTTCCTTACTTTCTACAAGGGATTTTCTAGGGGGTCACATTGATATTCCCGTCTTCTCTGGACACTCTGCTTTGCTTGTTTGCATTGAGTTGAAGCTTATAAAGCATTGGCCATTTTTTTTGTCACTATGGTCTGAACCTTAAAACGTTGATTCTATGATAATATCAGAGACAGAGAGAGGGAGAGAGAGGGAGAATCTATAGATAGTATAATTAAAAGCTTACGTAATAGTTCAAGTCTTAGATCTACAAATTACTATGTGAACCTAAGCAAGCTAATTTACATCTCCAAATATTTCTCCATCAATAAAGTAGTGATAATAATAGGGTTATTGTGGAGAATTATGAGGTAGTGTGTTTAAACAAAATTGTGCCTGATTTGCAGTAAATGCAATAAACATTGGTTATCATTCTGTTAACTGTAAAAACCGTCAGATTCAGCAATGCCATGATAATAGCTAAGACCACTACAGTTGTTCACAGCTGCTTAGTGAGCTTTATACTTGGGGAAAACAAAGGGTTTTAAGTAGTAAAATAATTGAGTGCAAAATCATTATTTGCAATTACATGACACAAAATTTAGCAAACTCATTTGTATGAGTGTATTTGTACTTAAAAAACATTGGAACACATGAAAAAATTGAAGATACCTATGGATTTTTTTATACCTTAAAAGACAATTATTTTAAAATAATTTAGACTTACAGAAAAATTGCAAAGTAGAACAGAATGCTATGTATCTCCCACCAAGTCTACCTTTATGTTAACATCTGATTATCACTGATTGTTATCTGATACACTGGTCAGAACTAAGTACTGATCCAAGACTGTGCTCCAAAGACTTTTGTCACATTTTATTGATGTACATTTTTGTTGCAGGCTCTTCCATGGTATTTGTTATGCCTCCTTATTCTTCAATCTGCGGCAATTCCTCAGTCTTTCTTTGTCTTCCACGACTGGAAATTTCAAATAAAATCATTTTGTAAACTATTCCTCAATTTGGGTTGGTCTAATAATATCACACCAAACCAGACTGAAGGGTGTTCTGAATGAGAATCGCAGAGGTACTTTGTATTTTGTAGTGCATTAGCAGGAGGTGTATAGAGTCTTGTTACTAGTACAAATGACTTTGATCAACTCATTAAGGTGCTATTTGTTCCAACTCTGCTTTTTATCCTTTTGTAGTCAACAGTAGAGAGGGGGATATTTGATAGCAAGAAATATTTTATCTTTCCTTAGAAGCTTCAAGCTTCCAATTTCAGTGTCCACCTACCAGTGTTACCCAAAAGAATTATTTAAAAATGTGTTATAATGGAAAGTTCCTACCTCCTCAAGTCCCTAAATATACACATGTATGCTAGTTGGAAATATTTTACAGGAAAGAACTGACGTTTTTCAGACTCACTGTTTTTAAAGTTGAAGTAGTACGAGGTTTCAGATGGGAGTGGTATTTAAAACACCTGAGAGCCAGTTATAAATATAGATAGGTTCATAACCTTCCTACCAACAAAATCCCCAAGGGACTCTTATTTCAAAAGTCCCTTCAATTCCATGCTCATTGTTAAGAGACTTGAACAAATTAGGTCACATTCAAAACCAGCAACAGAGCGGCAGGATTCCCCAGTCTCCTGAGTCCAGTTTAGTTCTTCATCACCTGATTTACATCCTGAAGAAATCTATAGTTTATAGACTTTGGACTCAGACCTAAATTTAGGCAATCAACCCTGCTTATCTGAAAATGCAATTTAAGCACTACAGACATCATGGGAATGGAGGAAATACAAATGAACTCAAATGGTCACAATGAAAATAAGACTTACTAGGTAGGAAGAACCCGGGGTAGTAGTGGCACATGAGGACATTGGGCTGTGGGGCGGTTCTCTTCCAGGGGATACTACAGCTGTACTGATGGGGAGTGCTGATTGGTCCTACAGGATCAGCACATGGCCCAAAACTCTTCTCTTAAGTGCAAACACCTCCAAAGAGGATCACATCCAAAGACAAGCATTATGGGCCCAGCCTTCCAAGCCTAATGGAAAAACATTGAGATGGTTTGTCTGCAGAGTGCTGTGAGGTTTATGGCCACCATTCTGGCCATCTATGTGGCTCCCTCGCCCCACAGCTCAGTCCTGTTTCTGTCCCAACTCTTCCACAGGGCATTTGCAAGAGAACTCCGCATACCAGATGCCACATAATGAGTTCTCTGTAAGTAGGAATAGGTGTTTCTAGGCTCAAATAGACCGACACACTCTACTTTCTTTTTTTAAACCTGTTGAGGCTTATTCATTACATTATTGCTAATTTAAAACGTCACAAATTGCCTTGGATCAAAAAATGTGTTTTTAGACAAGGTCTTCCTAAGCAGCCGTGGCTATTCTGGAACTCTTTATGTATACCATGCCATTTCTCAAATCACAGAAATTCATCTGCCTCTGCCTCCTGAGATTTAAGGTGTATGCTAATACAATTGACTTCCAAAAATATTTTAATGTTGACATAAATGTATGCGATCTAATGTTTTAGATTATGATATAATTTCAATATTTCTCCCTTCCCTTTCTCCAAAGTCTTCCATAGGCCTCTTTCTTCTCTTTCAAATCAATGGCCCCTTTTTCATTAAATATATATAACCAATTGGTTTGCTCTTCTCTGAAGAAGACTATTTTTCCCACTCTCAGCATTCCTCAGCTGCCTGGAATAGGGTTGTATAGGGTTGAGGCCCCACCCTCCTCCCCGGTCCGTTTTGACATGTCTATTGGTGTCATTCTTGCTCACCTCCATTTGGTCAGTCATGTCAGTCAGGCGTTATGGGTGTAGCTGATGACACTATGAGGAGACACAGTCTCACAGAGAACCTCCTGGTCTTTTGGTTCTTACAAACATTTTGTACCCTCTTCCACAATGTTTCCTGAGCCTTAGGTGTGGGCATGTGTTTTTTTAGATGTATCCTGTGGTACTGCAAATATCACCAGTTTTGTTCACTGAGGAACATAAAATGTATGGTGACATTTTAAATTGTTTCATGTGGGTGTAGGGAATGTGAGGTGGTAGCACTGATGGGCAGAAACCAGGGATGTTGGCAAACACTCTACACAGCATGGGCAAGCTTAGAATGCCAACACAGAGGAAGAGTGGTTGGTACAGTTTGGATCTAGAAATATTAGCTGCAGGTTAATGGGATAAAGGTATGGTGTCCAATGATACCACAGGGAGGTTTTGGGAAGTTTTAAGCCATGGGAGCAAACCCTCCAAAAAATTGTGAAATTTTCACTTCTTCCTCTTTTTCACTTCCTAGTTGCTCCTACATGGAGCAAGAACATTGTTTTGGGCCTGGACCTACTGGCCCAAAACAATGGGTCCGATGGACAAGGGACTGTGATCTCTATGCTTGTGAGAGAAAACAGCCCTTTTTTCTTTTAAGTTGATCATCTTGGATGCCAACATGATTTACTGGTGACTCTATCAACTGGATTAAAGAGTCAAGTAGATTGAGTTCATACAGTCAATAATCTGGTCAATCGATATCTTATTGCTAAAAGGTGAAGAAAAACCACATTAAAAGTTTAGGGCTGGAGAGATGGCTCTGCAGTTAAAAGTACATACTGTGCTTATAGAGGACCCAAATCCAGTTTTCAGGATTCACATTAGGTGGGTCACAACCACCTGTGACTTGAACGCCACGGGGATCCAATGCCTCTGGCCTCTATGGGGACCTGAACACAAGTGCACACACATACTGCACAACACACACACACCAAGTTAAAAGAATTTAAAGTATAAAATGAACCTTATTGAGAGACATAGTAAATTATTTTGGAAAAATATACTTTATACATACAAAAGAAATAATTTTTAAAAAGAAATAATTAAAATGACACATTAGCAGACTAATAAATTTATATAGCCATCCATCATTTTGTCCTTAGAAATGGGAAGATATTTTGATAGTGGAAGAAAATAGTAAAAGATTGGTAGATATTCCTACATAAAATTGAACTGCATAGTATTTGAAACCACACCTTTAATCCCAGAAGCCGGGAACCAAGTCTAAATGAATCACCTTAAGAAACCTAGATTTCACTGTAGCAAAAAGAAAGAAGTACCTATAAAAACATTAGAAAACAAATACACACAGAGATGCTGAATCAGACATGGGTGTGTCAACCAAAGAAGTACCCATGGCTAAAGAACTTGAGTAACAAAGCTAAGAATTATAACTCAAAAATTATAAAGTACTCATGAGTCAATTTTTATAAAAATAAAAGATGAAAAATTAATAAAAGAGAAAAATTCCATGTTATTTATGCCTTCAAAGAGGTACACATACTCCCCACGTTGTAAGGATATCTCCAGAATAGCATGCTCCTTCCAAAGAGTACTGCGCAGAAAGAAGAATGCCACAGTGGGAAAACCCATCTGAAACTATATCAGTAATTATAAATGACTAAGGTCAGTATCCTTAGCAATAAGTTATACACATAAAGCAAATACATTTTATATAATGGATACACTACATAGAAAACACAGTGTCAGTTTTTAATCTCTGTGAAATCCCTCATCAAAACATGCATTTCCAGTAAAATTGGGAGAAAAAAGAAAATCCAATGTAGAGACCTTCTACCGATGCTTTACCAGTACTCTGCAAAACCGTCAAGATCATTAGAAACAGAAAGCCACAGAAGCTCCTATAGTCCAGGAGGAAGCTAAGAAAATGAATGTTAAGTGTACTTAGACTCTAGATGGCATCCTAGAACCTGCCAGAGATAGCAATATTATCGCAGACCATACAGTGGTAAGAGGCCTCAGTGGGAAGTAACGACCATGGTCTTAGTAAACACTGGGTTTGTGAGTACAAAAACAAGAGCAACAAACTCTACCTAGATCACTGTAGACTTTGAGCTGTGAAAACTCATGATCTTGCTTTACTCCAAATTGATAATTAAATAAGATAAATAATTTAGCATTCTCAATAAGTGTGTTTGGAATGCCCTTGTGCTTTAGGCAAGCTGAACAATTTAGAGCCAGGGAGATTTTAGTAAAACTTCATAGATAACAGAGGTGGTAGCTGCGCACGCATAATGGGTCTGGATTCCTACAGTAACAACTACCTTTTCAAGATGGGGAATGAGAGCCATCACCTAAAGACAGTTTCTGTTCTCCAAACTGGGGCGTCGCATTGCTAGCCCAGGCGGAGCACCCATCACCTGAGTGGGCATTAGGTTGAAGGATTTGCTTCGTCCCATAAACCGAGCTGTGCTTCACAGAGTGAGCAAGAGTTCAAGCTAAGCCACAACTGTTGTGATTTCTGAGTATAAGTTACAGAAAGCAAACAAGCGGAAGCTAAGACCCCAAGGGTTAGCTGGGTAGAGTATCGGAAAACTACTGTCAAAGTCCCGTTGTGAAATATAAACAAGAAAGACTCTGGATGCTCAGAAAAACAAAACCAGTGGACAACGCGATGTGAAAGAATGGAGAGTCGCCCTGAGTCGCCTGGAGCTGAGACCAGGAACACTACTGGGCTTTGAAGGCGAGCAAGCTGAATGAGAGCAAGGCAGCGAGCTTCAGAGCAGCCGCTGCCAGCTCGGGACAAGATTGACAAGTGGCACGGTTGGCTCCTGCAGCTAAGATTCGATGTACCAGCTTCTGAGCATGAACAAGCCTTTAACAATTCTTAATTTAGGTGACAAAGCCAACACGGAAGCATACAAATAAAACTTGTTCGTAAATTCAGAGTTCAGGCACTATCCACATCATTATTGTCCTGTTACCAGGGATTAGAATCCAAGACTCCATCCCAGAGTTTGTATGCTAATTAGCACCCCTCAAATGATATTGGGGCAAGGTATCCAGTGAAGAAACAAAAGCAGTTTTTTTTTTCAGTCAGACCCCAACAGCAGTTAAGCTGAGTTTTCAGTTGCTCAGAGAATTTTTTGTTACTGTAGAAAATATGGACTACAGGGGGAAATGAGTGCATACAGAGTCCGGTCTATCATAATATTCAGCTTTCTTAGGAAAGAGAAAACACCGAGTTCCATTGCATCCACACTGACAGAGGCTAAGAACCAGAAGGCAGACTCCTGCTGTGTTATGTAGTGACTCTGGATGTGGCCACTCTGGGGCTTGTGTAAACCCAATGCTGGGAACACCCTGCTGCTATGAATGATTTTTAGTTTCTTGGTTTTGTCCAAACTGAAATATCAGTTTTCTGCAATCAAAATTTCTCAGTAAATACCCAAATTACTGTCGTGCTCCTGGCTTCATTTCAGGAAAGGCAGAGTAGAGACCCCACCAGCTCCCGAGGACAGACATAGCCCAAGGGCAGGGCCTCTCATCCAGGAGCCAACTAGCCTTGCCACGCGTGTCACCTTCTGGACAGGTGACTTCTGTGAGATTTCAGGACCATGTGGCTGGTGCTTCCTGGTCCTTAGAAGAATAGTGACATTCAGTGGATTCAGGCAAAGGACAGTCCAGCCACAGGGGACAAGCTGTCAATCATCAGTGAGTAGTGAAAAGGGCCATCTCTCAATGCAATCAGTCAGCTTTCTCCATCCCAATACAGATAACAGATGGAGTGTCTGTACTTCATCAAAAGCTTTAGGTTGACAGTAACTAAAGGGGAGAGAAGTACTAAGGCTGGGGGTCTCATTTAATAGAATTAGTCTCCTAGGAAGAAAGACTACAGAGAACCCTTAAGCTGCCAGAGTATTGACATTACAAATGACCTTATCAGACAGCTCTCACCTAAGCCCTGCCCTGGAATCACTACATGTGTGTCTTCACTAAGACCTAGAACGGTTCATTACCAACTCCATGCTGGAGGCTTGGAGAGAAACTGAGCGGCCTGCTGGAGACCAGGCAGGGCCAGGTCAAAACAATAGTCAGACTTGTGATCTTCGTCAAGACTACTTCCTTGGGTATCATGCTGTCTTCGCCTTCCATGGATGGAACTGCAAAGTTAATCATGAATTAACACTAGTAAGATACAATGCAACCAAATTTGGCTTAAGAAAGAAAATCAAAGGAATGGAAAGACAGAGGCAAGCAAAGGGGAATAAAGGATGTTATAAAAAGGAAATCATTATGAGCAAATAAAAGATATAATACACCAGAAGAAACAAAATGAAACTCACTTAAAAACCTAAATGATGTGCAAACACCTTATTAAAATGATTCTGGAATACTCAGAATTACAAAAGAAAGCGTGACATCAGTAAATCACAAAAGCAGTAGTCTCTAGCCAGGAAATAGATTGCTACACTGGCCTCAGCAGCTCAAAAGGCTCCCTCAGGCTCTGGAAAGGGTCTCTGAGAACTTCTGAGACAAACCGGTAGCATTTCAGTAGCTAAACTCGGTCAAACTCCAATTTTGCCCTGATTACACGATTTCCAACAGATTAGATGGAGGTTTGCCCTGGTACTCCTCATCAGACAACACACTTCACAGCCGCTTTCAAGAAAAATAGCTTCGTGCCAGAAGCTTCAAAAATGCTGTGGTAGCCCCTCTGTGATCCCATTGTTAATGTCTAGGGGTCTTAATTAGATTCATTCTGTCTGCCAGTTAAAGAATTAAAAGGCAAATCGGATGCAACAGGTATCAGTGCAGCTGCAGCAGGGAAATCTCAGACAGCAGCAGACAGAATCAGCTGGTAAAGAAAGGCTTTTATAGGGGGGAGGAAACACACACACACACACACACACACACACACACACTACCAAACACAGAGAACCTGAAGGTCTCTGCTTAAAGACTGTTTGTTTGTTTGTTTGGTTGGTTTTTTATTTTGTTTTGTTTCATTTTTAAAGTGACTCTGAAGGCTTTTTCTTCCCCTAATTTAGGGGTGGCTAGTTTGAAAACAGTCAGGATGACTGATTGGTTCACAGCTGTGGGGTAAACATGTCCTGATCTTGTCTTGAGCTTGTTGAACCAGTACATCAGTAGGGTCCACCACTGGCAGGAAAAAGCCCCTAAGGACTCTTGTAAACTTCCAGGCTTTTGTCTCAGGTTAGGAGGGTGAGGATAAGCCACCATCTTGGAAATTCTCTATCTTTCTTACCTAGTTATGGCTCTTCCCCCTGTGTCTGGTTATCAGGAAATCTGTTCAATTCCTAGGCATTCACCAATGCTGCGTTCCTGCTGGAGTCAGTGTTCACATGATACCCCTTTGCTGTGGGCAGATCTCTGCATAGCTGTGTATTAACCTTACAGAGGGACCTTACTACATGAGGATGGATGCCAAAGGGCCTGTGAAGTCCTGCAGAAAAGAATCCCATTTCACTTTGTTCAAACCACCTTGTCGAGCCTTGGAAATCTTTCCTCTTTCACTCTTACATGTTGCCCTCCCAAATAAAGTCTATTTTCATTTCTAAAGCAATTTTAAAGAAAATATAGTCCTAAAAATGTTGCTTAAGCCTTTGGGTGGTTTCCTCTATGAGAAAGCCCTTTGCTAAGTCACAGGTCACAATCTTCATGGTTCAGTGCAGTTCCAGATATAGATTAAGATGCTCACGGTTCTTTCATGGTGATTAAGAGACCATGCAAGCAAGTATGCACATAGTTGGGAAACTTGGGATTTTGTAATGGTGGCATCAGGACAAGAGATACTGAGGAACATGATAAATGAACTTTCCCCAGAGAACCCTCAACTACTGCCTCTCAGAAGGAAACCACCTGAGTGCTTCATGATTAATTTACCGTGAATGTGGGAGCAGATATGAACAAAACATACACAAAACTAATGTTCTAATAAAGAGATATTTACTCATCACCACTGGTTACACCATTCAGCACATTTGGCAAGAAGGAAATATCTTCACCCTGCTTTCCAATAATCTGTGTACCCCTAGGTTAATGCCAATCTGAACTGCAACGATTCCAACTACACAAAAAAACAACATATTCTTGTATTACCTCTCAAAGATGGAGGTTCAATATTTTCACTCTTTAGCTAAAGAGAAACAAAATGTATTTATTGTATGTTCTTACAGGACTGATGTATGGGTGGTACTTAAGAGGCAAGAAAAGGAAATCCCCCACCATAATACTAAGATCATAAAAGCATGCTTAAGGCTTCAGGAAACCTGCCGCCCATGGAATTCTGGGAAGCAGCCAGTTGCCATCACATGCCGTGAAGGAGCCCAGAGGAGGCAGAAACAAGCAAGCTGGCTCATCTCTCACCCTATATTTTTGAAAAGCATTTGCCCAGAAAGGCAGTTTCTAGGTCTGGAGAAGCCATGCCCTCTCCTATCATATGCCTGACTACAGAGTCTGTTCTCAGACCTCACACTCCGTGTTCTCCTGTACCTGGGATACCATGTAGCAAGGTTTGGGGGTGCCAACCTCTCAGACTGGTGAAAGTCTGCTTCTGCCATTTTGAGGGCCAACTGATTCTATTGTTCTGTTGTTTTTTATATTTGGTGCTGAAACCTAGGCAGAGCTTCCTTCTAGGTTCTGCCCAAAGGGAAACCTTCCCTTCATCAGGTGCCTTTTCTCCATATACTGTTTTTCATCTTTCCTTAACCATCCAAGAGCCACTTCACCCTCCAAGTTCACTATGGCTTTATGACAGTCAGTTGGGACATAGAGACCTAATCTTATCAGGGGCCATGGTTTCTAGCAGGCTTAAGACCATGTAAGTGGAGCAAAAAGTTTTGTCTCAACTCCTTGTTGGCAGAATAAAAAAAATCCCCACTTTTTCTTACCTTCTAACTCAATTCCCCACACTTGAGAGGGATGCCTTTGCACACAAAATGCTGGCCTTTCTTTGAGGAGGCAAGCAGGTAAGGGCCCAGTGGATACCCAGCAGTGCCTGGAGACTTGGATTTCATTTCAGACCCTGAGGTTTTTCAATCTTCCTGATAGTTCCTTCAAGAGAGGTCTGTGGGAACTTCATTCTAGTGATATTTCCAAACAGGAGGAAGCACCAAGCAGGAAACTAGGCCTGGCCTATTCAAACCTACAGGATAGAAACAGCTCCTCTATTCCTAAGGAACAACTGGGCCTCATCGGAACCTTGACATGCACCCGATATACTCACAACAACCAGAACTGCTGGCTGACTTGGCATGTTTGAACCTGTCATCTATGGGCGTATAACCAAATTCCTCCAAGGAAACAGCATAGGTAGGCTTCAGAGGTTCACTACCTTCAGGCCCTTTTTATCTCTGCTCATCTTCTTTCCTTTATTCCTCTGTTTCAATATAACAGGTTTTATTACCTTGAACTTCTAAACCCTATTCCTTGGAAATCTCTTTCAGATTTGGGTCAGACAGATTACCCCACCCCACCCTATCAAACTTTCTTCCTATTCTGCCTCTCTACACATAGCTTCCCTTCCCTCATACTCCTATCTCCACAGTCTACTCACCACTGCCCTCTTTCTCTTCCTTGATCCCTAAAACTAACCCACACTATGCTTCAAACTCTTGGCCCATAGATCTACTTCCTTTGGTATAAAAGGTCCACTTGAGATCAGGGATCTTGTCCCTCCTAAGAGAACCTCTAAATCTTGCTAAGAACAAGAACACAGTCCTGGTCTACATGATCACTGATGGTTTTCCCTTAGCTCAAGTGTGCCACAGTGAAATCTTATCTGCTAGGGATCGAATGCGAGCTGCGGGAGCAAAAGCGATGGTGGCAGAAGCAGAGCAGCTGCTATGCACAGGTCACTGTGGAATTGTCCTGTGCTGTTTGTGCTCACTGAGAAGCTGGCTCTGGAGATGGAATTTGTCCCTCCCACTTCAGACCGAGGCATGTTTATGTCACTGTCCTGGGTCAGACTGCCCCTGACTCTGTGACAAGGAAAAGGAGAACATAATAACCCAGGGATAAAAGTGTTGTATTTTAAGGAAAGCTAATGGTTAAGCTATTTCCAGCATAGGTTACTATTATTTATCTCATGATTTAGAGAAATTTGTAGGAAACACAACTAATGACATGTCTATCCATAGAGCGAACAGAAAGGACTTTCTATCTAGAATTTCACTAACCAGTTACTCCAAAATAATAGTTCCGGCAGGGCTTCCTTAGATAATTTCTAGGGGCAGTTCTAAGTGTTTTACTTGCTATCTGATGTTTTGCATCAGCTACATGCACTCATCCAAAGCCAAAACATGGGTGTGATAGATGGTTCGATATACAACATAAAGACTATCTTGTCTTTTCTGCAAGGGCACCTGGAAATTTACAAAGCCTCATAGTTCATGGTATGCACACAGGTAATGTTAATTAATTACATTATCCTATGTATATAGTTTGGATTCTGCTTTCTATTATTAATATGGTATTTCACAGCACTGATTTTTGGGACAAACGACTGCCTTCTACATAAGCCTAACTGTGGTGGGCTGTAAACAATCATGGCAGATAGACGTGTAGAATATAGGTGTTCCTTCATAGGAGGGAGTAAGAAGGGTCATTGGACTATCGTCCCGGGGTAAATGTGACTGTCCACATTTGACTCTTTAACCCATTATGTGATAGGAAGTCACAAACCTATGAAATAATCTCTGAATCTGTACATTTTATAATCCATTTGTAAAGGCAAATTTTTTTTTAGTATCAAGAAATATGAAAATGGGTGTCAGCTGGATCTTTGGAAGAAGGTAAAATGTAAATTGATTATAAAGAATGCAGAAAGCATCCAAGCACAAAAGACATTAAAAAAAAGTCCAAGTAAGGATGCACGGTTGGACACATCGATGAGATGATCGTCCATTCTACAGAAGGTTGGGAGGCAGCATTGAAAGGATGAAGGTTCATTCCTGGTCTGTAAAGCTGATGTCATGTTGAAGGAAGCAGGTAGAAATTCTTCAGCAGACAGAACTAAAGTGCTGTGTGTAAGGAGAGAAGATGGAACTGCAACTTACATGTAGAGGAAAAGGACCCAAGGGCAAGACCAGAAACACTTCAGGGTTTCTTGAGGCTGACCTGGCAGAAATGAAGATGTTCTAACAAGTCTTGTGTGTTTCTCAATCTGATTTGTCAGACTGTTGAAACACCGAATGCCAAAGAAATGTGAACTTCTCCAGGACTCCCAGGCTGGGAGAAGGAAAAGTTCCCAGCCAGGAAGACAACTACTCTCAGAGAGATTTGACTCATTTTTGACATCCTGTCTAAACTCCTTCCAGAATGACACTGCAGCCCAGACAATGAAATGTCAATGCTGGGCATGACCACGCCTCACCTGGGACTGCTAAGATGAGCACATCCTTAGCTCTCTATTTCAACTTTGATTTCATTTCAGGACCCTGATTTGAGGGGTTTGTTGGCTATCTTTGTCACTCTTCTCAATGTGGTCACATTGAATAAATCTCCCTTTTCTGTGCTCCATTATTGATTTGGATCCTTTCGTTGACTTATTGAGGACTGGGGAAGTCAGACCTTATTGGGGCACAGATTGTGAGCACAACCTCAGTATCATTCTGACATTAACTTTTAAACCTTGAACAAAGAATGACACCAAAGGACAAAGAATGAAGATGGGAAGGCAGGAAAGTATATTTCTGAAACTGTTTTTTCTCTGTGTGGAGGCTGCCTAACTCTAATATTTTTACTTGAACACCAAGTTTTCAGAAAGAGAAGAATTAGACTATAAATGCCAGAAATAGCTATAAATTTGGTTTCAAACATAAACTTGAGATGGTAAGATATTTTTTACATGAAAAACCTTGTAGTCTCAGTGGGTTCAGTATTAAAACAAGAAAATTTTGGGCTGGAGGACATCACTCAACTGTAATGTTCCTGTTGGGATTGGAAATGTAGAACCATATTTTGAAGATCAATGGAGAAAACGTCTTAGCTTCCTTATGGGTACATTGGATAGCAAACCTCTGATGTGCTCAGTGGATATCACCACAGAACCTTCATCTAGCAATGGATGGAGAAAGAGACAGAGACCCACACTGGAGCACCGGACTGAGCTCCCAAGGTCCTAATGAGGAGCAGAAGGAGGGATAACATGAGCAAGGAAGTCAGGACCGCGAGGGGTGCACCCACCCACTGAGACAGTGGGGCTGATCTATTGGGAGCTCACCAAGGCCAGCTGGACTGTGACTGAAAAAGCATGGGACAAAACCGGACTCTCTGAACATGGCGGACAATGAGAGCTGATGAGAGGCCAAGGACAATGGCACGGGGTTTTGATCCTACTTCATGTTCTGGCTTTGTGGGAGCCTAGACAGTTTGGATGTTCACCTTCCCAGACCTGGATGGAGGGGGGAGGACCTTGGACTTTCCACAGGGTAGGGAACCTTGACTGCTCTTCGGACTGGAGAGGGAGGAGAAGAGGAGTGGGTTGAGGGGGAGAGGTGCGGGAGGAGGGGGAGGGAAATGGGAGGCAGGGAGGAAGCAGAAATTTTTTTTTCAAAAATAAATAAATAAATAACAATATAATATATATATATATATAAAGCGTTTGTCACTCCCACACAGAAAGAGCTGCCTCTTTTCCCCAACTCTCCTTCCCAGTGGCCTCTTACCAAATCTGGTGGGAGTTGCAAGAGCCTCTTAATCCCAAGTCAGCCTGGAAGGAGTACCAGATAATGGTGTTCTCTGCTCTGAGATTGGAATCAGCCTCTCTTGGGAATGGAAGATATAGTAGTCCTGCTAGTCGGTCACTCTCTCATTACCAGTTGCAAAAGCTCACGTCCCAGTGATCACAGAACCACATACAACCTCGTGAAGATTCCTATTTAAAGTGAACCTTATTAAATATATGTTTATTTTCTGTTACTGTGATAAAACACCATGACCAAGTTAAGGCAACTAATAAAAGAAAGAGTTTAAATGGGCTTGTAGTCCCAGAGAGTTAGAACCTGTGATGGCAGAGTGAAGACATGGTAGCACTGGCTGGAGCAGCAGCTGAGTGTTCACATCTCAGTCCATAAACAGAAAGCAGAAAGCACACAGGGAAATGCATGAGTCTTTTGAAACCTCAAAGTCCACTCTCAGGGACACACCTTTTCTAACAAGGCCACACCTCTTAGCCCTTCCCAAACAGTTCCACCAACTGGGGACTAAGTATTCAAATGGATGAGTCATGGGGCTCATTCTCATTCAAAACACCACACTAGATAAATACCCAAAGACTGATGGCTGCTATAGAAAGCTCACCCTATTCCCTAATCAATATCACGGTCCTCTAGTTCCAGCAAAGGCCACAGGAATCTAGAACTAAAGAAATAGTAGCTCTGGTCACCTGGACAACATCAGTTTGGTTTTACTGAAAGAACAGTAACAGTCAAAAAAGAGTACAAATACAAGGATTCAGAAAAATGCAGTTTGAAAATGGTCTACTAGCAAATAGTCCTTTTAAATCTTATAAATTATACTTAGTTGTGTATCTTGAATAAAATATCATAAGTACAAAGCCAGACTTTTAAAAAATAAAGTGAAAATAAACTCAGAGATATAAGATAAAAAGCTTAGAACACAAAGCAAAAATGGATAAAAAGACAATTGTTGTATACAAATACTTTATATTTTTGTTATCTGAGAAGGCTTTTGAGGTACCACGAAAAATTGCAGTGTTTGCTTAGACAAGAGAATTAATTCTTTTTCTTTCACTTCTAAGACAGATCTGAGCCAATATGGCAACCTTCAGAATCCAGACTATATATGTTAGCCCTTGGTCCATCATCTTTAGTGTTTGACTGTTTTCCTCAGACTACAAATGGCTCCTAACATTCTATTCTTCACAGTAAGATTCTATATCTAATATGGCGGAAGAGTAAGCTACTACAGCTTGCCAGATGAGTCATCTCCCTTACAGAGCTCCTTCAGAAGCACCACCTACTGATTCCCAAATATATCTCTTAAGATTTAGTCTGTCATATGACTATATCTACTTGACAGGAAGACTGGGAAACAATACTTTTAAGATGAAAATATTTCTAAGTTCCAGCAGGGTTTTTAATTAGGGGAAGTAGGGAAAGAAAGGGAAAGATGCAAAAAAAAATTCCTGGCAAATACAATAAGGATACAGAACTGTCACACTTAGCATGTTAGGGAAGTGTTTTCCTGTGGTGAAAAGGATTTCAAAGGGAGTATTCACATCCAGATAAGGGGAATAACAGCAACAAAAATCTAGATAGCTCAGTATATTATTCAAAATCTTTAAAAAAATCTTAAAATTATTCAAGTAACAAGAAACAGATAATGTAAATTTAGGCTGTCCTTAGGCTAATCCATGGTCAGCAAAGGAAAACTAATGAATATGCAATCTCTTGGGGGAAAAAACTGTGCCACAAAATAACAATTGCAGTCAAAATATTATTTGTGAAAAAGAAAAATATCGCTTATCTGTTGAATAATCACTATTTAAAGTCTTTGTAGAAACAGACCCTTTCCCAGGTCTTTGTGTATTTGTGTAGTATTTGTCTAAAGATACATGTACATATGCATGCATATGATTCTTATTTTGATTTGTGATCCAGGAATCCCTTGGTCAAATTTATCTTTTGAAACAGTAATGACATTTATTATATACATCAAAAAGTATAATCTATAATATATACACACACACACACACACATACATACATAGTAATATTCTTCCTCTGTTGGGAAAAAGAATATAAAAGTTTAGATTTCACTATTTTCCCCAAAGATGTCATATCATGATCTAAAGATATGCTTTTAACAAAGAGACATTTTAGTTCATTGAACAAAATGATGGAAAATATTTGCAAAGTTCCTTTGAGAAATAGTGCTATAGTGATGAAAATAACACCTGTCATTGAACATGGGTTAGTTCAACAGGTGCCTAACTAGAAGTGTCAAATGGGTGCAATAGTGGCATACGTGTTATGGGAGTAACCAACCACTTTCTGCTTGCATTTAAAGCCCACTTCATGAGATGGAACTCATACCCAATACTGTTAAAGTAGCTAAGATCCCGAGACCAGATTGGTTGTGGGTCTAGGGTAAACCTATCATTGTTATTCTGTTAAATGAATGTAACAGCAAAATGACTCCTAATAACATATTCCTATACCCACAGATCTGGGACTCGCTGTGCCTACATGAGAGAAGCTTCTTTTTGACTATATCAGAATTAATGCGGAGATCCACAAACTAGACAATGTGCTGACAGTGACAGACTATGCTTTGGTGTCTCAGTCCTAAATGAGATTTTGCCAAAACACACCCCTCATGATTCAGGGGTCTATGTGGAAGAAAAAATGGAAGAATTATAGAAGCCAGATGGCTGGCTCCATGGAAATAGTGTCTTCCAGAGACAACAGGTCTGATGAACATGTGAATGCACAATATTGTGACAGCATATGCAAGACCTGCACAGGTTCAAGTTATATAGGATCCCAGCACTGAAGGAGGGGAGTTGATATGGTCTCCATCTCTAGTCATGAAGCTAATCACAGTTGATGCCCACTGGCAAAGGGAAACCCAGTTTTTTTTCAATGGAGTCTCCTGGATATATCAATCACCCTTCAGGACAATTTACATTGCCTTTGTCAACATAAAAGGAGTTCAGTGGAATTTTGGGTGACTTTTTGTTTCAATTTGCTTTGTTTTAGGATTTCTTTGTGTTATTGGTCTTTGGTTTGTTTTTCTTGGAGGTTTTGTATTTTTAAAAAAGAAAATGGGAGAAAGAATATAAAGTTGGGTGGCTAAGGAGTTGGGGAGAACCTGGGAGTAATTGGTGTATGGGGAAACATGATCAAAATATACTGTATGAAGTTTTTTTCAAAACAAAAATTTCTATCTTGCTATTGACTCTTGTTGTTTTTTTGATGTTTTAATTTTTTGAGAATTCATTACAATGTATTTTTTATATTATTTTCCCATGCCCCAGCCCCTCCCATACTTTTCCCTTGACCATTGTTATTAACCATTGTTATTGACCATAAAATCTCCTGCTGAAATTGGAACTAGTTGAATTTGATGTCAACTGATTCTGATCTTACAGCCTGAAAGAAGCAGAGACCAGACAAGTCGCCTAGAAGAAACAAAGGCCAGCAGAGCCCACTAGAAAGGGCATAGCCAGCCTATTGAGTTGCCTTCAGGCTGTGCAGTTTGCCCCAGGATTTTCAGCTTTTGAAAACTATTACCCATGTGGTGGTGGACTTTGATGATGCTGCTGCTCCTATGTTCCTGTAAGTAACCCCAATAAAACACATTAGTTCACCAAGTTAGAATTTGTTGTATCTGTATTTAGGTCTGTTGTAGGCACCTTTTCTGATCTGCGTAGACATGTGTTGAATCTCCCAGAAAAAAGTCTTACTGCACAATAGATAGTCTATGGCTATTGGTGGGAGCATTGTCAGCTCAAGTGTGATAACTTTATTTAAACTACATATGTGTATACATAGATTATATACATTATATGTGATTTTAGATAAATTAATATGATTCCTTATGGATTTTCAGACATCCTTTGCGTTTTGTCCCCTACTCCCTCCATCTCTTCTGATTGGCTCTGTTTTCCCCATTTCTCCCTTCAATACAGAGGTGAGCAAAGAGTAGCTATACAGAGAACTAAAGAAAGCTCTGTATAAACTGGATTAAGCACCTCTCCAAGCCCCTGAAGTTCTATAGGTTAATCACCCTTTGCAACACAGCTTAATCAGGCTTTCGTAGACATAGCTTTGCCCTGATGGTTCTCATTCCCAGTTCCAGAACCAACCACATCTTGTGTTCTCTCTCTGTGTGTGTGTATGGATGGACACATAGTATTTTCAAATAGTGTAAGATAATGTCTAATGTATTTAGGAAGACTCATTCCTAGACTCTGTTATAAATAAGGCTTAGTAGTAGGGAAAACAGCAGTCTCCAGGAGAAACTAACTGGTAAAGTCATTAAGGAAAAAGCTTCTGGATTATATCAAAACCATTAGCATAATGATCCAGGTCTTACTTGTTTTATTTTCTCATTTATTCTATCTGGTATAGCATTTATATGCGACATACAATAGAATTATTATACTTAAAATAATCATGAAGACTGTTTAGTCTGAAGGTAACAGATGAAAGAACCATGCATTTTTAAAAAAAACCAAAATTTGCATATTTTAATAAAAAACTAGATTACATTTTCCCCTGTAGTTACAATTATTTATGCCATATGAACAATCTTATTTATATTTAGAATTTTTAAATAAATCAATTAACTTTTAAACTTAGTTTTTATTTTGTCTATTTGGACCTTATAGTTACAATCTGAGGTGAAGTATCTAGCTATAAATCTGGGGAAGATTTGTAGTATCTTTAATACTTAAATTATTGTAACTCTTACCTATGGATACTGGTTTGATCTGTTTTATTATATTTGTATTATACCAGGCTTATTTTGTAATGGTAAGTGGAAAGTTACATTATAGAACAAATTAGATAACATATAGTATTTTTTAAAACTCTTTTTTAACAGATTTTCTTTTCTTTTCTTTTTTTTTTTTTGTGGCAGGATGAAGAGACAGGATTGTCTTTTTAATGAACCAAATTGTAATAACAGTGATAGAAGCAAAAAATTAGACTGGTTAAAAATCAGAATCTAAATCCTTGTAGGCATAACTGAATCTTTTTTTTTTTATTTGAATGGTTGGAAATTGAGGTGGAACCCAGAAGAAGTCATTGTAATATTGTCCATTTCCTTTGATTAGAAATATATAGACATTAATTGTATGAGTCCCATTTAAACGTACAATAGGACACCTTAGGGATCAATTTAATCAAGAAACAGGGCTGAAGGTATTAGCTGTCTTGACTGTTACTGTTAGTAGGGACTTAAGTCTCTGTATAATTTGGATAAGAAGATTCTAACAAATCTTTGGATATCTCTGTGAAGGATAAACCAAGTTAAAGTTACTTTGTTTGTTACATATAAGTGTGCTATAAAGCCATTTACCGTGCTGTGTTAGTTGTCTCTTCATAGTAATCAAAATGGTTGTACTTAGTTTATATATGTGTACGTATGTGTATATATTTTAATAGAAATATAATATAGCGTATATGCTTTTAATAGAAAATTTTTTTTCAGTTATAAGAAATTGAATCTAAAAAATATAGGTACCTCAATATGGAGTTTCTTTTGGCAGATTTGTCAATTTAAAAACTAAGTTTTAAATTGAGTTATCTAAAGTAGGATAAAATGTTTGACATTATTTTTACCTTACTTTTTCTGAGTCACCTGTTTACCTTTGTAATAAGTATGCAAATCATTTAACAAGTGTCATACCTAAACTATTCTATCTTTATTTTTAAACTAAATATACAGAGATGGATAATTGTGCCAATTATAATATTATAATGTAAGATTTTAAGATTATCTGTAATTTAAAAATTACCTTGTAAGCCTTGAAGCAGGTTTTTAAAAAATGATCATTGGGAAAAATGTTTAGAGATGTATCTTACATAGGTTTGGCTAAGAAACAAACCCTGAAAAGTTTGTTCATTCATTTGTTTGTTTTCATAGAGTCAATAGTGATAAAATATCTTTTAAATGCACATATATATGCACACACACACATACACACACACACATACAAAGCACATTTAAAAGCACAGAGATAAAACAACCACTTAGTCATTGGAACAAAGAGTTTATTGTTTCAAAGGAGGGCAATTATCCAAGAGAAAAATTGCACCATGGAGCAGGAATAATTATCTCCTCAAGTTAATTTAAATTCTCAAGTAATACAAACCATGTTATAGCATCAGAATTGGGACAAGAAGCAGAACTGTACTCCAATAATTGGAATACTGGACAGGTGGTCACCCTTAGTGTCTATTGGGGCACTTGGAGTTGGACTATTTTCCTTGAAATTTTAATTTTATAAGGAGACAAAGAAAATTGGGCCAATTTAATAGCTTTAGTTTCTATGAGCGCTTACATACGTACAAGTAAATCTGGTACCAAGTTAAGGATATAAAACAAATACATGTATACAGTGCATACATATATAATCAATCACAAATATATATACTTTCAGAAGCCAAGATTTTTTAATGTTATTAATTTGAGGAATTATTTTTATCTTCTGTAATCCTCATTGTGAAAAAATAATGTAATACAAAGATCTTTAGTAAACATATATATTCATTATTTTATACGTAGTCTCACTTTAATAAAAACTTTACATTTAACATTTTAATATTAAGAAAATTTGGAAAAGGAACTATATGATTTTTATGTTACCTCTGGTGATTACTCAATTGTGAAATAAATTATTGGCATATTTCCTCTTTTTGAAAGAAAATCTTTAAAATTCTATGTATATAACTTTAAGTTTACTAGCTTAATAAAATATTTATCTTCTGACTCTAATGAGTATTGTTTTATATTAACAGTAAATACTTTGAGACTTATGAAACAATTGATAGACCCAAAGGTATTTCATAAAGTTTTAACATGTTCTGAGTGCCCAACTTATGAAGTGGCATATATTGCTCAGGCCTTTTAATACACTACCAAAATACTCACGTTTTTAAATATACACATGTGTATTTTAATTAGCACACAATTAAAACGAGTTAAAAGAAACTGATATGATCACAGTTTTTAAAAGTTTCTTTTGACGCAGACAACACATCATAACCGTTATCACAGACACACATGACACAGTTACATGCAATCTAGGTGTACCTAGTTTGGAAAGAGGACAGTTTATTCATTTTAAGTTGTTTTATTATTTTATGTATATAGGTGCTTTGTTTGCACTTATGCCTGTACATAAATGGAATGCCCACAGGGGCCAGAATAGGGCATCAAATCCCCTGAAACTAGAGTTAACAGCTGCTTTTGAGCCACTAAGTGGGTGCTGGGAACTAAACTCGGGTCCTGTGGAAGACCCACCAAGGCCCTTAGCCCCTGAGTCATCTTTCCAGGTTCTGTCTTTAAAAAAAAAAAAAATCTCCCATAAAATGAAAACAGAGTTTAAATTTATCTATTTTGACCTTGAAAGTTACAGAAGTCAGTTTGTTCTTCAGCACATTATAGGGAAAGCAGCAGCAGGGCTTCCTTGTCTATGCCTTCTTTTTACAGAACGCAGAGGAGACAGGCAGGAAAGCAAAGAGGCAGAGAACATAAAGACCTCCCCATTTCTCCAAACACTTGTGAGTTGAAAGTTTGTAACTGTCACACAGAAAACTGCCTGGGGTACCAGATGGTAGTTTCTCTCTAAACACTTCCTCCTTTCTGGAAACCTTGTTCGCCACTGCTCCCCTCCCTCCATCTGCTTTCCCCCATTTCTCCTGAATATAAAGTTTGCAAGCCTCTAAGTATTGACTAGGGATCAGGCTTATGTGCTTCTTTGACTATTGACACTCTTGCCATTCATTCCCCATCCACCGGTTCTTGGGTTTACCCATTCATAAAATCATGAATGTGCTCAAAGACAAGGGTTGTGAAAACTTATGTGTTTCCAGACAAGTAATAAGGTTCCTTCTGATCCAGGAGCAGGAGGCCTGTTGGAATTCCCCGTGAGGCCTTGCACAGACAGCTCTGTTGGATTTGAGGAACCAGTGCCTCTGACCTTCTGTTACTTTATGATTAGGCTCTTAGCAATTCCCCAAGCTAAAGTGTGCAGTCAGCAAAAGAAGTCACCAAAAAGCCGGGCGGTGGTGGCGCATGCCTTTAATCCCAGCACTCGGGAGGCAGAGGCAGGCGGATCTCTGTGAGTTCGAGGTCAGCCTGGTCTACAAGAGCTAGTTCCAGGACAGGAACCAAAAAAAACTACGGAGAAACCCTGTCTCGAAAAATCAAAAAAAAAAAAAAAAAAAAGAGGAAGAAGTCACCAAAAAAGAAAAAAGCGCAGAATTGGGTACTTGAAGAGTTTGGGAGACAAAGGGAGAATGTAGCAAATCACTCCAAAAGAAAGAAAATCAAACCAAAACAAACCAGAAACCAAAATACCTTCAAAGGCTTAAAATGGAACAAAAGCTGACAAGCTAGTCAGACTTCAGAATGCCTTTGGAGATTTGAAAGCTAGCAAACAAACAAACAACAAAAAAAGCATACCAAATGTCTAAACCAAAATGCTTCTAAAGTAAACAAATAAAAGAGATACCTTACAGTTTGAAAGCTAACCTAAATAAGAAAGGCATCTATCAAATAGATAGATGCCTCAAATCTTCAAATTACCAGCTCAGAATAAACAAATGGACCATCAACCAATCCAAGGCAGGTTTAAGAAAGCTCTGGAGAGAAATCACCAACAATCCGCCTGAGGAAATAACTCCAAGTGCCTTGGACTGAATAGGTCACTGTCAGTGCCTTGTCTCTACTCAGGTACACCTATTGTGTGAAGTGGATTGTCACCCCAGAGTCCCACACTGGGTACAATAACTGTTTGTGCCAAAATGCAGCTCTCGCCTCACATAGAGTAAGAGTTTAATTTGGAGCTAAATGTGAGTGACCATTGTCAAGGAACTCATATTTGGGTTACCCCCAATTTCTTTTCCAACATGAAATAGTTTCATCAAGTTTTTATAGTGACAGGACAAAAAAAGTCGTAAATCAAGACATTTTTCAAATACATTGGTGGAAACATCAGAGAGGAAGGTTATAGCCAAGAGGAAGAACCCCAGCTGTAGATCTCAGATGCTATCTGACAACAGTCTTGGCCCTTTGATTGATGGAAAACAGGCCTCTGTTAAGTGACTACATCCCAAAAGATTTTTATCTGTTAGTCGCTGGATATTAACTCTGGTTCCATCTGGTAGTCACAGGATGTCAGGGACAACACAGAGGTAGGCAAGGCATGGCTGTTTAGTGGGCTGATGGGGAACCTCCTTCAGCCAATGGCCTTTTGGAGGCTGAACCAGTTTGGGGCATGACTTTTGGGTACCCAGAGAAAACCGTTGGCCTGCCCAGCTCTACTTTCTCTTCTTCCCACGCTCTACACCTTGAGGTTGAACCCCCATTACTGTTCTGTGAGTTTTCCCCTTTAATAAAGAAAAAAACTTAGAATACTCTTCTCTGAGTCACCTTGGGATTATTTGACTCGTGTCCCCCCCACCCTCTTCATGCGTTCAGCTTCAGTGGGCTAGAGTTTCCAAGGTAAATTTGAATCAGGCTCTGGACCTGAAACATTCCACCTTCTCCACATCATTGAAGTACTAATCAGTCAACCAGCCTTTATGGACTCAGTTTCTTTCTAGAAGGTCTTGTTCACCGGGGTAAAAGGAAATCTGAATATAGTAAAGCATAATGGAAGTCCTGTGGAGGATAGTAACCCGCTGATCGCATGCTGCGGTGACTTCGTGCTGTGTTTTCCTTTTTGGTTCTGAGACATGTTTTCATGTAGTCCAGGTTGGCCTGGAAGTCCCTATGTAGCCCAGGCTGACTTTTAATCTTCCAGTTCTACCTCCCACCTCCTGCTGTGGATTATTATTTTAACTCCGTAAAGGTGTTTGCTTGGTTATGCTGTGTTTGTTTAATTCTGTAAAGAAGTGTTGCTGTTTCAGCTTGCCTGCCTGCTGAATGGACAATAACTAGAGGAATATGCAGGACTGGCGAGAAGAGAGAAGAGAAGAGAGGAGAGAATGGGGGAGAAAGAGAGGGGAGTGCCTGGGGCCAGTCAACTGCCAGCCTGCTAGACACAGAACAAGTGAAAGCAGGACACACAGAATGAAAGAAAGGTGAAGAGCACCAGGAAAAATGCAGATGAAGAGAAACAAATTAAGAACTAGAGGGACAAGCACAAGATAAGGCCAAACAATCATAACTGATACCAAGTCTCTGTGCTATGATCTGAGATCTGGTCGGTGGCTCAAAAGAGAGTCTGCTGCAGCCTCCAGTACTAAGATTGTGGGTTTTTGTGTCACGGCTCCTGGCTTATGCAATGTTGAGCTGGAACCCAGGGCCTCCTGCTAGGATCATCCTAAGCAAGCACTGTCAATCCAGCTCTAGCATCCTTCCACATCCTGATGTCATGTCCCAAGGCCTTCTGGGAAGGAAGATGATGAGTTCAGCAACTGATTGGTTTCATCTACCCGAAGCATGGTGTTCTGTTTCATTTCTCCATCTTTTTTTTACTGTTTAATCTGTATCTATATCCCTTTCGATAAAGTATGTGACAAAGATTTCTGTTTCTTAAACTTCTCTGACTTAAACCCCAAAGAGAAAAACAGTCAACGTTCTTACAACTTAAACAGGTGTTAAGGACAAAGTGATTGAATTATAATCCCTGGTCATAGAAGTAAATTTTGGTCCTTTTTTTCCCTTTCACACACATGATATTTCCCTGACATCTGTGCAATACAAATATATCTAGAAAGTGTGAAATGAAAAATCTGTTCCACTAAATACATAAAAGAGACCCCAAATGAAGCCTCCATGATGGTGTTCATCATCATGGGCACAGATGGTGTCCTCCTCTGGCTCACTCCTCCCTCCCCTCCCTGCAGGCTTAAGTTTCATCCACTGTATTCATCCAAAAATATCACATGCGAATAGATAACACCAGCAGAGCCCATCTGCACACTATATTTTTATTTTTCTGTCCTTCGTGTGCATCCAGCTTTAGGTGGATAAATCAAGGAAAGTATGCTTTCTGGTCCCACAATGCTCAGATTGAATACATATTGTTGCCATAGGAATTCAGTGACCTGGAAGTCAAGAGGTCATTAAGGCATTTTATCAATAACCATGGCTCTATCATCCTCTTACACTGATCATTTGTCATTTTCCCCTCCAGTGCCTATGCTATAGCCACTTACTAATAGCCCCATGGATGTGCATTATGGAACAGTATCTATAAAATCATCAATATGCTGTTCTGTTTTCTAAAATATCTAAAAGTGGCTTTAAGACACGCATGCCTGGAATTTACACATCAGGTGGAGTTGAAAGCCTGTGGAAACACAGGAATGCTACCACATCCTTGAAGACTCCAACAGTCTTTCCTCTGTGCACACAGCAGCCTAGTCTAGAAAAGCAATGCTTACAAGTAAACCTCATAGAACAGAAGTGAGCAAGGCAAGTAGGAAGTCATGGGACTCTGACTCACCACTTGGTGTAGCCCGTTCCTGGGTGGTACTGTTAACACTGATGCATGTTTTCAAGATGGGGGAAATTAGAGAAACAGAAAAGGGAAAGTGGTGGGTGAATCTCGGGAAACACTTGACCACAGATCACTCAGAAAACACCCTTGATGGTGACGAAAGCTGAGGCTTGACTGTCAGATCCTGAAATTCTAAACATTCCCAAACTGCACATCTTTTCAACGCCGCACTCTAGGAACAACAAACACCAGGGATCTCCTTTCTCTAACACAATGCATTTAATTTTAAAATTAGAAAAGAATTACTATGAGTATCCACAGAGAATAGGATTAACAGAAAGCTCAATAAGATTACTGGAAAATTTGCATTGCACCCAAGTGTCCTTAAGTTACTGTACACATAAATAAGACACATACATTTAAAATAATAATTGGATTATCGGTTACTTTTCACTCTCCAATTTGTTCAGTGGAGTAAAACAAATATAAACTAACAGAATCATGGTCTCAAAGTGACCTGTAGCATTGTCTGGTTAAACTTCCTACTTTTAAAGAAGAAAGTAAGTCACAGAGGGAACAAGTGACTTGAAAGAAGCTACTCAGAGATGCAGTGCAGGAAGGACTGGGCGTCTTGGCTTCTTAAGGTGGTCTGCCCTGGTAGAAAGAAGAGGGGAGCCTCAATGTCTAAACGTCACACCTGTCCATTCCAGAATCTGCCTGTAAGAAGCTCTAAGGAAGCTGGCCCAGGAAATAAGTTTGCTTCTAACTGCTAGGTCATTTCAGAAATACAGTATATGATGGTTAAATGTGATTTGCACAAATATGGGTCAGGCCTTTTCCTAGACACATCAGGCATCCTTGCGAGCACTCAAGTAGACTCTACACTTGAGGAAGAAGAAGCAGCAATTCCTGGTTCTGCTTATGTACAAGTTAGAGGACAGAGAACTTGGGCCAAGCAGTTTTCTTTCAAAGCTGAGACAGAACAAAAGCAGTGGCCAGATAAATTTTTATCAAAACAGACAAATACGGATCATTCAAGTAAAAGCATGAAATAACTCAACCCTACAGCATTTTAATGTTCTCTCCTCATAGTTTTGCATGTTTTCTTGAGACGAGTAAAGCCTCCCTGGGAGGCATCTGCCGAAAGGCCTGGATTTGAGTCCTTGCTTACCATTTCCATTAAGCATCTTACATAACCTCTCCGATTCTTCCAACTGACTCATGAAGCAGAAAATACCCACCTACCTCCTGCCTATACCATTACAGAGCATCTCCATGACCTGAAATCCATTCAGTAAACATTGCTCACTACAGATCATGGACCAGGCAAAGCGCGAGGTGCTGCAGAGATGAGTGGTGAGCTGACAGTGCCCTTGTTCCGAAGAAGCTCAGAGGAACATGTAAGCCAGGAGGCTGTGGTACCTTGACAGCTCAGATACCCGCAGCAAGATCAGTGCTAACTCAGCTGTGTGGATGAAATGGCTACAGGCAAACGGTCAACTATGCCTGGCAGGTACCGTTCTTCCTGGGTGCTATTTTGATTGTAAGTCTTAAGGAAATTAGTGCTCAAATGTGGTATTCTGTGGAGTTAAGTCAATGGTTGAATGCCTTACCGTGTCTAAGTTTTCATAGGGACTGACACAAATGCAAACACTTTATTTGCCTGTTTAGAACTGTCATTGCCTCACCCTTTATCAAAACAGCAGCAAATGTTGGCATGTATTATGAACAATACCAAGTCCTACCAGGGAAAGTAAACCCGATGCTATTACCAATTACTGCGCAGGACAAAACACGTGTCTACACTCTTTCATTAGAAACAAGCCAACAGAAATCAGTGGTTGGAAAGTTAATTCTCAGTTATCAAACATGAGGTTGTGATGCACGATTAAATCTTAAAGTGAGAGAACGTGTTACACAACATACTCAACGTTCTTCACTGTTCCCCAGCTCCCCTCCCCTGTGAAACCTCTTTCTCTAGTGCACCAAAATGGCTCTGTTTTAACTCATTAGTTAATTTAATTCATGGAAAAAGTGCAGACATTGGAGTTCAATTTTTAAGGTGTAAAAATAAGGTTTGTAACAAACCCATAAGCTGTTCCTCACTACAAGTTTGCTCCCGTTGTTTGGGCTATAACTATTTGTCTTTCCTAACTGGGTAACTTTCTTGTCCCCTTGATCACTTATCAAAGAATGCTGGAACTAGAGGGAAGTGTAGAATTAACTGGACAAACTCACTTTACACTTACGGAATGAAACTAAGAGTTTTCTTCTAATGATTACATTTTCCCTTTAAGCATTTCTTCATTAATCATCCTATCTAAACCATGGGCGGCAGAGCATCAATAGGCTCACCTCTGTAAGCCAAAGTGTGAAAGGGATGAGCTGAATGATGCTATATCCACAAATAACAGCCGCTGCAGACCTTCTGCCTGATCTTCCGCATGGTAAGCTGTTCCGGCTCAGGATGTGGCCTCCTGAACCACGTCAATAATGTCACAATCTGAATAAATTTAGGCAATTGTCTTAATGAAAACCCATCCCCCACAAGAAGAGACTGCACTGGACTGGGATCCTGGTGTGGGTCTGTCAGAACGTGGCTTATTAAAGGAAATACTCCAGACCTCAACTTGCCTGTTGGTCTAGGAATTAAAATAGTTCTTCATTTCACCAATGACACATTCGAGAGGAGGTAGCAAGCACGGGACTCAGGCAACAGGGGATTCTGCCACAACCTACAAACACACGCACACACACACACACATTCATATTAGGATAGGCATGTAGACTGTAATCCCTTCTTAGTGGAAAACACATTTTCAAAATGAATCCCCAAGCTAGAGTGAATTACCGTGATAGCCACAGCCGGAGGGAGTCCCACTTTGGAGAAATGCAGATCTGGCCACCTGCTTGAGAAGCCTTGGAACACCACACCACCGGGGTCTTTTAAAAGGTGGCTTTTTCAGGTAGGGTACCTACCCTCCTAAATCGCCTTTTTAAATTCCAGGGAAAAAAAGAAGCCACCCCTTATCTTTGAACTATGCTCTTCTTCGTATATCCACTTCTGCTGAATACAGCATAGTTATCTTTTCAAAGAAAGAAGGAAAACAAGGGAGACTCGCACCACTGCAGATCCCATAAGAAGTAGCCCCAAACTACAACGTCAAAAAATATCTTCAGCAACTAGGAAAAATCCCCGCAGGCTATCTGCTGTTAGTTCAATGCAGACTGAGGCTAGCTGTGCCCGGAACCACAGCAAGCTGGGGCATCTCTGCAGCCTGTGTCCCTGCCAGCTCTCCCCCCACCCCCATGCGCTGAATTTGGCAGAGAAGTTACCCTGCCCAGCCTCTGTGCACAAGATGAGCAGACCACACATCTACGCTCCCCAAATTAGTTCAGAGCCTGGGAAATTGAGGCTTGGGACTGTCAGAAAGCCCCGAGAGGGAGGATGGAGGGCTACTTTGAGCTCTAGGATTTTGCTGCATTGTCACGGCCTGGTAAACTATGGAGAATGTGTCGGATCTCCAGCCAAAAAAAAAAAAAAAAAAATGGACCGGATGCGGTTTTCCCAGCGCCCCTGCCTACCCCCCACCCCCGCCCCTCTTCCCGCCTATGTGCAGGTAGCAGTAGGGTGGGCGAAATGACCAGCTGCTCTTGCTGAAACTCAGGTGGCAGGCCCAGCTGAGAGGCACAGCCAGCCAGGGATAGGGAGTCGCCTGGGGAACACCCACACCGCGCATCTTCCCAGCCAGTCACCACCCAGGGGACTGCACCTGGCCACCGGCTGCAGGAGCCCTTGAGTAAGCACAAGAGAGTTCGAGCGGAGACCACGGGATACAATTGTCTAAAAGCCCATCCCAAGCGTTGGTTCATAAGGAGTGGGTGTGGGCTGGGAAAGGGGATTACGTAGGTCTCTCCGCCCCCTCCCCTGGCATCTCCTAGCCACTGGGAGGGCGCCCAGGGGCGGAGGAGGCGCTGCGAACCCGTTTGGGGGCTTCTTTGTTTCTCTCCGGGGCCCTCAGGAGGGCCCGCTCAGCCTGCTGTACCCAAGCTTTGGGATGCCATCCCAGCCTGGGCGGCGACCCACCCCAAGCCAACAATTGAACCTCGCGGGAGTAAGGAGAGGGTGGGTAGAAGGGTGGATCCTAGCTGTAGGAGGGAGGGCACTGCAGGGGCTTCACGGGGGTAAGGAAGCCGCCCGAGAAAGGGGGAAGGGGAAGCGGGTGGTTTGAGCGTAGTGTCTGCTTACCTTGGCAGCCTCCGACTGGACACAGATCATGCTCCGGTCAGCATGCGGGTTAGAACTGGGGGTCGCACGTGGCTTGCATAGGTGCCAAGCATTGGGGACCTGGTTTGCGAGTCCTGGGCGATCAGCGTCTTTCGGCTTGCTCTGCCTGCCTGGAATCCAGAGCCGGTAGCTGTCAGAGCCTCCGCCAAGGCTGGAGCAGCTCGCGGCTGGTAAACCTGTGCGAACCAGGATGGGGGGTGGGGGTCCTTCTGGGTCAGAGGCGTACGGTGTTGCGACTCAAGCAAGGACTCCCGGTGCGTGGCAACGCAGCACACTTTATTGCTTTAGTCTCCCTTCTGCATCCCCTCCCTTCCTGCCTGCTGCTCTGTGGGAACCAGACTTCAGAACCAACCAGGAGCCAGGCTTGTTCTCTGTAGCTCTGCTCCGCCCTGGAGCTTCACGCACCTCCTCCTCGCCCCCATAGTAAATATAAATTGATTCTTGTTACCACCGGCTCCATCCTTCCAACACCCAGCTCGTGTGTGGAGCTTACCCTGCTCCAGCCGCGGCTCATCAATCCCTTTGTGCGTATGCAAATGGTGTGTTCTGAAACTGTGCAGTACAAACCTAGGTAGGTACACCGTGACAGGTGTTCTTACCTCAATTTTAAACACCGTTCTTGTCCAGCTCACAGATTTATTTCAGAGCATCCTCCAGTATTTTCACAAATACCCTAAACAACATTGTTATCACAAACACAAAGGTTGAAAATCGCCCCGGGCATCTATTGTTGGCAAGCTTAGCTTTCCAAACAGGCTCAGTATTAAATTGTGCACGTTGTCAATACTAAAGCCGGAAGGAGCAAAAATTGAAACCCTTATTTAACCAGTCAACTAAGATACAAAAGAAAGTGAAATGCTGGTCACTGATTGCCAACTTCTCTACATAAACAAATTCAGGAGCATTTGGTCTACTTTGGGCTTGCATGTGTTCACATAAAGTGCTAAGTCTCTGAGCCCATAATCGCCCAAAATCC